>NW_012101410.1:4535321-4624488 GCF_000951045.1 Mandrillus leucophaeus
AGAAAGAAAGAAAGAAAGAAAGAAAGAAAGAAAGAAAGAAAGAAAGAAAGAAAGAAAGAAAGAAAGAAAGAAAGAAAGAGAGAGAGAAAGAAAGAGAAAGAAAGAAAGAAAGAAAGAAAGAGAAAGAAAGAAAGAAAGAAAAAGAAAGAAAGAAAGAAAGAAAGAAAGAAAGAAAGAAAGAAAGAAAGAAAGAAAGAAAGAAAGAAAACAGCAACTTTTAGGTATGAAGTTGGCTTCTTGTTTTTTTCTTTCTTTCTTTTTTTTTTTTTTGGTGGAAATTGAAAAGCTGACTCTAAAATTTATTTTAAAACACAATGGGCTAAAAATAGCCAAGCTAATTCTGAAGAAAACACAAAGCTCTAGGACTTATACTGCCAGACATCAAGATTACAAAGTTATATAATAAAGAGAGTGTGATATTGGCACAAAGATAGACAAACAGACCAATGCAACATCACAGAGAGTCAAGGGAAGTGTTAATGTTGCAGCCTCAAATCTGAAGGCAGCCTATGGGCAGAACTGCTTCTTCCCCAGGGGACCTACATGTTTTCTCTTAAGGCATTCAACTGATTAGATGAGACCCTCTCACATTATAGAAAGTGATCTGCTTTACTCAAAATCTACTGATTTAAGTACTAATGATATCTTAAAAATATCAAGACTGGTTTTTGACCAAACACTGAGGCAAATATGACAAATATTAAGACGAGATAAAGGGAAGTGGCCGAAATGCAAGTGTTCCACCGTATTATTCTCTATACTTTTCTTTGTTTAAAATATTTCCAATGGACACAGAGATCAAGGTATATATTTAGTATCTTTAAATCTGGAAAGACTCCTGGTTTATTGTAGTTCTGATAATTTACAGCAGACACACAATTCTCAGAGACAGCCCAAAGAATCAGAAAATTTAATGAGGCTAAGAGATTAAATATATCCATTGTTAACTTTTTAGTTAGCTAATTATTATAACCTAAACCTAAGGTTAGTCTGGATACCTTCCCCACGTCCTAAACAACCCACAGAAAATCTCATAGGTTTGAATTAACAAAGATCAAATATCATATCTAATATAAACAGATTGTTTTCTATAGTCTTTAATAAATTCATTGATTCATTTAACATGTGCTATGGACTAACCTGAACATCCAGAGGTATTCAAGAAAGAACAGACAACATCACTACTCTCATGAAGCTTTATAGTCAAGCATGACAGACAGACAATAAGCAAACAAAACCAAATAATCTTCTCTGAGATTTGCTAAGTGCTATGAATGACATAAAACCAGGCAGCAGAGATTTACTGGGGATGGGAGATGGAGTGAAGTCACTTTGGATAGGAAAGGCCTCTGTGATGATGTGATGTTTAAATAGGGAACTACAAATGCAAAGATCTGAAATAGAAGGTAGCAAACAACTAGATACACATGATCACATGGGCGTAATAAATTAGACATAAGCTTTCTAAGCCTATGGAAATACAGGGCCATTTATCATGTGTAGTTTGAAGTTTTGGAATTCTTTTTAAAAAGTAAAACTAGAAATAACTTGTTTCCTATCCATAAACATTTAAGTAAGTGTCATGCCTAGGTCATATAGCATGACTCCTTATGTGGTATTTAAGTAAAAACAGTATTCGGGTATTAAATTGAAATAAAGTAACACTGAAAATAAATAACAAGGAATCCTTAAGGTATTTACTGAAAGAAACCAGTAAAAGTCAACCTTTTTCTTCCATATGTACCAACCATTTAGAAAAGACAACACACTGTAAATATATTCCTGGGAACAGGTGTTATGGAATAAAGAAAGCAAACTTAGGCAGGGATCAAAAAAGCAGGTGACTACAAACGGTAAAATAATATTACAGTAAGACATTAAACATCTGTATCATATTTCAGCACATGTGTTAACACTCGCATTTTTCTTGAAGTTATATTTTCTTGGGAATGGATATAGCAAATAGTGAATCTTCTCATTTCAATTCTAAAAAAATAATCTAAAGTATACTTGTAGAGAGGCAAGCTCTTAGTTATCAGCTATATCCCAGATGGCCCTCTAGGAGCATTTAAAGGCCACCCTCTTAAGTCACTGTCCAACATACTGAGGTAGATAATATGGCCAATACAATGATGAGAATTACAAAGAAGGAAATAAAACAGAAAATGCTGTTGCTATGGTCTGAATATTTGTGACTGCCCCAAATGCATATGTTAAAACCTAATCACCAATGTGATGGCTGGAGGTGGGGCCTTTGGGAGGTAATTAGAACCCCCATGAATGGGATTGGTGGCCTTATAAGGGGCTGAAGAGACTAGAGTTCTCTCCTTTCACCATATGAGGACTGTAGTAGGCTGTTCTTGCATTGCTATAAAGAAATACCTGAGCTTAGGTCATTTATAAAGACAAGAGGTTTAGTTGGCTCACGGTTGTGCAGGCTTTACAGGAAGCATGGCGTTGGCATCTGCTTGGCTTCTGGGGAAGCTCAGGAAGCTTACAATCATGGCAGAAGGTAAAGTGGGAGCAGGCATGTCACATGGCCAGAGCAGGAACAAGAGTTGGAGTGGGGGAGGTGCTATACATTTTTAAATGACCAAATCTCACAAGAACTCACCATCATGAAGACAGCACCAGGGATCTGCCCCCATGATGAAGACACCTCCCACCACGCCCCACCTCCAGCATTGGGGATTACAATTCAACATGAGATTTGGGTGGGAACAAATGTCCAAACTATATCAAGGACACATTTAGAAGGTACCATCTGTGAACCAGAAAGTGGGCCCTCCCCAGACTCCAGATTTGCCAGCTCCTTGCTCTTAGACTTCCTGGCCTACAAAAGTGTCAGAAAAAAATTTCTGTTGTTTATAAGCCACCTAGTTTATGGTATTTTTATTATAGCAGCCCAAACGGACTAAGACAGTTGTCCTGTCTTTGTTTATAAAACCATGGCGCTGTGATACTTTCTCTGTTTGCAGTTCTAATAGCTAAATTTCAGAAAATACCAAAGGGAAATATAGAAAGAACCATGGCAGTAAATTAGTGGTCAAGGACCAGACAAATGGAAAAAAACAATTCAAATTCTCCAACCCAGAAGAAACACAGAGGCAGAGAAAAGCCTATGAGATCAGGAAGGATCTGAATAATAATTAGAATGATTTTTCAAATCTGAAAATTAAGAGCCATGAAACAACACTGAAGATTAAAAGAGGTTGTATGAAGACAACTTCTTCCTTTTTTGACAATTTATTTTAATCACCATTTTAAGGAAATGTATGGAACATCTTATTCATGAGGTGAGACAAAATGAAAGTAATTTTCAAAAAAACCCAAATAAAGTATTGGATAAAATCATGGACTCAAAGACTTACTTTGAATCCTGTTTTACTACTTACTAGCTGTGAAATATGAGACAAATTTTTTAACTTCTCTATCCCTCAGTTCCCCATCTTTTGAAACGGTGATTGTGAGGATGAAATGAGTAAAGGGCCTAGAACAGTACTTGCCAAATGATAAGTGCTTAAAAAAACTTTAGCCATAGCTCCACGTGTAGAAAAAAGTTAACATAGCAGACCTGACTGCAATTCTGCTTACAAGCCTGGCCCTTGACTGGCCTCTGGGAACTTGGATTTCAGGAAGGTTCCTACCACCATTAACTGGGAAGAGTTGATCACTGTGCTTAAAACTGTTTGTGCAAACAATATGGCTCCCATTGAAAACCTGCTTTCCTTCTGCGAGTCTGAAATTTTGGCACTTGCCAGGCAGAGACGCCAATGTGATCAGCCCACAATTAGACCCTGGGCACTGAGTCTCTACTGAGCTTCCCTGGTTGGCATATTTTACATGTGTGGTCACAGCTTACTGCTGGGGAATTGTGTTCTCTGTGACTCCACTGGAAGGGAACAGTGGGAAACTGGCAGCTGATTTCCCCTGGACTTCACCCCATGTACCCTTCCCTGTGCTGATTTTGCATAGAATCCTTTCACTGTAATAAATCATAGCCCTGAATATGACTGTAGGTGGAGTCTTGGAAGTCCTTCTAGTGAATCATCGAATCTAGCGTTGGCCCTTGAGGACCCATCAACACACTTGGACACAGTTAATCAATTATTTTGTCGTAGGTGTAAGTGCTACAAAATGCACTTTAATAAATATTGAATTCAAGTTCAAGAAAAGTGATTTTTAGATACAATACCTTGATAAAAACAGAAACACTGCACGATTTCTTCTCATAAATAATGAATGCAATAAAAATGTTAAGCTTCAATGACATGATCACTAAATTATATCAGTATTTCCTAATACTATGGTTTTAGGTTATATGAAAATAAATACTTAGCTTACAACCTCTAAATGATATTCAATATAAGAGCAATAAAAGGTCAGAAATACTTGGTCATATTCTTTAAACAGCAATAGAAGATAAAGTAAAGCTAAAATGCCAGAACTACTAAGCTTTAGAAATGCATTACTAATTTTATATATTTTCTATATCTCTTACAAATAAGCGGATACTCTTTTCTAACACTTATCAAATCTTATGGTCTACCTAATAAATCAATATTTGGAAAGCAGAATTTAGAAGGAAAAGTTTGGGAGACAAAGTATTTAAGAATTCACATGAGTTTCTGTTTTTGGATACTCAGATCAACCCCCCAATGAAAAAAACTAAAGATGCTGGATAAGACACTAAAACAAAACCACCTTAAAAGGACTAAAGAATTAAAAAGAGCTGGCAGGCCAAATTCTTGAGGCTAGCTTGAACCCAAAGAGGTTAGTGGAAAGAAAGTTGGCATCCCAAAGCCACCTTTGCCCCGAAGGCATTCACTCACATCATGCACTGGGGTTGCGGTCTGGTAGCCTCATGTGGGGACGAGGTCAGAAGTGAAGATACAGGACTTTCCCAATTTGGATCATCTCACAGGATAACTTTCCCACATTAAGGTGAAATCCAAAGGACTACATGAAAGTTTCCCTGTTGCTGAGCAAAGGAGTAAGAGAAAAATGAAATAAAAAAACGATAATTCACCCCTGAGAAGTTATGAGTGTTGATTGACCCTCACTAGGAGACTCCCTGGGATCCTGGGTCTAAACATACCTTGAGTGAGTACAGAAACTTCTATCTGTGGATCTGTTTTAATATAGTCCTGTACTGATGGTGCTCCAAGGAGCCTGGCAAAAACACATAAACCACTCTGATTTCAAACTGGGCTCGTGAATTCTCCATAAATTATTTTTCAAGGTCGGTGAGCTCCAGAAAGTTGAATACAAACAAGTTTACAAGGAAACTAGTCACCATGAGCAAGAACCAGCAGAAGCAGACATAAATAGACTTCGACTAGATGTTCTATGTTTAAAAATAAATAACTTGAAGTGACTTCAGGGAATACAAAACTATAAAATGTAACATAGGGGATTTTAATAAATGTTTGGTTATAACCTTTTAATACCTTTGTACTTTTAATTCATTAAAAATACTTAAGAGCTTGAGGTACCATGGTAGAAATTAGAGTTTTTCAAAGTAGCAGAAAACAATGTATTGTCAAAAGCAAGAGGTTTCTGATTATATATGTTTATAATTAAGGTTATAAACTTTCCAAGGCAATATTCTATTTACATTAAAATAGCAAAATCTGTACCAAATATAAGAACAGGAAATTCTCCATAATTCACTGTATGAGGCCAATATAACCTTGAAATGAAACAAAGCAAGAAAGTAAAATTACACCTCCATTTTAGACACTCATTTTAGATACACACACAAGCACACCCGCACACACACACCACCCTAAGTAAAATATTAGCAAACTGAATCCAACTGTGCATTAAAAAGCTAACAGGATAGTACAATTGGGTTTATATCAAAAATATAAAAGATGAACTGATATTAAAACTATACATATATATATACAGACATGTTATTCATCACATTAATGAATTTCAAAAAATAACATCTCGATATAGAAAAGGCATATAGTGAAATTTAATGCCAATTCTTGATTTTTTTTTTTTTTTTTTGAGACGGATTCTCACTCCGTCGCCCAGGCTGGAGTGCAGTGGCGTGATCTCGGCTCACTGCAAGCTCCGCCTCCCAGGTTCACGCCATTCTCCTGTGCCCACCACCACACCCGGCTTAATTTTTGTATTTTTAGTAGAGACGGGGTTTCACCATGTTAGCCAGGATGGTCTTGATCTCCTGACCTCGTGATCTGCCTGCCTTGGCCTCCCAAAGTGCTGGGATTACTGGTGTGAGCCACCATGCCCAGCCTTGATTTTTTTTAAAATTTAAGTTCTGGGATACATGTGTGGAATGTGCAGGTTTGTTACATAGGTATACAAGTGCCATGGTGGTTTGCTGCACCTATCAATCTGTCATCTAGGTTTTAAGCCCCACATGCATTAGGTATTTGTCCTAATGCTCTCCCTCCCCTTGTCCCCTACCCCCTGACAGGCCCCAGTGTGTGGTGTTCCCCTCCCTGAGTCCATGTGTTCTCATCAATTCTTGATTTTTAAAAAACTCATGATAAACTAGACCAGATGAGAAATTCTTTAATCTGAGAAAGGATCTAACCCCTACAGCTATGATCAAATTAACTGATAAAATATTGAAATCTTTCCCTTTGAGTTTCAGAACAAGACACTATCACCCCTGTAAGTCCTAGCCAGTGCATATGTCAGCAAAAAGAAATAAATGATACAAGGATTGGAAAGGAAGAAAGAATTACTATTTTCCACTGATATCATTATCTTTGTGGATCCTTAAAAATCTACAAAGTTAGCAAGGTTATTAGCTAGAAGATTAACATACAAAAAGCAATTTCATTTCTATTGTTTCTACAGGTAATTTAAAAAACATAATTTTCAAAAGCTACCATTTATAATAGCAACAAAAACTATAAAATATGTAGGAAGAAATCCAATAAAAGAAGAAAAAAAGCTGTGTGCAATATAGAGTAGTAATTAAAAGTATGAACTTTATATCTAGGCACCTTGGGTTAGAATCTTGCCTCTGCTATTAACTAGCTGTGTGATCTACAGTAAGTTGTTAACCTCTCTGTGCCTCAGTTTCCTATGTGCAATATCTCATAATAATAGGATCTACCTCAAAAGACTGCTGTAAAGACTGGATACAAATAGAATGGGGGTTGGCATATAAGAAATACAGTATAAGTGAAAACCATTGTGATAATGATAGTGATAGTAGTGTGATGAAATTACAAGAATTTTCTGCAAGGCTTTCAAGAATACCCAATGAAAAATATATCATATTTATGGATAGGAAGACAATATTATTGAGATGTCAACTCTCCAGAAATTCATCTGTAAAGTAAATGTTAATCAAAATGTGAACGAAGTTTTTGGTTCTTAACAAGTTAGTTTCTGGAATTATTATGAGAAAACAAAGAGCTGGAAATAATCAATACACTGCTAAAGACGAAAAGTAAGGAGGGAGACTTGCCCTACCAGTGTTCAGATTTTATGAGGACAGTGAGAAACTGGTGCAGAGACAGATTAAATGACCAATGAAACAGGATAGAAAACACAGGAGCAGAGGCAGCAAAGCAGAACAGCAGAGAAAAGAGGGCACATTCAGTAAACAGAGGGGAAAATACTGATTGTCCATATGGAAAAGGTGACACTGGGTTCTCACACATGCCATACTCATAAATCAACTGTAGAAGAATTACAGATTTAATATTCAAGAGCAAAACTTTAAATTTTATGAAGAAAATATAGGTAATAGGTCTCTGACTTTGGGGGTAATGAAGGGTTTCTTAAACAGGACACAAGCCCTCTAACTATGACAAAGATTCATAAATTTAACCAAACTAAATTTTACTTATGTCTCAAAAGACGCTTGAAGAAAGTGAAAAGACAAGCCACAAGCTGGGAGAAGATATTTGTTAACTAGACCGAATATTTGTACTGAGAACATATATAAAGAACACATTCAAATAAACAGAAAATGCAATCGAAAAATGGGTCAAAACCGTGAACAGGTATGTCACAGAGGAGACTAGTAAACGTGAAGAGATAAGAGAGAGAACTCATCATTAATCAGGGTAACACGAATCAAGCCGACAATGAGATATTAAACCCACTCAACGGGGAAAGATTAAGAAGTCTGGCGGTCAGGTGGGCGCGGTGGCTCACGCCTGTAATCCCAGCACTTTGGGAGGCTCAGGCGGGCGGACCACGAGGTCAGGAGATCGAGACCATCCTGGCTAACACAGTGAAACCTCGTCTCTACTAAAAATACAAAAAATTAGCCAGGCGTGGTGGCGGGCGCCTGTAGTCCCAGCTACTCGGGAGGCTGAGGCAAGAGAATGGCGTGAACCCAGGAGGCGGAGCTTGCAGTGAACCGAGATGGAGCCACTGCACTCCAGCCTGGGCGACAGAGCGAGACTCCGTCCGTCTCAAAAAAAAAAAAAAGAAAAAAAAAAATAAGTCTGGCAAGAGTTGGAGAGGATGCCCATCAACAGAATATACTGTTGGTGGGAATGTAAATTGATATGAATTATTGAAAATATCATTTGGCATTATGACATTCCAGCACTATGTAAGTAAACATTTGTGTACCTTACAACCTAGCAATTCCATTCCTAAGTACATATCCAGAGAAGCATTTGCACATGGGCACTAAGAGTTATGATACAAACGTGTTCATACAGTATTAATAAGAAGAGAAAAAGGAAACAAAATTGGGGAAAAGAAAACTAAATGCCCATCAACCAAAGAATAGACAAACTGTGGTAAATCCATACAGTGGAATGCTATACTATTTTATTTTTTTAGAGACAGGATTTTACTCTGTCACCCAGGCTAGAGAGCAGTGAGTGGCACAAGCATAGCTCACTGCAGCCTCAAACTCCTGCAGCCTCAAACTCCTGCAGCCTCGAACTCCTGCAGCCTTGAATTCCTGGGCCCAAGTGATCCTCCCACCTCAGCCTCCCCAGTAGCTAGGGCTATAGGTATGTGCCACCACACCTGGATAATTTTTATTTTGTATTTTTTATAGAGACGGGGTCTTGCTTACTGCTTGGAGAGTCTTGAACTCCTGGCCTCGACAGGTCTTCCCACCTTGGCCTCTCAAGGTGCTAGTATTACAGGCGTGAACCACTGTGCCCAGCCGCTAAACAGATTTTAAATGAGTGAATTATACATAAAACAAGGATAAATATTAGAAACACTATTGAGTGAAAAAAAGCAAGTCACAAAGACTATATACATTTGACATTCTTTTTTATAAGTTTAAAAACAAGGAAGATTAAACATTAGAGAAACATATAGGAAAAATATGTATATGTGCATTTTTTTTTTTTTTTTTAGACGGAGTCTTGTTCTTTCACCTAGGCTGGAGTGCCGTGGCATGATCTTGGCTCACTGCAACCTCCACCTCCAGGGTTCAAGCAATGTCTCCGCCTCCTGAGTAGCTGGGACGACAGGCGCACATCACGCCCAGCTAAATTTTTCTATTTTTAGTAGAGATGGGGTTTCACTGTGTTAGCCAGATAGTCTCGATCTCCTGACCTTGTGATCCGCCCACCTCGGCCTCCCAAAGTACTGAGATTATAGGCGTGAGCCACCACGCCCAACCACGTGTGTGTATTTTTAAAGCATGGGAATAATAAACACTTCAGGATACTGGTTCTTATGGAAAAATGCAGGAAGATAGGATGGAGGAGTGCACTGGTATATGTGAGTTAATGGTAATATTGTAGTTCTTGAGTTGAACGCACTAATTTTATTGTTAAACACACTAACTTAAATAAAGCAGTCGTGCATGGAAAAATTATATTTAAAAAATTAACTACACACATTTACAAATTTACATCTAGTTACAATTTGATTCATAGTATTGCACCATAGTTTTAATTTATGCAAACTTAATATGCCATTTTGGAATAATTTACCATAACATTTAACTTATTTATACAACCTGTTGGAAAGACTAGCATGTAAATACGGTTGAAAATAAGGAAGGAAAACAGTATACATTATTTCCATAAAGCTAATTTAAGCAAGTATGATAAACAGTTCCTTCAGTACTAAGAAACTAAAACGATGTCATCACCAAAAAGCTAAAAGTACTGAAACCTATGTTTCTGTGAAACCTAAGGAAATCTAGAAATGCACACCAACTTTATAAAAATAAAGAATAACATTATTATTCTATAATCCATCATAGTGGAAAACACCTTGTGCCAGGGCCAAGAATTCTGGGTCCTAATCCTATTCCATGCCCACATTCACCCCCACCAAGGTGTGAGACCTTGCATTGGTCATTTAACTTCGCATGTGTAAAATAAGGGACTGTACCATATGCTCTTTGAGGCTCTTTTTATGGTGAAAATCTATGTATGACCCTATAAGAAACCAGTCTTACGAAGAATTAGCAAAATCATGATGTGATTTTCTTTTTCTCGTTTTTGTTTTGCTGTTTTTTTTTTCTTTTTGAGACAGGGTCTCGCTCTGTTGAACAGGCTGGAATGCAGTGGCACAATCTCAGCTCACTGCAACCTCCATCTGCCAGGTTCAAGCGATTCTCCTGCCTCACCCTCCTGAGTAGCTGGGACTACAGGACCGCGCCACCACGTGTGGCTAATTTTTGTATTTTTGGTAGAGACAGGGTCTCGCCATGTTGACCAGGCTAGTCTTGATCCGCTGACGTCAAGTCATCCACCCACCTCGCCTCCCAAAGCGCTGGGATTACAGGTGTGAGCCACCGTGCCTGGCCTCTTTTCCGCCCCGCCCCGCCCCGCCCTGCCCCGCCTCGCCTGGCCTCGCATTGCCTCTCTTTCTTTCTTTTTTAGGAGGGCAAAGTATCACTCTGTCATCCAGGCTGGGGTGCAGTGGTACAATCATAGCTCATTGAAACCTTCAACTTCTGGGCTCAGAGGATCCTCCTGCTTCAGTCTTCTGAGTAGCTGGGACTTCAGGGGTGTGCCACAATGCCCAGCAAATTTTTTTTCATTTTCTGTAGTGACGGGGTCCTGCTATGTTACCCAGGATGGTCTTGAACTCCTGGCCTCAAGCGATCCTCCCACCTTGGCCTCCCAAAGAGCTGGGATTCCAGGAGTGAGCCACCACACTTGGCCTGCAATTTTCTTATATAAATATCATCATATGCAATTTAGTACTCAAATGCCTTTGGATGATGATAATGTCCACAAGCTCTATGGAGAGAATGAAATATTAATACAGCACTGCCATCAGAATAGGTAAAATGAAAAAGTTGTGTTACACAGAGAGAGTTACCAAGTGGTAGACAAATTTGCTTTTTGGTAGGTCAGACTTGTTTTATGGTATAGCCTTTTCATGCAACTATACTGAGGCTAAAAAATCATAATTTAAGCAGTAAACATTGAATTCTATAATGTAAAAGAAATTGAAAATAATGTAAATCTCAGAGAAATGTTCAAACTGGCTAATTTAGAAAAAGAAAGATGAGCAAGTGTTCAAAGATAATGTGAGTATTGCAATAGGCAGAAAATCACAAGGGAGACCCCATTTGTATGCTCAAGTAACACTACACACATGCTCTCCAAAATTCTAGACTTTGGACGTGCCAAAGAGTCCCACACTTTTTTCTTTTTTTCACGTTCTCTCTAAAACCTCTGGGAAAATATCCAGTTATACATCAAAAGATAATCCCTCCCCCACAAAAAATGAAGACAGGCCACAAGTGGGTGAAAATTTCTGTGACTCACACATAAGAAAGAATTAGTACCCAGAATATATAAAGAGCCCCTATAAATCATCTAAAAACAGACTACCCAATATTTTTTATGTGGGCCAATCACATAAATAGGAAATTGACATTGAACAGGAAACCCAAAGGGCTAGGAGACATGATGAACTTTGTAAGTAATGAGAAAAATTAAAAATCACAATAAGATGCCATTTCACACCCATCAAATTGGCAAAAACTAGAGTTCAGTAACAAGTGCTGGTGGGTATATAGATAGAAAGGAATTCTGGTGATACTGTGAACTGGCCCAACCACTTGGGAAACAAGTCAACTGCTGATATGAATACGCTAAAGACCCTGCCACTCCACTCTACAGGGTAAACCTGCTTAATGTGGGCTGCATTTTAGCAAACCAATCCCTCCAATAGAACTATGTCACTAAGAAAGCTGAAATTTCTATTACTCTCTTACAATTGGAGTTGATATTTTAATTGATATTGGAGGGGAAAAGAAGGTGCTGGTTATTGTGCCCCCTGGTGCCCCAACAGAATACTATACAGCAGGGAGAATAAATGAAAGATACATGGATCAATGTGGATAATTCCTAAGAATAAAATAAGAGAAAAAGCAATATGCACTTATATAAGGTATAAAAATAAGCAAAATAATACTCTGTATTATTTAAGATATATAAATCTATGTCATAAAATATAAAGACATACACGAATGATTTAAAAAAAAAAAAATCAGGACAGTGATGATCTCTAGGGCAATCAGGCAGGGCTACCCAGGGGGCTTTAACCATGGCTAGAATGGAATATTTTGTTTCGTAACCGGGGAGGAACATAAATGGACAAATTTTCTGACTTGAATATTCATTTCATATATGCATCATATACACTTACATACCACACATACATCTGTGAGAAAATAAGAAGCACAGCTGAAAAAGCCACGAGGGCTACCTAGAATGTCTTGCCCTGTCACATTCAGGCTTTGTCAGCTGTTTTCCAGAACCTTCCAGAACACAGTCAGTGGGAAGAAGGATTGGCCATACCTGGAGATAGATACTAAATGTGGTACTGACTTCTACAGTTTTATTCTAAATAGGAGGAAAATCTATCAAACCACCGAATCAGGGAGAGTTAGAAAGAACAAAGCAAAACAAACATCCAGGGAGTGGAATTACTGTCAGCAAATCACAGAAAGACTTCTAGGGCTTACCTTTGCCATCATGAAACCTAAATTATTGCTTTTTTTTCTTTTTTAATAACAAAGTCTTTTTGTTAATTATCTCTGAAGGAAGATTCAATAACTGCTCTTGGTAATGCATTTCAACATCTTATAAATCACTGGAAAGTTTAATTCGGTGGAAATTTTAAGTCAGTATATTACGGCTACATATGGTATGAAGACACGTGGAAAGGAAATAGTCTACATTATTTCCTGATCCTCTAGTGTAAATCAGACACTCTGATCATAACCATTGTAACAGAAGATCTGTGTTGCCTCATTTAAAAGAATACGTTTGTAAACTTTCAGATATTTTATTAAACTGTTAATTTTTTAAAAAACTTCCCTTATTCTTCCCAGAAGAGAGGTATTCAAATGATAAACACTTCTTGGTCTCATGCTTAAGTAGGCCTCAAAATCATTTTTTTATGTCTTGTATCGCCAGTGGAGAGAAACAAATGATGACTATGTTAACATTACATATCACTGCCATTTAGATTAGATATTTGGCCCTTATGATCATTTAACTGCTTGTAACCTAAGTATAAATAAGATGGTACAAAAGATAGGTGCTCACTAATTGAAATAATAGACATAATCTAGGGAAGTTGCTCTAAAATGAAAGCCTATCACAATTTCTTCTGCATTCATATGTAAAATGGCCCAAGTGGATTCATCAGTTTCTTGGGCCCGGCACGTACCAAGAAAGTATCTGTTGAACTGAATTTAACTGATAACGGGAAAGAAACATGAAAAGCAGGTGAGGGCTCCAAGCCAGGATACAGCAACCCACTAGCATGATTTTGTACACTGGGAATGCCAGAAAATCTACACATCTTGAGAAGTCTAAGGTCTTTCTTTGACTCTTCATTTCCCTGTAAGGTACAGGGACATAAATATATAATACAATATAAATACACAACATGGTGTGAGATATGATATGACATGATGGAATGTGACACAATACGGAATATAATATGGGTTGAGTTATCCCTAACCCAGAATCTGAAATCTGAAAGCTCCAAAATCTGAAACTTTTTGATATTATACATGGTATTCAAATACAATGCTCACTGGAATGCATAAGATTTCAAATTTTCAGATTGGGCATGCTCAACCAGTAAGTATAATGCAAATATTACAAAATCTAAAAAAAAATCCAAAATCTAAAACACTTCTGGTCCCATGCATTTCAGGGAAGGGCTACTCACCCTGTAATATAAAAGAAAGAAGGTAGCACCCATGACTAATGCAGCATCTTGCCCCGCCTACCTCTCAAATTTCGCTCAGACCTTGCTGCCTCTTGTTCGCTGCAATCCAGCCACTGTGGTTTTCTCTTAGTTTCTCAGTCCCTCTAGGCTTATACCCATCTCAGACCCTTTGCAACTGCTCTTCCTCTTTCTGCATGGCTCTTCATCATTTAGGTCTCAGTTCAAATGTCAGCCCTCAAAAATGTCTTCCCTAGCTTCCCAATTTTAAGCAACCCCTTCCCCATTCAATCGTTTTCTGTATTTATTTTGTTTTATTTTTCTTATAGTGTTTTATCTCTATCTGAAATTAACTTGCTTGTTTACTCAGTTATTATCTGTAAACTCCCTGACAGCAGGGACTTTGTTTGCTGTGTTGGTGGCTCCATTCTCAGCATCTAGAATGGCCCCTGGTATATAGAAGGTGCTCCAATAACCACTTTCTAGTAGATTAATAAAAATATGCCAGCCCAATTTAAAATCCTTAATCTCCAAGGCCTCCAAGAATATAACAAATGTGTTTCCTATTTTATCTAATTCATATTGGGTTTACTTAAAATAGTGGGGGAGGGCAGAGGAAAATAGAATACTTAGAATTAGATCATTAATACTTAAGATTAGATATTAGAGAGAGTTGATACCACTCAGAACACCACTGAACTAAAGGCTGTTATTTAATTTACGTATTTTAATCATACCGATCTGAGCCATTCAAGACTAAAAATAAATCATTTCGCTATTTTTACTCTAGGCGCTAATTTAATTATATTCTGTTACTAAAGCTATCACATTATTTTCTATCCAAATTACCTTGTACTTTTCTAGCAATGATATTAGCTATCTCAATACGTCACAGGTATTCTTGTAGTATAAGAGATAGCAAGAGGTGAAACACAATGTGAACATATTACTGAATAAAATGTGATTCCTTCTCTCAGCCAGAAAAAGGAGACGCAACACATTAGGTCAGTCATTAGGAGTAAAAAGCCCCAAGAACAATGCTGCATCTGCGTTACACATGAATCTGGCTCCCCTACATGTCTACCAGAATTTGAATAACTGTGTTTTACTGAATACACATTTAAAGCAGAAAGCTACCCCTTACAAAACAAATTCAAGAAGCGTTCAAACACAATTTTGCTGGCAGAGTTTCAGAATCTAACTATAGTGAGATATTTTGTCTCGGATTTAAACCTCCTCATTTTTCAAGCTAACCTGTTGTAATAGGTTTTAAAATAATGGACAACCACAGAACTACAAAAAAAATTCCACTTTCATAAGGCCAAAGATCATTCTGTCTGATACGGTTTCATTTTGAAAACTTCATGCATTTGAAAAAAAATTACATACTCCTGGAAGAAATGGTCATTTTCCATGAAAGAAAATGTTACTGGGATACAGCTTTAGCATGAAAGTGAAATATACACTGTTAAGCAAAGGCTGTTTTGCTATTTGGCGAATAGAGAACTTGTTTCCTTATAATGGGTAAAAGAGAAGGGGAGGGGCAATTCTGGGTAGTTGCAAACGAAGAACACAAGAATGCCAAGTTTTAAAAACACATTTGAGAAAGTATTAGCACTTTAAATCAATGTTAATTTTGGACTACGTTCAAGAAACTACAAGAGATAAAACAGAACTATGGTATCAGGGCATGTGAATAACCACAATTTATTATCTACCTTTAAGATCACTTCTTAGAAGTGCAGAACTTTGAAATGCATTAAAACTTTGGTTCAAGAAGCATCTCAAGCCACATCTATCATATGTATACAATGGAACAAAAACTCAGGGACTAATGTGGTAAAAGGCATGGCATCAGATGGATTCCCTTTTTTTTCAATATTTATACACATATTTTATTACTTCTCTTCCTCTAGAGAACTCTAACACAAACATATCTGTTATTATTATTATTACTATTATACTTTAAGTTCTAGGTATATGTGCACAACCTGCAGGTTTGTTACACAGGTATACACGTACCATGTTGGTTTGCTGCATCCATCAACTTGTCACTTACATTAGGTATTTCTCCTAATGCTATCCCTCTCTCAGTACCCCACCGCCTGACCAGCCCTGGTGTGTGATGTTCCCCACCCTGTGTCCATGTGTTCTCATTGTTCAACTCCCACATGTGAGTGAGGACATGCAATGTTTGGTTTTCTGTCCTTGTGATAGTTTGCTGAGAATGGTGGTTTCCAGCTTCATCCATGTCCCTGCAAAGGACATGAACTCATCCTTTTTTACGGTTGCATAGTATTCCATGGTGTATATGTGCCACATTTTCTTAATCCAGTCTATCACTGATGGACATTTGGGTTGGTTCTCAGTCTTTGCTATTGTGAATAGTGCTGCAATAAACATATGTGTGCATGTGTCTTTATCATAGAATGATTTATAATCCTTTGGGTATATGCCCAGTAATGGGATTGCTGGGTCAAATGGTATTTCTAGTTTTAGATTCTTAAGGAATCGCCACACTGTCTTCCACAATGGTTGAACTCATTTACACTCCCACCAACAGTGTAAAAGCATTCCTATTTCTCCACATCCTCTCCAGCATCTGTTGTTTCCTGACTTTTTAATGATGGCCATTCTAACTGGTGTGAGATGGTATCTCATGGTGGTTTTGATTTGCATTTTTCTGACGACCAGTGATGATGAGCATTTTTGCATATGTCTATTGGCTGCATAAATGTCTTCTTTTGAGAAGTGTCTGTTCATATCCTTTGCTCACTTTTTGATGGGGTTTTTTCTTGTAAATTTGTTTAAGTTCTTTGTAGATTCTGGATATCAGCCCTTTGTCAGATGGGTAGATTGCAAAAATTTTCTCCCAGATGGGATCCTTTGTTGGGGGTGGTCCCCTAGACCACCCCTCAAATTTTGAGATTTGTTACTTTTTTCTATGCCCTTTGGTCAAAGTCACAAGTCAGCTCTGATTCGGGGGGGGGAGAAATAAATTCTTCCTCCTGATGGGAAGAGAGCCAAGTCACTTTACACAGGTGCATGAACAGGGATGGAAGGAGCTATGACCATCTCTGCAAACAATCTACTACTGTATCCTATGAATACATGTGGTCCCTTTCTAGTGAAATGGGTCTCTGAATAATAAGGCTTGGAGGATTCACAGGAGATCTCTTAAGTCAATGAAGTCAATATATGAGATATTTACTATAGTTACCATAAAAATTCCTCTCTTTACCCAAGCACATGAAGCATGAAGACTTGTACTTTCTAGGTATACAGCAATGTTCCAGATGTTAGGGAGAGATCTAGACCCAGCCCTAACCACCACTAAGAGAGAAACAGATCACACAGACGAAGAGTTGTATAGCAATGCCAGTCAGATGGCACGTGCTTAGTGCAAAATGACAGGTATAGAGCCTATTGTCACAAGCATTGAAAAGAAGGGATATTCACTGAGGAATGAGCTGATCAAAACACATCTTTCAGGAGAAGACCCAGTCTCATGCTGAGGAAGGGACAGGGCTCACGGAGCAGGGAAAAGGGGAGAGGCCATCTCAGAAGAGTTATCATGTACAAAAGGGGATGTAGAAAATGGGCGCAATGTATTTAGGTAACTAGTTCATCTGGAGAGAAGTAACAGGAAAAAGAGCCTAGAAGAAGAGGAGTCAGAGAGTAGCCAGCCTTGAAGACTGAGTTATGGAGATTGGCCTTTAGCCTGTCCATTTAGGTGGGAGGCCTAGACACTAAGGATGAGAAGCAGGCTGACAGCAGAAAGACACTGAATGAGGGAAGGGACTTGGTAATTGAATGGATTTAGAGCAAAGATGGAAAAGGAAAAATCAATGACTGCAAGAATGAAACAGAAAATCATGATATCACTGACAGAAACGGAAAGAACAACAAGGGATCAGGATGATGACTTTCACTTTAAATACGGTGAACTCAAGGTGACAACAAGCAGTGTGAAACATTTTCAGCTATTTAAAGTGTGGGACTTTGGGAACATTATCTAACCTCTCCAAGCTCAGTTTTCTTATCTGTAAAATAGAAATAGTAATAATACTGTACATCTCATAAGGTTATCATGAGGATTACATGAAATACTGACAATGCCTGGCACTCATTAGAGCACTAAAAAAAATTTTTTAAAAAAAGGTAACTTTCTCCATCATCATCATCCAGTTTATCATTTGACAAATAGCCCAATAACTCTTTTCTGTCACATCAATTCATGACTACCTGATATATCTGTTAATCAGGCTTGGTTTTGTTTCAATACAACTGAGATAATTTAAAACATCCCATTCTAATGGCAGTCCTTGTAAATTTCCTACAGCATTTGGGTTTGGGTGATTTATAGCCAGAAAATGGCTTCAATTCTATGACAAATTCATTACTGCAACTCATTGAAACTAGTATGTCAGCTGACCCATCTAAATTAGAAGTGAACATCTGATGTCTACAGTTTTTCCTAAGAAACATAACCTAGTAGGTTTTACATTGAAAAATTGAA
This sequence comes from Mandrillus leucophaeus, assembly GCF_000951045.1. Lineage (NCBI taxonomy): Eukaryota > Metazoa > Chordata > Mammalia > Primates > Cercopithecidae > Mandrillus > Mandrillus leucophaeus. The sequence goes on from NW_012101410.1 coordinate 4,553,974, forward strand.
AACAGAAAATTGTGTGTGATTTCATGATAATTTGCAACATGCTAAAAATGCCTTTGAGATGAAAGATTTTGTTTTGCTTTGTTTGGGGAATATGAAAATAAGATTAAAGAGTATAAAATTTTATGGTAATGTTGTAGCCAGGAGGGGAACATTAGCACTGGGAAAACTGAGAGAAGGAAAATTCCAAGTCAGTTTGAGAATTTAACATTATTAGTATACTGGACAGTGAAACACATATTTATCATGTACATAGTAGGTGCTTAATGAACTTTTGTGAAATAATGTTAAATGAAATTAATGAAACCAAATTATTTTGTCTTTTCTTCTCTATTTCTTACCATTAGATCACTGTATATTAATTATAACATTCTTTAAACAGTGAGTAAACAAAAGGTTTAGAAAGAGAGAATCAAGGTATTTTAAAGCTAGAAGTCCTTCAGAAGTAGAAACTGAAGTCCAGGGAGGTTAACAGACATCAGTTTCCCATGACAGACACCTACATCAGTTTCCCACGACTATGATATTCAAACTCGGAAGAACTGACCAACAGCCCCTGCACATCCCACCACCCCATGATGGAGCAGAAAGAGTTACAGAGAAACTCAAGTCGGTCAGTTCTGTGATTTGTTTGAAGGTCTAACAAAAGGTTGAGATGAGCAGATGGCTTCTGAGAAATGTGGACTTCAATTATTTAAGCCATAAATGTTTCCTATTATGATGATGTTTAAACAGTTCATGACAGTCTAAAATACAGATGTTTTTGGCCATTAACACCATCACATTTTACAGTATTGCAGTATGAGGTTTTTGATATTTTTATCAAAAGATTGTCTGACCAAATTGCCAGAAATCAGGCATTTTATAAAAAGAATGTACAATTCAGCTAAAGTGTTTTCATATATCCCCAACCTTAGGGCTATGAAAAGGGTTATGGCCATAGATTATATAGCTCTATTTTTTACTATGAAAATTTATGTGCTGTCTAGATCTTTATTCTATTGAAATTGTACCGGAAAGGCCCTTAAATAAAATGGTTCCTTCAAAATCTACAGACTGTAGTAGATCTGATTGATAAAGAGATTCAAAATCCCTTTTTAAGGGTACCCCTGTGGGGAGAGAGAAAAAGGCAAGGCAAAGATCCTCCTTTACATGGTGGCTGTATCTATTTGTGTTTCCAACGTGGAGTCAGACTGTCTGGTCCAAGCCGAATTCCAGCAGTTAATGGGATCTTAGCAAAGTCACTCAGCTGCTTTGTACCTGTTGCCTCATCAGTAAAATGGGAATAATCACAGTAGCCATCTCATGGGGTCGTTGTGAGGATCAAATGACTTAATGCAACTAAAGCATTTAGAACAGGGCTTGGCACACAGTGAGCACTAGGTATCAGTTAGCTATTTTTATCACTCCCTTACATCTACTTACTCACTGGAATAGCCCCCCAGCTGGGCAGGATGTGATACCACTGTCATCTCTCAATTATTCATAGTGAAGAGGAGGGGTGGAACTTTCAAGGTTAATACCTATTTGGCTGTTGTCAAATATTCCTGAAGTCAAAAACCTTTTATGTTCTCCCACTTTCCCTAGGGTTAAGTCTAGACACCATAGTAACAACATGAATAAGTAGTGAGAGCTAGTTATGGGCCAGGCACAGTGTTTTTATGGGCATTCGCTCACTTAATCCTCCAAACAATTCTGTTGTAGGTTCTCTTAATACCTGCAGTTTATACATGAAGAAACTAAGGCACAGAGAAGTTAAGCAACTTGCCCTGGAAATCCAAACTCCAAAATGCTCCAAAATCTGAAACTTTCTGAGCACAAATATTACACCACAAGTGGAAAATTCCACACATAAGTATTTAAGACAAACTTTTTATGCACAAAATTATGAAAAATACTATATAGAATTACCTTCAGGCTTTGTGTATAAGGTATATATGAAACATAAATGAATTTTGTGTTTAGACTTGGGTCCCATTCTTATCTCATTATGCATTTGCAAATATTCCAAAATCTGAAAAAATAAAAAATCTGAAACATTTCTGCTCCCAAGCACTTTGGATAAGGGATACTCAACCTTTAGCTAGTTCCCCTCACCTTACCTCAATCCATCTTATCAAATGTATTGTTCTGTATAGGTATACAATGGAGATCAATTGTGAAGTATCTAGGATACTCAACTACTAGTGGGAAAGAGAGGGCTAGGAGGATTCCCTCAGCAGCAGGTTTGTTCTAGACTGGCTGGGCAGGAAGGGCCAACGTGTGAATGGCAATGAATTTCAGGGGTCAAAGGAGATCACTGAACTCAGGCTAGATCTAAGCTGGCACCAAAATCCCAGGGGAGCCAAGACAATAGGCAAAACAACAGACTCTTCTGGGCAATGGTAAAACCTGGATCCAGTCGGTGCTCCAGATGACACATTTAGTGTAGAGCAAGAGCCAGCCCAGAGCTAGGGAGAAGACACAGTCCCGGCCTTTAAGACAGGCAGCTAGAGAAAGGGAGCTGATGTCTGAGATGAGCCCTCATGCTAATCAGAAAAATGCATGCTGGGCTGGACAAACATTGTGGGGTTAAAGAAAAGGCTGAGGCCAGGCGCGGTGGCTCAAGCCTGTAATCCCAGCACTTTGGGAGGCCGAGAGGGGCGGATCACGAGGTCAGGAGATCGAGACCATCCTGGCTAACATGGTGAAACCCTGTCTCTACTAAAAAATACAAAAAACTAGCTGGGTGAGGTGGCAGGCATCTGTAGTCCCAGCTACTCGGGAGGCTGAGGCAGGAGAATGGCCTAAACCCGGGAGGGGGAGCTTGCAGTGAGCTGAGATCCCGTCACTGCACTCCAGCCTGGGCGACAGAGCGAGACTCCGTCCCCCTGCCCAAAAAAAGAGAAGGCTGAGTTGGGAAAGTGGTCCCTAGACTCAGCCCAATTAGAGGCTATTCTTGCCACATTTTAATCCATTCTCCACACTACACTAGGAGAGATCATGTCAACTATAAGTCTGATTGCGTCGGTTGGGCATGACTCACACCTGTAATCCCAGCACTTTGGGAGGCCGAGGTGGGTGGATCACCTGTGGTGAGGAGTTTGAGACCAGCCTGGCCAACATGGCAAAACTCCGTCTCTACTGAAAATACAAAAAATTAGCTGGGCATGGTGGCACGCGCCTGTAATCCCAGCTACTTGGGAGGCTGAGGCAGGAGAATCGCTTGAAGCTGGGGGGGCGGAAGTTGCAGTGAGCCGAGATGGCACCATTGCACTCCAGCCTGGGTGACAGGGCAAGACTCCGTCTTTAAAAAAAAAAAAAAAAGTCTGATCACCTCACTTTCCTACGTAAAACATTTCGATGGCTTCCTGGTATCCTCAGGATAAAGTCTGAACTTGACACATCTTACAAGACTCTCCTCATCTGGCACTGCCTATCGCTCTAGTCTCATCACTCTGCATTCATCCTTCTGATTGCACCCACCCACTGAAAAACAAATAGGTGTATTTGATAGTAGGCTAACTATGCGTAACAACTCTCAGTTATTCATACTCTCCCACTGACCTCTGCAGATGCATTCTGTCTAGAATATGCCTTCCCTCCTTGCCTGGCTAAGACAAAGTCAGGCAAATGGAGACCATCCTCCAGGTCTCACGCTGGCTATCACTTCTCTGATGTCAGCCTTGGTGCCCCCTCCCCAGTCTGCACTAAGCCTTCTTCTTGTCCATAGTACTTTGTAGTCATCTTTCAGGATTAACCATCTTGGATTCTAACCACCTATATTCTCAACTAGACTCCAAGCTCCTAAAGGGCAAAGCAATGTCTATCTTGTTCATTTTCATATAATCCCAGTATCTGCAATGCAGAAGATTCTAACAAATATGTGTTTCCAAAACAAAGAAAGATATAAGCCTGAGAGTAAAAAAGCACGGGGAAAGATCTCTCTTACAGTGATTCGGGGACAAAGAGAAGGCAAGAGAACATGTTGGCCACATTAAGTGTGAGGTGAAGGCCACACATACAATCAGGGGTTGAGAGGATTTAAAATGTCTAGTGACCGGGTGCAGTGGCTCATGCCTGTAATCCCAGCACTTTGGGAGGCCGAGGCGAGCAGATCACTTGAGGCCAGGAGTTCGACACCAGCCTGGCCAACATGATGAAACCCTGTTTCTACTAAAGAAACAAAAATTTGCTGGGCTTGGTGGTGGGCGCCTGTAATCCCAGCTACTCGGGAGGTTGTAGCAGGAGAATAGCTTGAACTGGGAGGTGGAGACTGCAGTGAGCTGAGATTGTGTCACTGCACTCCAGCCTGGGCAACAGAGTGAGAATCTGTCTCACATACATACATACATACAAAAAATGTCTAGAGAAGGTCTAAGTTTCGTCACTGAATGTTTAGTTACAAAAAAATGGGTGTCTTGGGGTACACATGTCACTTGGAGTGTTGCCAGCTTCACTTGGAAGACAGGTGAGTCGGACGGGTTTTTATCTTGTGGGGAGAAGCAGGAAGAATGGCAGAGGAGGGAGAACAAAAAGATTCAGAAAAGTTAAGCTACTTCTATTTCTTTAGAATTAACATGAGCCTAATGATTGGAGGACACGGTAAAAAAAAAACAACAAAGAGCTAAATAAAGAGAAGTGGAGACAATGTAGTATAACATTAGGATGTACAAAGTACAAACTATAAAGCCTATTTTGTTTTAATAATTAACAAAGGTGCACCTAGTACACACACTATGGATCAGGCTTGGGGGAAGAAGACAAACGAATCCAAGACTACTCATTTTGTGAGAGCTTAAAGCAAACAACTTTTAGCAGTATTTTAAAGCAAGCTAGTAAAATAAATAGAAGTGAAGTCCAAGGGATTTAAACATGAAAATTTGGGGGAAAAAGAACTTCGCAAAGCAAAACAGACAAAATACAAGGCTAACCAAACAAAGGCTAAATCAAATAAATAGGCATTGCCGTGTGCCCTGGAGAACTGCCAAGGAGAGTAAATTTCAACAAAGAATGCTTCTGCCACCAGTTAGGAAAACTTCAATTCCAGAAAGGCTGAAGGAATGCTTCAGGCACTGCCGAGTGACAAGCGGGGTTTGGGGGTGGAGAGAGGCAGCAGGTCAGACGTTATTTCAGACTATGTAGACAAACACGAGAACCTTCCTCAAGACATGTAAAGGCAGCCCACTCCCTCCCAACGTGCTCCACACACAGCTCCTTGTAAGAAACAAATCCAGGTCAAAGATGAGAAATTTGCATCTTCAAGGACTGCCTGTAGCAGCCTTCTCTTCTCAATTTGCAGATAAAAAGACCCTTGTAAATACTTCTTAGCCACCATCTTAGTATCCACAGTCTTGAGATGTTAACAAGTCAATGTAGCATAAGCAAAACAAAGCACCAGCAATCATTGTGTGAGCCTGGATGCTGGGAACAGAGTCCTGTGGCTTTGGGGCTGGAATTGCTGTAGATCAACTGAGTATTACTCTCTAGGTCAGAGCACAGTTCTCCATTCAGTTGTGGCCTGTAGTAGTCATGGCAATAGAAACCACCACTGCCACGGCAGCAGTCCCCACTGACAGAGCACGTGTCCTGTGCCAGGCACAGGGCTGAGCCATTTGCATGAATTATCTCCGTTAAGCCTCCTAACAACCCATCATTATCTTAATTTTATAGCTGTTCCCTCTACAGATGGGGAAACCAAGGCAAGCTGAGATACTTTTCAAAGGCCTCACAGCTAATAAGCCATGTAGCAGGGATTTAGATCCAGACAATTATTCTGGAACACGCTTTCTTAGCCAACAGAATGGCCAGAAGTCCACAAAAGAAGGCAGTGGCTAATCAACAAGCATTTATTCATTGTTGGTATGGTATAGACTATGAACTATGTGGGTTAAAACTGAGATAAAATGGTTTCATTGAAAAAAGAAAAAGAACTAGAATTCCTTTTACTTCCACTTAAAAAAAATATATGCTGAACTTTATTGGCCTTTAAAGAGAAAAAGGATCTCTATTCTAACGTCTAGCATGTCTATCCAGCAAATATCTAGGTTGTTCAAACCACTAAGGAGACTAACAAAACAGGAGTTGATGATACACAGCTCAGGGGCTTTTTGTTTCTTCTTCTTTTTTTTTTTTTTTTGGTTGGCATTACCCAGGCTGATTTAGATCTAAACACTGGGGGACCTCAGGATCTGAAGTTCCTCAAGGTTTCCCGGGCTTCCTGGGCTTAGCATTGTTTTTCCCTCAAATTTCTATACTGCTCTCTTTATTGAAATATCTGTACATTAATATATGCTCTTCTTTTTTGCATGACCTATTTTTCCAGTGGGACTGAGGGTGAAAATTACAAATGCATATTTAAAGCCATAGGAATATTTAAATTCTCCCTGTTTTTGTCATACGTTTTTAGTACTTTCTATGCGCGACGAAAGATAAAAACTTGTGTGCATGATTAATTGTAATGATGAAAGAATGCTAGGCAGTTGCTTAAGAAACGGGAACAACAAAGGAATAAACTACTGCAGGCATCACCAGGACTGGAATGACACTGCTCTGTGTACTTGATTTCCATGGCAACTAGCAATGGGAAGATGAATGTTTCATAGTCACTCTGCTCTGCAGTACACGTCTATAAATCAAACTTGCATAAAGAGCACAAGATTTCTGCTGTGGGCTGTACCCAGAGCTGGTTTATTTTCCTGTTACTGTATAATTATGGAAAAGAAGCACAAAACAATGAGGTCATTTTTAGTGGGGAACAAACTCAGAAATTACTCATACACCTGCGGCATATGATGCCATTCATCTAGCAAGAAACTAGAAGCAGGCAAGGCAGGCGTGAATGAAAATGCCGCCTGCTTCTGTGGGGAACTCGTTGGCTCTGGCTGAGAACTGCGAATGACAGGCCTGGTGTGCCCTGCCTCCCCTCAGCTCAGCTCTGAGATGGAAGTAGGAGCACCTTAATTAACTGTCGAAGGTACGGCCAAAGTTTTCATTTTGATAATGGGGCGGACATGATACTCCATATTTAGCATGAAAGTTTATTGAGATGGAACAAGTATATATTTATCTACTGAAAATGGCTCATTGTATAGGAGTTAGGATGGAAAAATAATGCCTTGGCATGGAGACCTGAGTTTTGATCCAGGTCTACGTAACCCTGGGTGAGCCATATACGTTTGACTTCCATTTTCTTAGCTAGAAAATAAGAGAGATGGCATATGTGATTCCTAAAGTCCCTGCCACCATCCAATTCTATGATTCCATAATCTCTAAATCTTAAGGGTCTGAATCTTTCAATCGCATCTAATCAAAGATGTTAGTTGTGCCACTCCTAAAAACATATGTACCTTACATAGTTGTATTTTAAAATTCTATACTGGGCTAAAGCTCCTAATTAACAGTGTTTTATGAGTTTACCAACCACGCTGAAGCCTTCTTCTGATTTGTTCATTCTTCCAAACATGATGCTATCAAAAGCTTAATACAACTATCAGTTTTTCAAAGTTAAAAAAATTTTTTTACAGTCTTATAAGTTTTTAAAATAATACTTTAAAAAACATTTAAATTTATCTTTCTCGCTCTTCCATAGATAAGGGCTGCTTATCAATTCCTGCCAAGCAGAAAGCATCCTGCTTCTTGAGTCTGCAGCTCTCAGAAGCATCTTCAGGCTCTCTGGGAATTCATCTTTGTATGTCGGAGACCCAGCAAGAAGAATGTTGAGTAAAAGTTTGTGGAATAAATGGATAAATGAATGGTTGGGGACACTGCTGCTACACCTGTCAGCAACCCTGTGCTCCCTTCTCCAATCTTAAACATTTAGGCAGATTCAGATCAACATGGAAACATCCCAGGGTACGGGCAAATATCTGAACACCACATATAGCCAACAATATGAGTATATCTTTTGTGAGTCTTTACAAAATCCTTGTGGAACTTTACAACCTGGAAACATCTCATCAATGCAGCATGAGGCATCATTAGACACAAGGAGAGACTCCAGTCCTAAGGCCCTGGCTAAGAGCATGGGATGTGGTGGAGGCTCAAAAAGAACCGAGTCTGTGCTTAAACTAGAAAAGGACAGGGTGAGGAGCACTTAATCAGCACATCCGTCATCTCAGGTGATGTTTACGTCAACTCTCATGGGAAGACGCTATTATCTCCATTTTACAAACTGGAAAAACTGAGCAGTAGAGAATCTGCATAAGTAATTAAGAGACAGTTATGAAAGGCTGGGAACAGTGGCTCACGCCTGTAATCCCAGCACTTTGGGAGGCTGAAGCAGGTGGATCACTTGAGGCCAGGAGTTGGAGACCAACCTGGCCAACACGGTGAAACCCCATCTCTACTAAAAAATTAGCCAGGTGTGGTGGTGCACACCTGTAGTCCCAGCTACTTGGGAAGCTTAGGTATGAGAATCACTTGAACCTGGGAGGTAGAGGTTGTAGTGAGCCGAGATTGTGCCACTGCACTCCAGCCTGGGCAACAGAGTGAGACCTTCTTCTAAAAAGAGTTATGCAATATGTAGGGAAATTCAAAATCTGATCTCTCTGACTCCAAAGCCTTTGTTCTTCTGACTGTATCTCAGGACACATTCAAGCAACAGGCTATTGCTCCATTTGGACTTTTTCAGGGCTAAACAGTAAAGGGTTAAACAAACAAACCTAGCCCCTAACCAAAAAAAAAAGCAATGTTCCTGCTGTTCCAGGAATACATTAATGGTAAAAAAAAAAAAAAAAAAATCATAGCAATAATAACGCAAGTCAATATTTTTAAAGACCTAAATTCGACAATAAATATAGCCAGGGACATCACTCTCCTTCTCTGTACACATTATTGTTTGCTCCTCCACTCTCCAGGCAAGCACACTAAAGGCTATTTCCAGGATGGAGTCAGATGTTATACAACTTTACAATTTCCAATATGTGAATATTAACATAGGCCAACGACATCATTACAGAAGCTATACATCATTATAGAAATGTATTCTGCTGGTCACCAGAGGGGTTAGCTTTGCTTCCTAACCTTAGAAAATGTGATAATTTGGGTATATGTTTTCAGTACAAATTTTTCAAAAACTACAAAAATAACGCTTATTAAGAAAGTCTCCTGGTTAACCTGTTCTTTCAATCCGTTTCTTAGCAGAGTTTTTGGCACCACCAACTGGCGAAAGAGGTCTACTGCAAAGGTGCTTAGCTCTCAATCTGTTCGGTTCATTAAGAGATGATCATACATTTATTTCACATTTAATTTACGGTGAAGCAACTTATTTCAGTCACTAAATAAAATTAGAAATGCATTTCTTTGTCAGTCAAATAAATAGTAATCCACTCTGGTTTTTTCACCTGAGAAGAAAGTATGTTTTGGTTAGTAAAGGTCACCAGAGAAAACTCAATCTACCCACCAAAGTTAATTTGATTTATTCTGCCATAAACTCACACTGAAAAAGCAAACACTGAGAACTACAATGAAAATCAGAAACTAAGAGAGAGAGCAAACTAAATGGTATCAAATACTATGCTAGCCTCCAGTGTTTATATCAGACATTAATTTAAATGTTTGATATAAAAATGATTGAGGAGGTAATTTCACGTTTGTTAAAAAACTGAACTTTTCCCACCAAGATTCATGTCTCAAAGATGGATGCTGCCATCTGACCTGTGAATATATATGCTATCTAGCCATCCTTCCTGTTTAATTGAGCCACACCTAGCAATGGATACCAGTATAAAGAGAGCAGAGCCAAGCCCTTAGGGCACAACTCTGATCTCTGCACAATGAATCATGAAAATAAATATCCCTGAAGGATAGTCTAATTTTTTCCCCCCAAAACAATGTGTTTTCTAGGGAGAATGGCTCAGGAAAAAAAAAAAAAAGAAAGAAAAAAAAAAACAATTTGTGGATACAAGTTGTCTATGAGAAGTATATCTAGCCATTTGTGATAATAAATTTGTAACCCACAGAACAAATGGCACCAACTTTATGACAAAACTGGTCATTGAAGAAACTTCTTTACTAGACTATGTAAAAGAGAGAGAGAAAAAAGAAAGAACCATCCAAAGAATCAAATTTGACTCTGATGGCAGGGTTTGGTTAAAAGCCATCTGACAGAGTTTAAAACTACCATGACAATTTTGTGATAGTAGCAGTTTAAATTGCTATACAAATGTGTACTCAATTCATATTTGTTAAAGCCTCCAAGTCTAAATCTGCAATTGAAAGTCTATTAAAGAAGACCATTTGAAATAGGCCTAGAAAAAAGTAAGGGCCAGCAGCTGCTCTACCCAATTTAACACATAATTTGAACTTGTAAACTTTGATCAGATTAATTCTATTTCTTTGCCCACTTCATTCATTCATTTGTTCATGTATTTGTCAAATACTCTCTCCTGCAAACACAGTTAAATTTTTACAAGGAGAGAACAAGAGTGAGACCCTCCTGCTCCTTCCTCTCCTTGGACGAGAGTCTCGATATACCATGGCAAGGATTCCTAACTGAAGTCATGACTGGATTATCAGGAATCCTAACAATAAGACTTAGGTTAAGAAAAGCATTTTAAAACTTTTATTTATTTTTGTTTCTAAATATATCCTTTAATATGACTCATGTCATAAGTCTCACTAAGTCTGTGTAGACATTTTTTGAGGTATGACTAACAAAAAATTGTGTATATTTAAGGTATACAAGATGACGTTTTGATAAAAGTATACTTTGTGTAATGACTCACAGTCAAGCCAATCAGCATATCCATCACCTGACATGCTTTGTGTGTGTGTGTGTGTGTGTGTATATATATGTATGTGTGTTGAAAACACTCAAGATCTGCTCCCTTGGCAAATCTGAAGTACACAACACATTAACTATAGTTACCATGCTGTACATTAGATCACTAGAATTTATTCACCTTATAACTAAAAGTTTGTATCCTCTGACCGACATCTCCCCATCTTCCCCGCTCCCCAGCCCCTGGCAACTACCATTTCACTCTTTTTCTCTAAGTTTGACTATTTTAGATTTCAAATATAAGAATATCACGCAATATTTGTCTTCCTGTGTCTGGCTTCTTTCACTTAGCACAATGTCCCAGATGACTCCACACTGTCACAAATGGCAGGATTTCCTTCTTTTTTATGGCTGACTAATATTCTGCTGTACACACATACCACAATTTCTTTATCCATTCATCCAGTGGAGGGCAGTTAGGTTGTTTCCATATCTCGGCTATTGCGACTAATGCTGCAGTTAACATGGGGGTGCAGACATTTTATTCTACCTGTAAATTCAGTCTACTCCATCATTATCATTACTAGGCAGTGGCATTCCTAAACAAGAAAATAACATTTTGAGGTTACGAAAACACTTGACCCTTAACAAGTACCAGCAACATGATTATAATCAAATAAAAAATTCTGATTGCCCTAGGGGCTTGGTTCTGTGACTTCTTTGACCAAAAACATAATAATAATTGTGAATTAGTTCAGTTTGGTTTGAGTTTAGCAATAAAGGACTCTCAGCTTTATCCGTAAAATGGATAGAAATGCCGTTGATGTGGTGAGTCACTGTAAGGACTAAGGAAGGTAACACGTAGTCGGTGATCAATGAATAGGAAGCACTGTCACTGCAGCGGACGATACAGTGCAATGAAAGCTGGGGAAGAGCGAGAATCAAGGACTGGCTCTCCAGGCGGGGTGTGAATGCTGCGAGAAGCTGGCAACAATGAACCCTGAGCAAAAGGACAGGGGGCAACTGGAGGCCCTTATTTGGAGACAGCAGCTTTCTAGGATGGATATGAGTATATCTTCAGGCAGGGATAGGCATTATAAACAGAAGTGGGAATGGCTGACGGAGAAATGCCTTAGATTAAAAAAAGGGGAAGAGATAAGACCAGAACAAAAGAGAGGAATTAGGGGGGAAAAAGAAGAAACCCCTTTTCCTTAGAAATAAAATTAAAGGAAGGTCGGACGTCGTGGCTCACGCTTGTAATCCCAGCACTTTGGGAGGCCGAGGCGGGTGGATCACCTGAGGTCAGGAGTTCCAGACCAGCCTGACCAACATGGTGAAATCCCATCTCTACGAAAAAGACAAAAATTAGCTGGCCATGGTAGCCTGTAATCCCAGCTACTTGGGAGGCTGAGGCAGGAGAATCGCTTGAACCTGGGAAGTGGAGGCTGCAGTGAGCTGAGATCGCACCATTGCATTCCAGCCTGGGTAACAGAGCGAGACTCCATCTCAAAAAAAAAAAAAAGAAAATTAAAGGAATTCAAAAAACTTAAGAGGTGAAGAGAAGGTAGAAAACCCAGGAAGAGGCCATGATCCTCTCCATGAAGAAAAAGGCAAGATCACCTGCAAAGCACCGTAGTGGGAAAGGTTTGGTACAACCACGACAGAGAATACATCCTTACAGAGAGCAAGAGATTTGATCTCATATGACAACTCTAATGAGCTGGCTTGGGGTATTGTACTGAGAAGAACTCTGAGTTCTGCAGAAGAGGCCAGCCACAGGTACAGGAGGGGTCAGTGGCAGGCATGTCAACTACTTGCCATCCCTGTAACAGGGAACCGAAGCCAGCTGAGTTACACTTCTCCTGGATCGCAATAGGGGTATTGCATGACCTGAGTGACAGGCATACCAGATCTCTGCATGAAATGGAAGGCATTCTGGAATGACGCAGGACCAAGGTGGGGGAACTGAGTACAGAACACAGATTCTGGTAGCCCAAACACTTTGGTCAAGTAGAGATCAGTTTCTGCCTGAATTGTGACATGGTCCCATTCTGGGATCAAGGCCGGCACCAGGGGATCTAAGCAAGAGGATCCAGGAAGGTGGATGGCAGAGTTGAGAGATTTCTCAGACATCACACTTGATGAGAGAGAGAGAGAGAGAGAGAGAGAGAGAGAGAGAAACTAATTCACTCTGGAATGTATGATGGGGAGGCAGACACATTAAAGAAAGAAGGCAAATGGTAAGTAAGCTTCAGATCTCAGATTGGCCAAGAGCAGGTCCAAGCACCCGAGCCCACTTAACAGTGCAGGCCCTGCAGTATGGGTCAGAACAAAGGGTAGGGGCCTTGGACAGAGGCCTAAGTAAAGATAAGGAGGAAAAAGTGGTGTCAACATTGATTCTTGGGCTTAATGGCAGCTAAGGAGACTAGAGGTGTGGCATGTGGAGGACATGGCACTGGGAGAAAGGAGGGGGATGGGGAATAATGACAAGAGTCCAGGATCCATGTCTAGCCACCAGTAACCAGTCCTGGGATTTTAAGATTCTAAAAACTCCGTGAGTGGGAGGCAGGTAGAAGTGAGTGATGAACAGGGAGAGTAGGGGAGAAAGTAAAGGGTATTAGTATTAGTACTTGTTCTGCTTTTCCTGGGGCTGGCTTAGGAAATGGGTGAGCCAGAGTCTACCAAAGGAGCCATCATCAGTAGCTTCAAGGGCTGGGACAGGCAGAGGCAAGAGTGAGTGCAGGAACTATGAGGCTTCACACTAAGTCTGTAGTGGATTTAATCACTGCTTTGCCCTGATTTTCTTCAGCAGCAGGTTGCGACCAAGGAGAGAAGAGCAGATAATGTGGCCCAGCTGGAATTTATAAAACACAATGCTAAACTCACAGTAACTGATTAAAGAGTCTTCCAAGTGAATCAAAGTATAATCCTGCCTTATGAAGAGAAAGCCATGAATTTCGTTTAGCACTCCCACTCCAGTTAAAATTATGATAAAACTCCATTCAGCAATTTTCAATATACTTGGGTTTTATAATTTATTTGGCAAATACTGTGGTCTTGTGATATAATTCCATAGGCAAGATGCATAACACATGGGTTCCTATCAGAGCAATCTGAACTGGAATGCCTTCTACAGCTTGATGGATAAAATATTGCATCAGTTTCCTTTCGCATATTTTTTTCAAATGAAATCTCAAGTATAACAATCCAAACCAAACCACTTCGTAGGAACAGGGAAAAGCCATATAACCATGCAGCCAGTGCATCAAGAATGCTCTTAGGGTAGGGTGAATAGGCCTTGCTTCCTGGTGTTTATGCTAGGCAATGGAGGGATACAAAAGCATGCTTCCTACCTTCAGGGTCTTTACACTGTTGAAAGACGTGAGACAGGAATATAACAGTGATTAAGAGCACAAGCTGGAAAGGCAGCCTCCCTGGGTTTGAACCTTGGTTCCATCAGCCACCAGCTGGTGGCCTTGAGCAAGTTCTTAGAACACTCTGAGCTTTTTCTTCATGTGTAAAATGGCGGCAGACAGAGCCCAACCCAAGTGGTTCATGTGAGGATTTGTTCAGCACAGTGCCTAGCACATGGAAAACACTCAGTAAATATTAGTTGCCAGTGGTGTTGTGGTTGCTACTATTAGATATGTCAATATGGCAAGTGTTATAGGAGTTCTACAGAAGAGGAAAGATACTTTGTGGGCTGGAGTGATAAAGAAAGGCTACATAGGGCCGGGTGCAGTGGCTCATGCCTGGGATCCCAGCACTCTGGGAGTCTGAGGCGGGCGGATCACTTGAGGCCAGGAGTTGAGACCAGCCTAGTCAACATGGTGAAACCCCATCTCTACTATAAATACAAAAATTAGCTGGGCATAGTGGCGGGCACCTGTAATCCCAGCTACTTGGGAGGCTGAGGCAGGAGAATCACTTGAACCTGGGAGGCAGAGGTTGCAATGAGCCGAGATCGTGCCACTGAACTCCAGTCTGGGTGACAAAGTGAGACTCTGTCTAAAAAAAAAAAGAAAGGAAGAAAGACTACATAGAAGAATGTTCAGCTAAGGAATGGATACCATTCAGATATGTGGATGGGGAAATGAGAGAAGAGGAAAGAGAGCAGTGAACCTGCCATGAACAAAAATGCTAGGAGAGAAATGAGACAGTATATGGCAAGAAGACCAGAGTGACGGAGTAGGATGAAATACTGGGGGACATGCAAAAAAGGCACAGCTGTTTCTGTCTATAGGGCCTTGTATGTTTCTGTCTATAGGGGCCTTGTATGTCAGGCTAAGGAATCTAGACATTATCTGGTAGGGAATATAAAGCTATTGAAGTTAGGAAGTAACATAAATAGAAATGATAATTTACTCAAATTATCCAAAATTTAAGTAGGGTAGGCCAATGATTTTCAAACTTTAATGTGCATATGAATCACGTAGGAATATTAAAGTAAATATGTCTGACTCAGTACCTTTGGAGTGGGTCCTAAGATTAGGCATCGCTAATAAGCTCCCTGATGCTGATGCCACTGGTCTTTGGAGAACTCTTTGAATGTCAAGGATGCATCTATTCAAGGTAGCCTGATGGAGAAGAATGATGGGGTAGGAGGTAGCTGGACAAGATGGCCAGACATAAGGCAGCAAACTCATAGGTTGCTGTCATCGATAAAAATGTAGTACTGGAAATCTTCGGTCTTGATTTTAGTCTATATATAAGGTGGACAATCAAAACTTTGATGTAATTCTTAATTCCTGGCCTACTTTGTCATGGCATTTTAAAACAATGTTAAGCATCTCATAAAATATGTATTTTATTAAATACAGATTTCTCTTATTTTATAAATATGACATTCAATATTTTCAAAAATTCCACCTAGAAGTTAGCTATCTACTACAAAAGAAAAACACGAGAAATTGATTCCTTTTTCTATAAAGGAAATGGCATGAATACATTCATGATGTGTGGCTATTAATAACTTCAAGGATGACTGAAAGGGTTAGCAACATTTGGTCATAGAAAGAAACCATGGCAGCAGTTTCCTATGTGACAGCTGAATTAAAAGAAAAATAGCCCTCACGCTATTACAGCAAGAACGGCATATTCAGCCATATATGTAGATGAGGAATTGGATACATCGGCCACAACACTTTCTATAGTGACATCCCAAAAACTAAACCCAGGGTTGGGTAGCTGTCAAACCCAGTAATTTCCTCTTGAGAACAGTCTTTGTCACACTGACAGACCACATCTATATTCATGCTGTGGTAGATTCTGAATAATATCTGTGATACGCAGAGAAAATAAAGGAGACGGCCATGCTATTCTCCATGATAGATGACGCCACCAGTGAATTTCAGAGTTGGAGAAGCCTGCCAGATCCTATAACACAACACCCTTCTTTCTCAGATGAGAGTGCAGTCCAGAGAGGTTCACTGATTTGTGGAAAAATGGGTCAGAGGCAGAGCTGGGCCTGGAACTCATCCTGGGGTTTGACTGGACTCCTGACCTTAACATGGTGCCAGTGTGGTATTTAAAGAGTAAAACAAATAATAGTAATAAAAAGCCTGTTTTGTTTTGTTTTTTCCCAATGAAATAAGCCAATCATTTACATAAGATGAAGTCATCTATTGAAGACCTACAAAACTGTGCTAGGAGCGTGGGGAGTGTGATCATGAATACCCTACTATGCCTTCTCACGTTTAGCTCCCATTCTGACACTGGAAATAACACATGGGTACAAATAACTATGAAAAAGCATGAAGAAGAAAGACATTTACGAAAGGTTAGGAGTTTAAAGCAGAAGGTGAAGACCATTTCCTTTTTGGAAAGGTGTCTTTCCAAAAGGTGGCAGGGTAGGGCCAGCTTTCCAGATAAGAAATATCTTAACAGCTGGGCCTTGAAGGATGAATAGAATTTGTATCCGGATGGGTTTAACATAAGACAGGACTTCAAAATCTGAGCTTCCTAAATGTGAAGAGACTAAATATCCCTTCCAATCTAATAATATATTCTTCATAAGTTAGCTTAACTGAAGAAACGAAAATAACATATTTGAAACATATTGTTACATATTTGAAAATCTATGTAACAAAGTCATCTTCTCTACTTGCTTCCTGGTCCAGTTTTTGAGTTTCAATTCCTCCATTTCTAAAGTTCATACTGGTAAAAAAAACAATCAAAACCAATTAAGAACCCTCCGAAAAATTGGTATTTTCTTAAAATGACTAGAATATAATTATTTCTATAGCTGAATTTTTAAAGTACAGTTTTATTTAATATATCACATGTGAAAGTGCCTAGAAGTCCCTCAGAGAGGAAATTCTGAGGTCAGCTTGTAAAGCTAACACACATTCATACTCCCCATCCTGTAAGCATGTGCAAGAGGACAATAAGAAAAGGGAATCTCTGACAATATAATTTTGAAACAAAACCACTGAAATAAAAACTAAAGCATTTCCATTGCAGAGAAGACACAAAATTTCATGAAATAAAAATTGGGACCTCAAGAAGTCTACTTCTTTGGTCATGCCACTCACACAGAAGGTATAGCGGATGACTGTTATCTATGTATGGCTACAAAGAATGAAATACGATTCCTAGGTGTTTTTTTGGATTTTTCTATACCCGGAAGCAGGCAGATACTCAAAGACCAATAGTCATAGTCACTAAATTAGGTGCTCATTTTAATAATTGTGATCTTATTGAAGTTGCATGATTATATACAGAATCATTCTGAAGCACAAAATAATGACTGGGAAATCTTCTCTTGTTAGAGATGGACCAGGAAAATGATACTCAACAAGTCGGCTGCTGGCAGAAAGGAATTATAGGAAGCTAAAAACTATAGTGAGAAATAACATTTCAAACATTTCAAAAGAGATGCAAATGACTTGAAAAAATAAATGCTCTCTGAAATCACTTTCCTTTAGGCCCTCAGCTCTCTAAGACTCTTCCAATCAGCATAACAGAAGAGCCTATTAGTTTGTTTTACCCAAGGTGGTGACAGTCCTTACCTCTATAATGGCTGTGATATAACATCTATATAATTTTTCTGCCAAGAGAATATCCATCACTCCCTTTTACAATTGCATTCCTAAGCCCTAGCCCCTACAAATACTCTGATTTTGAAAATATCTTATTCAACGAGCAATGACATTCTTATTTGCACCCAATTTCTAATATTCAAAAAAGGAGAGTTAGATGTCCTATATCCTTTGACCTTCCCTTGCATAATGTGAAGAAAGGGATTCTTACACCAAAAATATCAGGATATAACTTTAAATGTCTCCAGTCATGACGGGAGCATTTGGTGCCTCGATATTTCCACTTTACATCAGTATGTGGCAATCCGCCTGTGCACTCAGGATCTTGGACGCTGGGTCAGGGCATGGACCTTATGCACATTCACATTTCATCCCACGACTGGGAAGCAAAAGCAGCTTCCCAGAGCTTTTTGCCAACTGACAGGTGGTGGGAATATACAAATAGCAGTGCTTACAATGAGATGGAGAAGGTTCCTAGGCATGGAGAAGTAAACATATCCATACAGAGAAAAATGCCAGCCAGAAATACCACAGGGTGTTGATGGTGGGCAAAGTCAAGAAAGAATATTAAGCCAGCTTCCTGATGACAGCCGAAGCTAAATCATGAACCAAAAATGCCTCCAAAATAAAGCAAAAAGAGACCACCAGAGATTAATTCATGAAAATCACATGTAGACAGAGAAAAATAGAAAGCAAAGCCACATGTGGCTATGAAGCTCCTGACTGCATTTTAAAGTACTCTTTCCTAGTTTATGAGAAATAAATTAAACCACAAAGAAAATAGAATTTTACTGTCACTGGGCATTTGGAATAAGTGGCAATGGACCAATGATTATTTATTAACTGCAATGCATAAAGCAACATGCCAAGGGCAGTGGCAATTACAGATATAAGTTCATAAACTCAAAGAACTTGTACTAACGTATGGGGATAATCATATACACGGTGTTTTCATTTATCAAGTAGGTGAATGAAAAAATACATAACAGTAAATACTATCAACGTTTAGGGAAAGAAGACCATACAATGTAGAGAAAGAAAGGCTTTATTGAGGAGGACCTTTAAAGATGGTTTAAATCTGGACAGGTAAGAGTAGGGAAAGGCACTGCTAGGCAAGCGAAACAGAATGAAGTATAAATGCACATCACATAATCAAAGGAACAAGTACCATGCCAAGGGAAACACAGGAATTTGGGACTGATGAAAGATGAGTTTGGAAAGGGGACCAGATGTTGGAAAGCCAGGTTAAAGAGTTTAACTTTACCCCTTACAGTCACTGAAGATTTCTGAACATTGAAAACAAGAGATAGTGCTACAAAATTTCCCACAAGTTTTATTAGCGTTAAAGAGGAAAGACATTTCTTACTTAACTTTTAATTGCTCAAAACAGCCTATTATCTAACATTAACTCTATAGTACAAACAGTACTATAGCACAAACAGCTCTTATATCTCTTGATCTTCTGCCATTTTTAGTGGGTAGAAATTCTGACTAATAATGAAACATCATCTTTGATATAGTACACGAATACACAAATTGTGACTACCAGTTCTAAGAGGAAAGCAAAGTTATGGTATTTTTTTTTTTTTTTGAGACGAAGTCTTGCTCTGTCACCCAGGCTGGAGTGCAATGCCGCAGTCTAGGCTCACTGCAACCTCTGACTCCCAGGTTCAAGCGATTCTCCTGCCTCAGCCTCCCAGGTAGCTGGGACTACAGGCACGTGCGACCACACCCAGCTAACTTTTGTATTTTCAGTAGAGACGAGTTTTTTTTGAGACAGAGTCTTGCTCCATCGCCCAGGCTGGAGTACAGTGGCATGATCTCGACTCACTGCAACCTCCGCCTCCAAAGTTCAAGCAATTCTTGTGCCTCAGCCTCCTGAGTAGCTGGGATTACAGGTGTGCAACACCATGCCAGGCTAATTTTTTTTTTTTTTAGTAGAGACAGGGTTTCACAACGTTGGCCAGGCTGGTCTCAAGCGATCCGCCCATCTCGGCCTCCCAAAGTGTTGGATTACAGGCATAAGCCACCACACCCACCCGAAAGTTTTAAGTTTCAAACACTGAAAAAAGTCTCAAATTTTGAAATCCAAGTATTAAAGATTTTATGATATCTTTAGACATAACAAATGAGCACCAATTTTGAATTTTTTATATGAGATATCCCTTGGTTTATGAAAGTAATTTGTTCCTCACAACTTTTCTCTTGGTAGAAAACTTGCTTTCAATAATTTATGTGGAAAAAGTTATAATTATCTTCCCCCAAGCAATCACTCATTTAAAAATAAAATCTGAAAAATCACTGTTTCCCCTAATAAAACAAATGCCTCTGTAAAACAAGAGCTGAACGTTGATACAGGAGATACTACAAAATAACAAGATACAGCAAAACAACAAAAGGATATGAGACATCAGCTGATACAGCTCAAGAAAGAAATGTAAGAGAAAAGTAAAACCAAAACAGAAAAAGAAAAATGCCAAATTGGATGCAGTATGAAGGAGAATAGATATTGTTGAAAATACACTAAGTGACATGGTAATATATTAAGAGCAAAGCAAGCAATAAAATAAAAATTAGCAAAAAAACTTAAAAGGACTTCCAATATAAGCATAACCAATGTTCTTAAAGAAAAAGAATGTGACTCAAAAATGTTAGCATTCAATCCATTACATATTTTTATTCAAATACAGTGACCCAGATAAGCATTTTTGAACATGAAAGACAGTGGGGAATATAATTCCTATGACCCCTACTTGAGGATAAACTTCAGTTAAGCAGAAACCATAGCAAAAGGCCTGGAGGTGAGCTTTGAATTCATTCAACTGTAGAGCTACGACTAAATCAAAACAGGAGATTATGATTGCACAACAAAATGTGAATGTTATGAACCCTAATAATATGTTTTCTAAAAAACCACATTGCTTTCATTAATGATTAAATCACTAAAGAAAACATCACCAGAATACCTAGGCAACAATTCACAAACCTTACAAAATTATGTTACATTTAGTTCTCACTTTCCAAATTAATGAATGATGCACCAGTGTTTCTATTAAATTATAAAGTGAAATGATTCCTTGATGCCTATGTCCAAATCTCTTTCTTTGGATTGTTTTTGTTGTTTGGTGGGTTAAACTGCTGTTCTTTGGTTTGTAAAATTAAAGTGTAATGCGGGCAAGTACTTTCGAAAGAGCCTACTCTTGATCTCTAGAAATTTCTTTGGGAAGAATCTGGCAGTCACTGAATTGAAGACTGTAAAAACTTCTTCAGTCATTTAAGCCACAGAGGACCCCGGCCTAATTAGAATTCTCCCTCTCTAGCTGCCTTCTTCTAGTGCTTTTCAGAGATCAGCTTTTTTTCTGGACCTGTGTAGTGAACTGTGGACTTGGGTAACGAAACCCATACATGCTGGTTAATTAAGTGAAAAGCTACTCAAGCATCTCAAAAAGTGAACGTCTAACCTTGGAAACATTAAATAATTTTGCATCGCTAACAGCCTCAGCAGTTGCTTTTTTTTATTATTGAAAATTGTTTGCATGACTGAAATAAGGATATGTGTGATATGTTAGACATCTCTGTTTCTTTGGCCTACTTCAATTTACACAAACAGGAAATATTTTTCGAGTTCACAACTTCCTTTAATACATGTTATTCTTTTTTTTTTTTTTTGAGACGGAGTCTCGCTCTTGTTGCCCAGGCTGAAGTGCAGTGACGTGATCTCGGCTTACTGCAACCTCCACCTCCTGGGTTCAAGCGATTCTACTGCCTCAGCCTCCTGAGTAGCTGGAATTACAGATGCCCACCACCACACCCGGCTAATTCTTGCACTTTTTAGTACAGATGGAGTTTCGCCATGTTGGCCAGGCTGGTCTCGAACTCCTGACCTCAGGTGATCTGCCCGCCTCGGCCTCCCAAAGTGCTGGGATTACAGGCACGAGCCACCGTGCCTGATCGTGTTATTCATTATTTAGTCTAATTTTGGGATTGTGATATTATAAAAATACAATTGAGAGTTTAAAAAGCCCATATTCAATCAACAAAGTATCTTCTTTGGCTGTATGTTGCAGTTTCCAAACTGTTTTGGTCTCACAACCCTAGGAAGTACAAGATTTGTGGGCATATATTCCACAACATGAATATACTTATTTATAGAGGAGCACATGTGTTATTATATTAATATACTATGTACATGGTTAAAGTATAGAAATTTCTAAAGAATTAAAGATAAAAATATTTTATTCATTAATGGCAAATAACTTTCTGATGTCACTAGAAATTATTAATAATACTTAACTAGAACAATGTATATTAATATACTTTATTATTTCTGAAAATCTTGGCTTAATATTTTGTAAGTGAGCAATTTAAAATTCAATTTGTTTTGATACTTGGTTTTAATGGATAGTACAGGTAACTCATGAAAATACATAGATCAAAATGGGAAAAGGTCATCATGCCACTGACTCCATCCTCTGATAATGTAAAGGTTTAGGAATTTGAAAATTTGTTGTATT
The DNA here is from genome assembly GCF_000951045.1 of Mandrillus leucophaeus. Lineage (NCBI taxonomy): Eukaryota > Metazoa > Chordata > Mammalia > Primates > Cercopithecidae > Mandrillus > Mandrillus leucophaeus. Next base: position 4,576,227 of record NW_012101410.1, read on the forward strand.
TTCTAAAATTATTATTTTGTTGTTAACGCCAACTAAAATTCAGCTGGTAAATGTCCATCTTTCCTGATATCTCGCTATTGAATTATATATATAATTATATATGTTTATATATGTTAATCATATATAATCATATATACAATTATTAATATATCATTAGTTATATATATTTATGTATAATTATATATAACAAATTATATACAATTATATCAATTATATAATTATATATTGCATATATATTAAATGCAATTAGTTATAGATTATATATAATTAAATAATTATATATTACATATTATATATACTTAAATATCTATAATCAATTATATATTACATATATACAATTATATACATTAATATATATAATTCCAATCATAATTATATATTACATATATAATTCAATATATATAATTATATATATAATTCAATAGCTTTAATACATTTTCAAGATATACTCTAACCCATGGAAAGATGGACAAATACATATATATATATATGTATATACACATTTTTTTTTTAAGAGATAGGGTCTTGCTCTGTTGCCCAGGCTGGGGTGTAGTGGTGCAACCATGGCTCACTGCAGCCTCAAACTTCTGGGCTCAAGAGATCTTCCCATCTCAGCCTCCCAAGTAGCTAGTAGCTAGGACTACAGGTATATGCCAACACACCTGGCTAATTTTTGTATTTTGTGTAGAGATTGGGTCTATGTTGCCCAGGCTGGTCTTGAACTCTTGGCCTCAAGCAATCCTCCTGCTTTGGCCTCCTAAAGTGCTAGGATTGAACCACCACACCAGGCCAAATTTCTGTTTTTAATAATTGTGTGCTAAAATCACCAACTTTGTAGATTTTTTTTTTTTTTTTTGAGACGGAGTCTCACTCTGTTACCCAGGCTGGAGTGCAGTGGTGTGATCTCAGCTCACTGCAACCTCCACATCCCAGGTTCAAGTGATTCTCCTGCCTCAGCTTCCCGAGTAGCTGGGACTACAGCACATGCTACCATACCCAGCTAATTTTTGTCTTTTTAGTACAGATGGGGTTTCGCCATGTTGGCCAGGCTGGTCTCGAATTCCTGACCTCAAGTGATCCACCCACCTTGGCCTCCCAAAGTGCGGGGATTACAGGTATGAGCCACCATGCCTGGCCAGGACATTCCATTTTAAACATACCAAACGTGCAGATATGAATTTTAATAGGTGACATACATTATGTTTTAAAATAAAGTAACATTTTCAAACATCTATTTCAAAAATGTTCTCCCTATAGCACAGCTTTTCTTCTAAGAAGGTGTTATTTTCTCATTCATCATTAAAACATTGCCTGAATGGCTACATTTAAATATATTTTTCAAAAATCTATATAAGGTAGTATCTACTAAAACCATTTAACACATAAAGTTCATCAAATTTGGACAACTTGTCTTTTTGTAAAAAGAAAATGAGTATCAATTTTTAGTTCCTTTGTTAAAAACAACTTTTGTATGGTAGAAGTATACTGATATTCATTACCTATCTCATCACAAAATACAAAGATGCTACATTTTAAAGGATTTGCTTTTACAAAATCAACTAAGTAATATTTTCCTATAAGCATTTTGTATGCATCTGGCTTTAACTTCTTTGTTCTTCTTCAATAGCTTGCTTAGTAGCTTGCTTGTCAACGATACAGCAAATGAATTTCATATATGTCACTGTTAATAATAATGACTGCAAATCTTCATTCAAATAACTTATTTAATAATTTCTATTGAGAAGGGCTGGCTCTGGTCGTATTTCATTAAGTTACTTTCATCCCGAATGGGAACATCTGCGAGATGTCCCCCAATATCCATTCTCTCTCCCTCTTCCTTGGTATCAAAACCTCTATTCGTGGGCACATCATTGCCCAGAGCAAAGACTACCTTTTCCAAAACTCTTCCCCCTTGCAGCTGTGCATGACCTTGGAACTAAGTTTTGGTCACTGGGTTGTAAGTGGAAAAAATATATGTCCTGAAAAGGAGTGCATACCTTCTGCTTTCTTTTTCTCCTAACCAGCTGGAATTCAGATTTGACTGCTGAAACTTAAGCAACCATCTTGGAGCAAGAGGGAGAAGCCAGGTGTTGATACAGCCAGAGCAACAAGAAAACGGGCAATCTGGATCCTTTCCGACTGTATGGTCAACATTCATCCCTGGTTTGCCGATGTTTATATGACAGAGAAATGAATTTCTGTATTTTCTGAGTTTCCGTTCTTTTGGGTTTTCTGGCTCTCACTAGTGTGCTGAACGCTAATGAATACACCTGTTAACAGGGTTGATGAAGAGCTCATGCTGGGAGTCAGAGAAGAGACAGCTCTGCTGTGTTCTCACATCAGCATGTGTTTGCACTATTAATATTACCTTCAATCTGCAGTTTCCTAACAGAAACTGCTTTTAAGCCACTTGTCCATTTTGTCAGGATTCGTTCATAAGAACCACATAATATAATCTTTAAATCCACTATATCAGGTATGTGTGAACAGCAACATGTGTCAGTGGCTTTGAAAGCAAGGGAATGAGGGGGCTACCATCAGGCAACTCCAACCGTTCTCTCCAGACAACTCAAGAATCACATGTAACCTGTGTTCATCTGAAATGCAGACCATGTGAGGACACCAGCGTCCATGCTAAATATTACTAAAGCTTCATTTTCCCTTGGGTCACATGTAAGTATCTGAAGAAGTTATTCTTTCTTCCTATTCCTCTCCTGCCGCTACTCATAAATGCTTGTATGCACCTGCCTGGTGTGCAAGCGCTCCCCCGACTTTACAGTCCACTGTCACGGGTGTGGAAGGACCCATAGTTAACTATAGATTTCCCTCCTGGATCATGACACTATGCTGCAAGAGACAAATGTTCCTGACTGAAAAATCAGAATAAATAAGTGCTTTCCATAAAATCAAAAACATGTAAAAGCAAATGGTAAATCAAAAGAGGATGGTGTACAAAAGGATTTTGATGCCTCACCTGAATACTTCAAGAACAGTCCTTTCCGGTAACTTGGGAGCCACCTGCCTAAATGCTTTTTTGAAATCTTCCAAAGTTAAAAATCCACGATCTATTTGAAAACAATAAAAAATATTCACTTACTTTGATAAGACCTATCAACTGTTACTTCAGCCATAACATTTGTGAAAAACTTACTTTAACATATTACTAGGAGAAAAGCAGTAGTTTATGGTTGGTTTCACATATAAGGTAATCTGAGATTGTCTCATCAGAATAATTTGAGATTCTAATAATACTTTCCTTCAGTGCAGTCCCAGCTGATCTTGAAGGTCACTTCTGGCCCTATCATTTTGCCGATTCTCTCAGTCCCCGGGATAGCACTATACGGAGACATGCACTGTAACAGTGGTGTTAGACTTTGAGTCTTTGTGAGTTACCAAAACAGTGCAGTCTTCAAAATTCATGTCTTTTCTTTTGCTTGGTATTAGAATCATGAAATATTAATATTTAGAAGGAAACCATAACAGCAGTCAAGACATTGAACCTAGACGCCATGAGTCTTTTCACTCTGTGTATGATCTGTGGGGCCTAGGGGGTCTACAGCCACCCACCCCTCTCAGCCACACCTTCTGTGGGAAAACAATTCCATCAATCATATGTAGGTCAGACCAAGAGTTGATGAAGAAGTCACACAGTCTCCCACACCTCCACAGGTGGCTCATGGCCTATATCCCCCATGGCCAGTCCTTTTGCGGTCCCCATGACAATCAAGGTACAATATATTAACACAACCATATAACTGTAAATACCACTTCATCCGCGGTAAATGTCAAGAATTTAAAATCACGATGGAGAAAAAAATGTGCACCAATACCTAAGGTAACATCTAACGAATACAGTAATATAATCTTCCAAGTATATTATATATTTGATTTACTGGGTATATAATCCTATTCGCAATCCCTTAATAGCAATTTTTTTTTTTTAAATCAAAACACGTTAGAGACACTTACAGTATGTGTCAAAGGCTGTGAAGATGTGTCTTACTTCATTCCGATACCGTTGAGCTTCCTTCTTTTTCCTGACAATATTTAAAAACCCCTCGAGTAATATGCCTGAAAGTTGGGGAAAGAACAATTTGTCAAAGGTTACTGTCTTTCTCTTTAAGAAAAAATTAAACAGAAATGAACAGTAATAAATATCACAAATAATCTAATTTTATCTTAATTGTGGTGAACAGTATTTACTCAAGATCTGTAGTTTCCTGAAGACCGAAAAAGGCATTTTGCTAAATGCTAACATTTAACAGACCCAACACTAGAAACCAATAGTGAAAATGCAAGACACTTTTAGGGTTCACTGAGCTTTTTCCAGGGGTAAAGAAATGGTGACCTTGAAAAAAGTGTAACACTCTTCCCTGCAACAGATCTAATAAGCAGGAAACTACTTATTAAACAAGGTCTCATAATTTTTCTTTCCTTATGCTTCTTTGATCCCTTTTTTCCTAGCCAGATGTCACTATGGCAGGTTTTTTTCCAACTGGGAGATCGGGTCAGAGAAGTAGTTTCTTAAAAGTCAATACCAATTGCACACCACAGATAAAGGTGGAGAGAATATTACATAAACAATAGAGCTGGCACCATCCCCAGCCCTGGATACACCCCACAACGTGTGGAGCAGCCTCAGGCTCAGCTTCCTGCGACTCTCATAATAAAAGAGCCCAGCATGATAAAATGAGATTGGATACTGTGCTTACAATGTCTATTAAAATGAATTCTAATGTGATCTTTGTAGTAGGTTTAAAGAGCGAAGCCAAGAATTTAAACATTTTAGTGAACTGAGCTCTACATATATAAAAAGAGCAGTTCATTTTTATAACTCAAAATTTCCATAAAATAACATTATCACTGTTTTAAAAATAGCCTCTAATCATACAATAACCACATGCACATTTTTTTCTTTTAGTGAGGTAATACTAAGCTGTATACCTTTTGTAAAATAGTTCCAATCATTTAAAAAAAATGTAGAAATGATTTTCTTAATTTCCTACATCTTTATTTATATTTAAAGATTTAAAACGGAAAAAAAAATGTCTTTCTGTTCTTCAATGATTCCTTGATAACATTTTAGGACCTACTGTGGGCCAGGCACTGTATTAAGCTTTGGAAATAGAGGGAAAAAGAGAATATACGTGATTCTAGTCCCAAGGGAGCTACTGATCTGGTGGGGAGGGCAGTCAATTTTTCAAACACACACCTCAATGCAAACTGTGGCATGGGCAATGAGGGGAAAGACAGGAGGTTGTGAAAAAGATTCACAGGAATCCTCATGTAGACTCTGGTGAAGGAGAGATCCCTTCAGGGAGGAGATATTTAAGCCAAGACCTAAACCATGAGACAATACCAACGACCTAGTATTGGGAGGAAGAGCATTGCTGGCAGTAGGAACAGCCTGTGCCGAGGCCGTCGGGTGGCAAGGTGGGAAAATGAAAACAGGCTGCTGTGGTTAGAACAAAGTGAGCCAGAGAGAAGTGATACAAGATGAGGTTGGGGAGAGCAGCAGGGGCCAGAACTCACAGACTCTTGTGGACCACAGTAAATTATTTGGGTTTTATTTAAGCTGCAATAGGAAGTCAACAGAAGGTTTGAATTGGGAAGTTATATGATGTGAGTTTTGAAATATCTTTCTGGCCATTATCTTGATAAAGGGACTGAGGTGGGGGAGCAAAAATGTAGAAAGAGAGACCAGTTAGGAGCCTACTGGCAAGAGATGTGGTTGCCAGGGTTGCTGGCAGTGGGGATGAGAGGAGTGGAAGGTTTCCAGATATATTTTAGAATCTAAATAACATAGCTTGATGAAGAACTAGATGTGGCGGGTGAGAAAGAAGGAGACGTCAAGAATATCCCATAGATTCTGGCTTGAAGACCTACTTAAAGAGAGGAGAAAGTCTGGGAGAAGAGCAAAATTGGGGCGAGATGAGGAGTTGCCATTCAGCTGTGTGAAGTGTTCAGTGCTCTGGAGACGACCAAGAGGAGAAGTTCAGGAGGTGGCCGGCTGTCTTCTAGGCAACAGGGCATATCTCCCTCACATATCAGAGTACCTGGCAGGTGCTCAATCGTATGTACTATAGCAAATTAGCATATGTAGCATTTTTTTTCTGTAGTTGTGGGGATACATATTGATGCAGCTCCATTCTTATCTAATCACTCCTGTGACAGAGACCATATGCCAAATTGCTAGCTGAGGTTAAAATTGAAGTCTAGCCATGCCATGTGCCCATCAGGTCATATCCATAACTTTAGCTTCAAAAATACCAAAATCTAGTCAATTAAGTAGCATCTAGAGTAGCTGAAATTCTTGAATAATGTATTTACTGGTAATGGCATGTCCTTGGAGACCCTTCAGAAACGTACCCCAGTCTACCTCTCAAGATTCCTAGTCAACTTCCTGGTGCTTCCCCAAGCCAAGAGGCCCTTTCACACTCCACACCTTTGCATGTATAAAACACACTACCTGGAATAATGCACTTTCTCCTTGTTTCTCCTAGGGAATGTTTACATCTCCTTCCAGATGCAACCCAGGCCTCATCTCCTATTTGAATGTGTCTCTGATTTCTCTCAGCTGAGTCCTCTTTCTGTGACCCGACAGCGCTCTGTTCATCATGCAATCATAGAAGTGATTAGGATCTATGGTAATTATTTGGCCACATGTCTAACTGAGACCTGCTGAGGGAAAGCAGTGTATAGTGTTCAAAATTTTATCCCACGTTTAACATAATGCCTAGCAGACAGTAGGCATTCATTACATGTTTGCTGAGTCAGTAATGTTCAATGAATAATAAACAAGAAGATGTTGTTTAGAGTTTTAGCAAAAAGCATTAAAATGTGTGTGGGTTTTTTTTTTTTTCCCTAGAGACATGGTCTCGCTCCATTGCCCAGGCTGGAGTGCAGAGGCTAGTCACAGGCATGGCCACAGCGCACTGCAGCCTCAAAATCCTAGCCTCAAGTTATCCTCCACTTCAGTCTCCCCAGTAGCTGGAACTAAAGGCATATGCCACCATGCCAGGCTTAAAATGTGTGTTTTAGACCAGGTGTGGTGGCTCACGCCTATAATCCCAACACTTTGGGAGGCAAAGGTGGGCAGAGAGGTTGAGGTCAGGAGTTCCAGACCAGCATGGCCAACATGGCAAATCTGTCTCTACTAAAAATACAAAAATTAGCCAGGTGCGGTGGCTCACACCTGTAATCCCAGTAATTTGGGAGGCTGAGGCAGGCAAATCACCTGAGGTCAGGAGTTTGAGACCAGCCTGGCCAACATGGCAAAACCTGCCTCTACTAAAAATACAAAAATTAGCCAGGTGTGGCGGCATGCACCTGTAATCCCAGCTACTCGGAGGGGGGCTGAGGCATAAGAATAGCCTGAACCCAGGAGTTGGTGGTTGCGGCGAGCCGCAATCGTGCCACTGCACTCCAGCCTGGATGACAGAGCAAGACTGTCTCAAAACAGGAAAAAAAACAAAAAACAAAAAGACCCATGTTTTAAATGATCTTATAACTCTGTAAATGAATGCCAAAAAGTAGGTCTCTTTCTATTCACATAGCCAGCAAAATAAACTGTCACTTCGGAAACTCCCATTTCTTAAAACATATGATATAGTAAAAACCAAACAAAATCCAGAGACAACTACATTCATAATATTTGCTCTTATCATTGCATTTGACTTAGAGAAGTGATAAAGGGAAAAAAGCACAATTCCATAGTTCACTGTGTAATTCATAAGGAAAAAAAAGGACCTGAGTGGTGATATCTTTTATATTACTTATTCAGATAACTCACGAGTATTTGGAGCTATGAAGTATTCAGGTCTTTATTTCACAATTTTGTAGGATAAAAACAAATGTTCTTTAGCTTTTACTAGGAGAAAATGTATGTGGATTTAAACTGTATGCCTATTACCACTTAAAAGGAAAAGCCATCCAATAACACCAATTACTCCATATGTGTAATCAATTTCTTTCACACTATTTTCCCACAAAATCATATGCTTTATTTCTTAAAGTCCATATTCTAGGGGTTAAACTCATCAAGTATATATCATGTGAACATTTCCCCTCCCTTCTATGCCCTTAATTGTCTTAGTCTTCCAAGGCAACATTTATCCAAATACAAGCCCCTTTTCTAAAAACCAGAGGAATTTTTTTGTTCAGCTCGGCTCTCATGTTGTAGTAATATGATCACTTTCCAAAGCCAATACATAATAACATGCTATTCCTGAAGCTCCACAATGAAAACACACTAATGTAAGCTGTATTCACCTAGCTCTCTAAATAGCCTAGAAATAGAGTTCCTACTACTAGCTCCACCTGCTGTCACAACATTCACACCTAAAATTACCACTTCACAAAGCCTTTCAGTAATTCTACTGACATCAGATTTCATACCCAATAAGAAATGTATTACCTGTGTCCCCTCCCACCCTGCCTCCAGAGGAAGAATATGTTCAGAAAATTCTAATTTCATATACAATGTTAAGTCTTTTGTATACACCATTTCACTACTAACAGTTACTTAAACATACTTTACTGTGGTTACAAATTAGCATCACAACGTTAGGAACCACACAGGTCTCTGTGTTTATCTATGTTTATTGTTAATATGTCTGCAGAAGGTATTCAGAAATTGCCTGGGTCATTGGACTCTATCAATAGTTGGCAAACTATTTTTTTTTTTAAGCTGTAGGAAAGGTTTTTCTTTATATGAAAATGGAAAGCCTCATCTGTAGAGGAGATGAAGGCAGAACTACTTGGTTTGAAGTGGGTGGCCTTCCCATTCTTCCCTATCCAGCAGTGTCTTTTGAATGTGTCCCCAAAGAATCTAGGATTGAGGATCATGGTTTAAAGACCACTGGACCAATGATTTTTTTTTTTTTTGGAGACAGAGTTTCCCTCTGTCACCCAGGCTGGAGTGCAGTGGCCCAATCTCAGCTCGCTGCAAGCTCTGCCTCCCAGGTTCACGCCATTCTCCTGCCTCAGCCTCCTGAGTAGCTGGGACTACAGGCGCCTGCCACCAAGCCCAGTTAACTTTTTGTATTTTTAGTAGAGATGGGGTTTTACCGTGTTAGCCAGGATGATCTCAATCTCATGACCCTGTGATCCGCCCACCTCAGCCTCCCAAAATGCTGGGATTACAGGCGTGAGGGACCAATGATCTTTACAAATCCTTCCTGACTCTGCAAGTCCATGCATTTTTTTGTGCAACTGGAAAACATCTCCTTCCATTTTATAAACAATCCTTGGCAAAATGGACTCTCTTCATGTTCTATAACATATATATACACACACATATATCTACACACATATATACACACATATACACACATATATACACATATATATATTTGAAACGGAGTCTCACTCTGTTGTCAGGCTGGAGTGCAACGGTGCAGTCTCAACTCACTGCAACCTCCGCCTCCTGGGTTCAAGTGATTCTACTGCCTCAGCCTCCCAAGTAGATGGGATTACAGGTGCATGCCACCACACCTGGCTAATTTTTGTATTTTTAGTAGAGATGGGGTTTCACCATATTGGCCAGGCTGGTTTCGAACTCCTGACTTCATGATCTGTTCACCTCAGCCTCATAAAGTGCTGGGATTATAGGCATGAACCACTGTGCCCTGCCGACATGTACATATTTTTTAGTTTCCAAACTACTTAATAAATGTGATATATATACACACACACACACACATATATATACAAAAAGCTATACGTAATGGAACTTTCAAGTAAAAAATTCATATAGTTTTGTTAGACTTTTTGAATATATCTTCCCCTGTGGTGAAAGATGATTACCCTCCTAAGAAACTGCTTAAAAACAAACAAGTAGAAAAAAACAACCTTTCTAGTCTCTCTCTGACATTATGTCACACATATATGTCATATGACATACGTCACATATATGACATATATATGTCAGAGAGAGACTAGAAAGGTTTTTTTTTTCTACTTGTTTGTTTTTAAGCAGTTTCTTAGGAGGGTAATCATCTTTCACCACAGGGGAAGATATATTCAAAAAGTCTTAACAAAACCACATAAATTTTTTACTTGAAAGTTCCATTACGTATAGCTTTTTGTGGTTCACAGTTCTAAGCTTCAAGGTCAGTGCACACAGAGAAATCCTCTTGAAAATGAAGGAGTCTAGCATCTGGCTATCATAGTGAGCTCAAATTAGAAACTGCAATAAACCTGGGGAGAGTGAAGGAGAAAACAATAAAAATGGCAAGTTATTTGGGCTGTAAGCCTGGTCCTAGATTTAGTAGAAAGGAAGGGTTCATGTTCATTGTGCCACATATTGATTTTTCTAGGAGTTAAAAAATGCTTAAAAATTAGGGTTTAAAAGGATGAAGCAGTCTTTCAAAAGGGATAATACAAGCCTTCTCTAGTTTGAGACACAAAATTCAGATTATGACTTTTAGGGGCCATGACGGTGAAGAGGTAGGGGAAGGATATAATGTGTTCACACAGAAAGACTGAAAGGATGGTAGGTGAAAGTGACTTCAAAAATAGTGAGTTGTCACCTATGATAAATGAATTCAGAGGACAATATTTTCTTCCAGTTTACTACAGAAGCGTAAGGAAATAAAGAGAAAATAATCTACCTTAATGGAAGAAATCAAGTTTTACTACATAATTGGAGGGAAAATGAGTAAAAACAGTTAGAGGCCAGGTGTGATGGCTCATGTCTGTAATCCCAGCACTTTGGGAGTCCGAGGCAGGCAGACCACCCGAGGTCAGGAGTTAAAGACCAGCCTGGCCAACATGGTGAAACCTCGTCTCTACTAAAAATACAAAAATTAGCCAGGTGTGGTGGTGCCGCACCTGTAATCCCAGCTACTCCGAAGGCTGAGGCAGGAGAATCACATGTTCACCTCCAGATTTGAACCTGGGAGACAGAGGTTGCAGTGAGCCAAGACCGTGCCACTGCACTCCAGCCTGGGCAACAAGAGTGAAACTCCATTTCAAAAAACAAAACAACAACAACAACAAAAACAAATAAACAAAAACCAGTTACAGTAGAATAGACAAATCTGCACCAATAAAATCTTACTTCTGCCAAACCCAGGCAGGAATTGTTACTTTTTTATTATATAAATCTCCTGCTCATAAAGCTTAAAAGGTTCCTTGGTGTTAAACAGCACAAAGTTTTAATACCTTATTCTGGACTTTAAAGCTTCATCCCCCCTTCCATGCACACCAGTTCTTAATCCTTCCCAACTCTCATCATGTCAGCTGACTCGGCTGGACACAATTCATTTATAGTTATGTACTATACTCCTTGCTGTTGCAGAGGTTAAAAAAAAAGGTAAAAATCCAAGGAGAGTGAATTCTGTTAATGGGAGGACTGCATTAACAGCATGACAGCTGATATATTTAGGTATGCAAATCTGAGATGGGAGAGAGATTTGTAAGAGAACAGGGACCTAGGAAGAAGAGATTTCAGGCACTGAGGAGGACACCACAGAAGAGCGTCTCTGAAGAACTCTACACAGAGAGCACAGCACCAGCAACAGGAGCAGGAGGCGGGGCACACAACTGGCACCTGCACTGCATTCATTTACCACCTTTCCCCTTGGCTCCATCACTGTTTCAAATCCCACCCATCCTTCAGCGTGTCCAGCTCCAGGCCCACACCTCCTCTAGGGGGCAGTGCTGCCCTCCTGAACTCTTAGAGGTTTTCTTGCCTGTAATAAACATCTGGTGGTAAAAGAAGTGGCAATATTTCTTTCATCTTCCCTATCACATAAGATATATACATATTTTTTGAGATGGAGTCTTGCTCTGTCACCCAGGCTGGAGTCCAGTGGCAGGATCTTGGCTCACTGCAACCTCCGCTTCCCAGGGTCAAGCAATTCTCCTGCCTCAGCCTCCCGAGTAGCTGGGATTACAGGCACCCGCCACCACACCCAGCTAATTTTTGTATTTTTAGTAGAGACGGTGTTTCACCATGTTGGCCAGGCTGGTCTTGAACTCCTGACCTCGTGATCCACTTTTCTCGGCCTCCCAAAGTGCTGGGATGACAGGCTTGAGTCACCGCACCCAGACCACATAATTTTTTTAAAAATGTCTTTAGGTCAGTGTCTGTGTCTCCTAATTCTTCCCCATCTCTATAGTGAAACATATTCACCATTTTCTAAATGCGTAATTAAATAAACACACGGATGGGTGAATATCTGTAGGAGATCCCACAAAATGCCCCTATGATTATAATATCAAGATAAGGTCACCTTAATGTGTATGCAATTTCCTGATTATAGAAAAGAACTAGGAGGCCAATTGAAATCTGAAATCAACCAAAACCTTCATCCCTGCTATACCTTGGTCTTTGTTCCATAGAAGCCAAAATAAAAAACCATACATAATAGCAGGTGTTTTATGACAGAAACTAAGACCAGAAAAAGGATATTTAAATTTAGAAAACGAATACCTTTAATAGTCAATGTCTGGTGTAGAACAAGCCAGATAAGATATTAATAAATAAAAGCATGCAAGCCAACTGACCATTAACCTAATCATCCACAAATTATTTTTCAATTGGACCTTACACGGGATAGCAGTCACACAGTCCATAATTACTGTTATGATGAATCAGTCTCTTTGATTTTTCCATCATTCAAAGTTGAGGGTTAAAAGTAAGTTCCTGGAAAGCTTTTTCAAGTATCAAAGTAGAATATGTTCATTAATTTAAAATGGCAATAGTATAAGGAAACAGAAAAGACGCTCAATCTAATCGCTTAGTGAAAACAAAATTCTGAAGTCTTTTTTTCTGGTTTTTAACCTTAGGAATATTTTACATAGATCTGAGATAATAACACAGAGACAAATGTATGAGGATTCAGTGGGACAATGCTCATTCAGTTCTTATTTATAGCTTTTAGCATAAAGAAAAGCCCTGTAAATCTTGGCTGTTATTTATATAGAATGGTCTACAATTTTTCTGGAATAAAGACCATCTGAGATCTGTATACTTGGAACACACAGCCTTTGCCCTTCATAGAATTGCCCTGACATTAAACACTGGTCTTGAGAGAAGATGAAGCAACAGCGTTACAAAATTCACTACTGCATTTATTGAACAGCTCGTCGACAGTGACATCCACTCACCAGTCTCTCCTCCATGAGACATCACAGAAGAACTATCCCAGGGCAGGAGGACTTAACGCTTCTCTAGAAATAGCGTTTTGTTGCATGGACCCTGACTGCAGCCGTGCTTGCTCATGTTTTCCTATTTGCTCTGGATGCTAGGTAGTCCAGAACCAAATTTGAAATTAACATCTAACAACTATAGAGAACATGGTGATTTGTGTTTTGTGTATTGATTCTACTCCTGACTTTAACTCATTGATTCATAAAGTTCCTTAGGGGAATGAATACTGGCCTCAATTTTGTCACAATTAGGAATATGACCCATGGCACTATTAGAAATCAAAGGAAGGGCTTATCAATTGGTTAAGAGGGTGAGCTAGAGGTCAGATCACATTGGTCGGCTACTTACTAGCTAGTGGTGCCACTCTGGGCAAATTACTTAACCTCGCTAGGCTTCTGGATTTATTTTTTTTTAATTATTAAACTTTTTAGTACTTTTTTTTTTTTTTTTTTTTTAAGAGATATGGTCTTGCAATGTGCCAAGGCTGATCTCAAACTCCTGGGCTCAAGTGATCTTCCCACCACAGCTGGGAATACAGGTGCATACCACCATGAATGGCCAGAATTTTTAAACTTATAAAATGGGGATAATCAGCCAGGCACAGTGGCTCATGCTTGTAATTCCAGCACTTTGGGAGGCTGAGGTGGGAGGATCACTTGAGTCCGGGAGTTAGAGACCCTGACTCAAAAATAATAATTTAAAATAATAAAACATAATGAAGATACTATGGTTTGGCTGTGGGTCCCTACCCTACCCAAATCTCATCTCGAATTGTAATATCTGTCGGGGTAGGGGCCTGGTGGGAGGTGATTGAATCATGGGAGCTGATTTCCCCCTTGTTCTCACCAGATCTGGTTGTTTGAAAGTGTGTGTCAATTTCCCATTCACTCTCTCTCTCTCCTGCCACCATGTGAAGAAGGTCTTTGCTTCACCTTTGCCTTCTGCCTTGATTGTAAGTTTCCTGAGGCCTCCCCAGTTATGTTTCCTGTTAAGTCTATGGAACTGTGGGTCAATTAAATCTCTTTTCTTAATAAATTACTCAGTCTCAGGTAGTTCTTTAGAGCAGTGTGAAAATGGGCTAATACAGAAGATAATCATAATATCATAGTTGTATTAAATATAACAATCATTACAGATGAATGTGCTCATCACAGATCTGCACAATAACTGTTCAGGCAATGATTGCTGCAATTATCTATTATAATAATAATAAATACTGTAAAAGGATTTTGCCAAGTATTTATTATTTTATTATTCCTCTATATCATTTTGTGATTCTTCTCTGAAGCCTAGGTTCCTCATTTTAAAATAAGGACATATGACTGTTTTCCAGGTCTCTTCTAGTTGCAAGCTTATTTATTCTATACACTTGCAGAAGTTATGAAGTGCATCACAGAGAATGAGGGTTATAATGAAACCCTCTGAAAGAGGTAGCAAGACTGTAAATCAGAACTGACCTCAACTGTGATCTGCTGCTTCCTTTAACAAATGGCTTGATTTTTTTCTCCCACTCATATATTTCCTTGTTTCAAGCAGCCACAACAGTTTTTGCTAATATTCACTTGCTTGTTAGGTTACAGGCAATTAAAAACATCATTAGCACCTTTCTGCTCCTCACCCTGGCTGCCCTCAAATTCTCCCAGCATGTACACTTCTTCCAGACATTCTACTATTATTTCTAGTAGCTTTAATTTTTCACTCTTCTTAATTTTCACAAGGAAATCTCTATTGAAATGACCTACTTTTCAAGAGGATTAGAAGCCCTTGGGAAGCAGGGCCTGGGCATCCAGGTTTGGGTATAATCCCAAACCCAAAGTGCAGGGTGTCTAGCTTCGGGGCTCTGCCCCTTCCTGAAAGCAGCTGAATCTGACCTCACCCTGCAAGCTGGGCAGCAACTGGGCCCTGCACAAAGAATCCTGTGGATGGCGTGTTAGAGCCCTGTTCTGAAGAAGAGCAATGGATAGTAGAGGAGAATTCCCAAGTCACAGCTGTATTATAAAGAACTTTGGAAAGTTGATTACCTGAATAAATAGTTGCCAGGAGGCCAAGGCCAGCATTTCAGACTTCTTTTTTTTTTTTTTTGAGACAGGGTCTTGCTCTGTCACCCAGGCTGGCGTGCAGTGGCGCGATCACGGCTCACTGCAGTCTCAACCTCCTGGGCTCAAGCAATCCTCTACCTCAGTCCCCTGAGTAGCTGGGACTGGCATGTACCATCAGGCCTGGCTAATTTTTGTAGAGATGGGGTTTTGCCATGTTGCCCTAGTTGGTGTTAAACTCCTGGGCTCAAGTGATCCACCCACCTTGGCCTCCCAAACTGCTGGGACTACAGGCGTGAGCTACCACACCCGGCCAATTTCAGTTCTTCAAGATCCAAACATTAAGAAGAGAGATAATACATGTGGAAAAAACATTTAATCTGCACATGAGCCCTCTTCTTTCAAGAGAAATACCATGTAAAATTGACTTGTATCAATAATAGAGAATGAAGAAAAAGCGGATGGTTTGAAATTGGTTCAGTATGGAACAGTTCTAATAGAAAAATTGCATGTTAGCAGCAATTAGAGCTCAGCAGTGATTTCTTGCTAGGCTATTTTACTCCTTTTCTTTAATGTTTGTGGTCTTGAGTTTCTCCAAATAAACACACACACACACACACACACACACACACACACACACACACACACGAGTACAGCTGGGAGAATATAGGTGGGG
This sequence comes from Mandrillus leucophaeus, assembly GCF_000951045.1. Classification (NCBI taxonomy): domain Eukaryota; kingdom Metazoa; phylum Chordata; class Mammalia; order Primates; family Cercopithecidae; genus Mandrillus; species Mandrillus leucophaeus. The sequence continues at coordinate 4,592,098 of NW_012101410.1, forward strand.
ACTGTATTCTTTCTTCCAGAATCCATACCTCTCTGCACATTAGAGAACTAGTTAAGGAAAGAAAACATTCAGTGTAAAGTCAAATCCTTAATTCAAAATCAGAGAACATACAGAAGACAGAAAGTCTATGAAAATAATGAATGTTAAAGTGCCTTCAGCAATAGTCACGCTTGATGTATCAGAAAAGTCACTGTATTAATATTTTTTCATGCTACTGATAAAGACAAGACTGGATGATTTACAAAAGAAAGAGGTTTAATGGACTTACAGTTTGACATGGCTGGGGAGCCCCCACAATCATATCAGAAGGCAAAGAGGAGCAAGTCATGTCTTACATGAATGGCAGCAGACAAGAGAGAGCTTGTGCAGGGGAACTCTTCTTTTTAAAACCATCAAATCTCGTGAGACTTATTCACTATCACAAGAACAGCATGGGAAAGACCCACCCCTATTATTCAATTGTCTCCCACCGGGTCCCTCCCACAACATGTGGGAATTATGGGAGCTACAAAATGAGATTTGGGTGGGGACACAGCCAATCCATATCAGTAACATAATAGAGAAACACGATATAATGACTAGCGGAAGATCTTCATCCAGAAAGAATAACTCACTGAATATCAGGGAACTCTTAAGAAAGATAAACATTATCAATGCAAAGAATATGGGAAATCCTTTTGCCGGAAAAGAAAACTCTCTGTAGATAGGAATATTCACAAAAAACCCTAAGAAAAAAGTGTAGAAAAGGCTTTATCAAGAAGTTGTAACTAATGGAACATCAAACATTATTCTGAATATTCTGAAAGTGAAAATTTTCAACAAGAAATTTAAAACCTGGAGCAATTCTATCAAGCTAGGGATTATATCAAGAACATGTTCTCCCAGCAATAATCCTGAAAGTCATACTTCAAATGTGATTCTAAAACTTGTATATAAAGTGTAACAGATTTTCAATCTAAATATTAGTAATCCCAGATCTCTTTTTTTTCCCCCACTGCTCAGTGTGGGTAGTAGTTTCTCATTTTTATTGATTACCTCAACAAAATCAGCTTTTAATTTTTTTTTGTTTGTCCTCTTTCCAATTTCATCAATTTCCATTACAATCTTTACTATTTCCTTTCCTCCACTTATTTTGGGCCTTATTTACTCTTTTTTGTAGTTAAAGGTGGAAGTTAATTAAAGGTAGAAGCTGAGGTCATCAGTTTGAGACATTTATTCTTTCCCAAACATAGAAAGTTAGTGCTACCACTTTCCAAGTATTGCTTTCAATCCATCCTACAAAATTTGAAATGTGGTCTCTACATTCAATTCAAAATACTTCCTAATTTTTCCCTTTTGATTTTTTTCTTTGACCTATGAGTTATTTAGAAGTGTACTATTTATCTGGAACTTTTAAACTTTTATTTGGAACAACTATTTGCAACTTTTCCAGACAGCTTTGCTATTGGTTTCTAATATAATTCCATCACAAAGAACACACTTTGTACTTTAAATGTATTGACATGTTTAATGGCCCAGAGTATGACCAATTTTATTAAATATACTGTGTAGACTTGAAAAGAATGTGTATTCTGTTGTTGTTGGGTAGAACATTCTATAGATGACAATTAGGTCACACTGGTTGACAGTGTTGTTCACGTCTCCTATATCCTTATTGATTTTATGTCTACTTGCTTCATTAATTATTGATAGAGGTGTTGCAGCCTCCTACCATGATCATGGATTTGTCCATTTTTCTTTACAGTTTTATTAGTTTTTTGCTTCATGTATTTTGAATTTCCATTATTAGGGGATTTTTTTTTTTTTTTTTTTTTTTTTCGAGACAGAGTCTTGCTCTGTCACCCAGGCTGGAGTGTCATGGTGCAATCTGGGCTCACTGCAACCTCCACCTCCCGGGCGCAAATAATTCTCATGCCTCAGCCTCCCGAGTAGCTGGGATTACAGGTATGCACCACCATGTTCAGATAATTTTTTTGTATTTTTTCATAAAGATGGGGTTTCATCATGGTTGGTCTCAAACTCCTGGCCTCAAGTGATCTGGCTGCGTTGGCCTCTCAAAGTGCTGGGATTATAGGCTTGAGTCATGACACCCAGCCAGGGGCATAAATATTTAATTCCCTTAATGAACTGGCTGTCCTTATCCCTGGTAATATTCCTTCTTCTGAAGTCTACTGCATCTGATATTAACATGCTCACTTTGGCATTCTTTTGGTTAGTGTTCAGTACAGTATATATTTCTAATCTTTTTTGCCCTTATATTTCAAGTGGGCTTCTAGGCAACACAGAGTTAGTTTGTACTCGTTTATCTAATTTAACAGTATCTCCCTTTCAATGGGGCTGTTGAGATCATTTACATCTAACTAAAACATTAATGACTGGATTTAAATCTACCATATTGTTTGTTTTCTACTTGTCTATTTCCATCTATTCTTGTTCCCATTTTCTTCTTCTTTTGAATTAATTAATTAACTTTTTTAAGAGATGAGGTCTTACTCTGTCGCCCAGGCTGGGGTGCTGTGGTGTGATAATGGCTAAGTGCAACCTCAAACTCCTGGGCTCAAGGGATCCTCCTACCTCAGCCTCCCAGGTAGCTAAGATTATAGGCACGTGCCATCATGCCTGGCTATGGTTTGTTTTTTTTTTTTTTTTTGCTTTTTTGTTGAGATAGTCTCATACTATGTTGACCAGATTGGTCTTGAACTCCTGGCATCAAACAATCCTCCTGCTTTGGCCTCCCAAGGTGCTGGGATTACAGGTGTGAGTCACCACCAGCAGCCAACTGCTGTCATTTTTAGCTTTGTTCCTATTCACATAATGTGTCTTTTTTTTCCCTAGATACACTTATGATTTTTTAAAATACTAAAAAAGGAAAGATACTATTAAGGATGTTATTAGATCAACCAACAAAATATAGATGATAAATCAGATAAAACACAGTATCAACCTATATTTATGAACATGATAAGCATACTGTGGTTATGTTCAGTACAGAAGAGAAAGGGATAGTGGTAGAAAGTGCAAAGGAGAAGGAAGATGGGGTAAAATGTTAACAATGTCAATCTGGGTAAAAGGTGTACCTTATACAGAGAGTAAGCTATTCTCTGTACTAATTTATTTTGAACTTTTTGGAAGTTTTAAATTATTCAAAAAAAGGTAATATTTAAAAAGCCAATTCAACATGCTCTGGATCCTCTCCCCTCACACAACAGGTCTCTTCCCTCCCTCTCTCTCATCTTCTTTCCTCCTCTTCACTAGATCATTCGGCTAAGCTTGGGAACACATTCTTCCATTTAAATATTAACAATCACAAGCAAACAAAACATCTCCTGATCCACTGCCACTCTGGACTTAACGAAAGCTTCATCTACTCACATTGTCACACTTTACCATCACTTTCCACTTATCTTCAACCCAGTCTGCCCTCACCACACTTTGAAATGCCTCTTGCTAAAGTCACCAAACACCTCCAGGTGGCCAACTGCAAAGGATACTCATCAGTTATGCCACCTCACCTTTCTGGAGCATTTGATAGTGCTGAGCACACCTTCCTCATTAAAATATCTACTTCTCTTGGTTTTGGATCAAACACTCGATTTTCCTCTTGCCCCTCCATCACTCCTAAGTCTCCTTTGCCATTTCTTCATCTTCCACCTGACTTCTACTGGCTAGAGTTCTTAACATTCTCAGTCCACTCCATCTCTCTAAGTGGTCTCATCCATTCTCATTATTTTAAAATCTGTCTACAGGTTGATGACTCCCACATTTCTTCAGCCCAGAACTTACTTCTGAAATTCATCCAGTCCGACCGCTTGGACATAGTAAACTAACACTTCTCAAACATATTCAAAATTGAGCTCTTAGTCTCCCTTACCCCCAAGCATTGCCCGCCCCCTGCCCCCACCCCATGGCCCCACCCGCCTGCCATCTTCTCTTTTCAGTAGGTGCCATGTCCATTCATCCAGATGCAAAAGTCAGAAAACCTAGTATCATTTTTTGAATGTTAAAATTATGAGTGATATTTTTTCTTTATGCACTTCAACAGTTTAAAATTTCCCTGTAATAAACCTATTTATAAATAATCAAAATTAAAAGAATCTCAAAAGAAGACATACAAATGGCAAACAGGCATATGTAAAAGGTGCTCAATATCATTGATCAGAAAAATGCCATCAAAACTACAATAATGTCTCACCACAGTTAAAATGGCTTTTATCTGAAAGACAGGCAATAGCAAAGGCTGGCAAGGATGTGGAGAAAAGAGAGCTCTTATAAACTGCTGGTGGGCATGTAAATTAGTACAATCACTATGGAGAACCATTTGGAGGTGAGCTACTATATGATCCAGCAATCCCACTGCTGGGTATATACCCAAAAGAAAGGAAATCAGCATATGGAAGATATCTGCACTCTCATATACTGTTTGTTGCAGCATTGTCCACAATAGGCAAGATTTGGAAGAAACCTCAGTGTCCACCAACAGATGAATGGATAAAGAAAATGTGGTACACACAGTGGAGTGCTACTCAGCAATAAAAAAGAATGAGATCCTGTCATTTGCAACAACACAGATGAAAATGGGAGGTCATTATGTTAGGTCAAATAAGGCACAGAAAGTCAAACACTGCATGTTCTCACTTTTGGGATCTACAAATCAAGACAATTGAACTCACGGACAAAGAAAGTGGAAGGATGGTTACCAGAGGCTGGGAAGGGTAGTGGGGGAGTTGGGGAGAGGTGTGGATGGCTAATGGATAAAAAAAAAAAAAAAGAATGAGACCTAGTATTTGATAGTACAGCATGGTCTATAGTCAATAACAACTTAATTGTACATTAAGAAATAACCAAAAGAGTATAATTGGATTTTTGGTAACATGAAAGATAAATGCTTGATAGCAAGGATACCCCATTCTCCATGATGTGACTAGTAATACCTAGTATTTGATAGCACAATAGAGTGACTATAGTCAAAATAATAAACATTTAAAAATAACTAAGAGTATAACTGGACTGTTTGTAACACAAAGGATTGATGCTCAAGGGGATAGTTATCCCATTTCCCAGGATGTGATTATTACACATAACATGCCTACATCAAAACTTCTCATGTACCACCTCTCTATACATACACCTACAAAAATTAAAAATTAAAAAATAAAATAAAAACAACCAAAACCTTTTGGACAACGAGAAACAAAACAAAGATGTGCTTAAATATAATGCTATATAGTTTTTATTTATTTATTTATTTAGAGACAGAGTTTCACTCTTGTCACCCAGGCTGGAGTGCAATGGCGCCCAGGTGGAGTGCAAATGCTGCGATCTTGGCTCTTTGCAATCTCTATCTCCTTGATTCAAGTGATTCTCCTGCTTCAGCCTCCCGAGCAGCTGGGATTATAGGCACCCACCACCACGCCCAGTTAATTTTTGGTATTTTTAGTAAAGATGGGGTTTCATCATCTTTGCCAGGCTGGTCTCGAACTCCTGACCTCAGGTGATCCACCCGCCTTGGCCTCCCAAAGTGCTGGGATTACAGGCGTGAGCCACCGCACCCAGCCTAGTTTCCGTTTTTAATTTTCATTTTGTGAGTGTTATTAGTCCGTTTTCACGCTACTGATAAAGACATACCCAAGGCTGGGCAATTTACAAAAGAAAGAAGTTTAATGGACTTACAGTTCCACGTGGCTGGGGAAACCTCACAATCATGGCAGAAGGCAAAGATGAGCAAGTCACATCTTACATGGGTGGCAGCAGGCAAAGAGAGAGCTTGTGCAGGGAAATCCCCCCTTAGAAAGCCATCAGATCTCATGAGACTTATCCGGTATCATGAGAACAGCATGGGAAAAACCCGCCCCCATGATTCAATTACCTTCCACCAGGTCCCTGCCACACCACATGGGAATTTGAGATGAGATTGATGTAGGGACACAGTCAAGCCATCTCAGTGTCTAAATAAGGTACTAAAAATATTAACTTTCACATTACCAGAAGTATTTGGATTTACTGAAGACATCACAGAATCCACTTCTATCTAGAAAAGAGGAAAAAATAATAGAACATGTAATTTTATCAAATGTTTTCACAGCACAAGTTCTTAATTCTTCAGGTGGGAATAAGCATCTATTTTATGAGAAACCAAGTTTGTTGAACCAAGCAGACAAGCAATGACACACAATAGCTATAACAGTCATTTTACTTTTCATCCACATCTATAAAATAGCAGACACTAATCTGCTAGCCTCTAATAGCCCCCAAAACTTTATTCCACTGACCAAAACAGTTTAAGCACAGAAAATCAATTTGGCTGTCCCATATATAATCTAACAGGCAGCCTTTCTGCTTCAGACAAATACAAACAATTGTTATAATGGGCACTATGGCTCTATTTTTAAATTTTTTTTTCTGGTTGTAAAAGTACCACAAGATTGATGTAGAAAGCACAAAAAATTATGAGGAAAATTAAAAAATCAGTCATCCAGTGAAAATCACTGTTATCATTTTAGACTAATCAGCTTTTTTCCCCTATGCATCTTTAAACATTTGAGATTTTACTGTATAGAAAACATGAGGACCTGCTTTCACTAAATGTTAAAATATAAGCCCTTTACCACACTGTTAAAAGGGCTTTATAAACATTATAGTATTAGAGCCCTGGTGGCATCTGACATAATTTCTCCACTTCTGGTCTTGAACTCTTCCCAGTCTTGGATTTCCTGCATTTTCTTGGTTCCTCTTGTCCCTGCCAAATGGTTCCCACTCCAACTTCTTCAAGTCCCTTCCTACCCTTAAATGCTGGTATTCCCTAATGTTATCCTCAGACCACAGCTCTTCCTATTCTGCATACTCTTCCTGGGCAATGCCATCCAGCCTCATGTTTTGAGCAACCACATGCAAACCAAGGATCCCCAAGCCTATCTCCAGCCCTACCCTCTCCACCCAATTTCAGATTCCTACATCTCAGGGAAGCAGTAACATCTAACAGCAGATTTTCACCACCATAACCTCAATAGACAGCACATTATTTAACGAGTGAATGCACCTGGAATGCTCATAGCTGCCTCAAACTCAATGTGTTCCAATCGAAACTCACTGACTTCCTCTGAACCTACTCTTAAATTTTCTCTTAATTGGTGGTATCGCTATCCCTTCAGTCCTGGTGGTCATGTCACCCTTACCACCACTGCATCCAGTCAGTCATCAGGGCCTAACTTGTCCCACCACCCACAAAGTGTTCCCAGATACTTACCAGAGTAATCTATCTTCTCTAGTCTAAATGACCACCCAGACTGTTATAGTTACCACTAGAATTAGGCCTTCCTTCTTTGTTCCCTTCACTTTCTGTTTTTCAATCTCTTCTCTTTCTTGGTATCTATCACAGTTTTATGTCTTTCTACATTAAACTCTGAACTGCTTCAAAGTAGAGACTGTGTTTCATTCATCTTTATATCACTAGCAACTAGCAAGTACTCCTTTTATTAAATAGAAACAATAAATTTCACTATGTGTGGGTGGGCGCAGTGGCTCACGCTTGTAATCCCAGCACTTTGGGAGGCTGAGGTGGGCAGATCACTTGAGGTCAGGAGTTGGAGACCAGCCTGGCCAACATGGTGAAACCCCGTCTCTACTAAAAATACAAAAAAAAGAAAAAAAAAGAACTAGGTATGGTGGTGTGCACCTGTAGTCCCAGCTACTCTGGAGGCTGAGGCAGGAAAATTGCTTGAACCTGGAAAGTGGAGGTTGCCGTGAGCCTAGATCACGCCACTGCACTCTAGCCTCGGTGACAGAGCAAGACTGCATCTCAAAAAATAAATAAATTATGTAAACAACTGCATGAACGTATAAGTGATTTATTATATAAGTATTTTATTGCTTCATGACCTGCAGTCAGTAAATATTTCATTTGCTCAAAAGCAATGTTCAAAAATGAAACCCCAAACCTCAACCTAGTCTAAAAAATCTGTTGAATTTCACAGAAATTATATATTAAGAGTTACTTGCAAAATAAAAGTTCATTGTACAATGACTAAGTTTATAGGTGACACGCTATTAGTGAATACTTTACCATTTAGTGATCTGTGGTTAGTAAATAGTTCATTTGCTTAAAAAATAAAATGGAAAACCTCATCCCAGTATGAAAAGTAAAATCTGTTAAATTTCATGGAGTGTATGTACAGTATGTTACATCACTGTATTTGTCATTAAATTTCTCATTCTAAAATTGAAACCAAGTAGACTCAACGGTGAGAAAGGCAAAATGAGACAAGATACCTTTCCAGGTGAATCCAAGTTAAATACAATGCTTCACAGGCTGACTCATTTTAGCTGACCTGCTTTTTAATTCCAGCTGAAATGATTACAGGTAAACAGGAGAGCTGCAATTTCTAAAAGTTGGCCCTGACTACTTCTCTGAGCGCCATAATAAGCTTCTCAGTAACTAGGCATCCCCTCATAGCTGAGCCACTCTGAACCCACCTGGGCTGTCCATGCAACCTACTTGGGTCAAGATAATATATTAATACTTATTGTACATCACAACTTCACAGTATGTTCTGTTGACACAAACAGAGCAGAGAAGCATGACATCACAGGGTCCCCGGCTTTGCTGGGCTTTCAGTCTGACAGAAAGGCAGAGCCCACTCATCAGGAACAGCTGGGCCCTAATTAATTGCCAAGCTGTCTGGTCTAATGAGAGTGAGGGACGGCATTCCAGGCCGAGCCCTGAGTGCTCCCTTTGCTTGATGGTGGCAGCTCAATTTCTTGAATCTGGACAGTATCTCGACTACGACTAATTCCAGCTTAACAAGAAGGGCGTTGTCTCTAGAATGAATGTAACAGGAAAGCAGAAAAGCATAAAGACAGGGGTGAACAGGAAGCTTGCCCTACTCAAGTACGAGGTTCATGGAAGCTCAGCTCAACTCTCATTATTGGTGAATTGGTGCAATCTTTTCTGGAGAGCAAATATCCAACAAAATTTTAAATGTACATATTTCATGACCTAGCAATTATACTTCTAGGAACTTATTCCACAGATACACAGCCACAAGGACATAAATGTGTGTATCATTGCAGCAATGTTTGTAGGAAAAAAAACAAAAACAAACAAACAAAAACACATATATAACCCCACACAGGAACCTGGCTAAAAAGAATAATGTGCAACTATATTTTAAACTGTGGTAGTGGTGTGTGCTTTTAGGTTGATATATTGTTAAATGAGAAAAGCAAGTTAAAGTAGGCACAATATTTACCCATTTATGGTTTCAGTAAAAGACTATGCATATATATGTCATGGATAGAAAATTTCAGAATTACACAAAAAACTGTTAATGGTAATCCCCTAGGAGCTGGACCCTCTGGTAGGCGGGGAGCAGATTTTTATGCTCAACTTTATACTTTTCTGCACTGTTTTAATTTTTTGACTGTGGATGTATTTTATAAACAAAGCAACAAAAGTAAAACGAGAAAGAGACTATGTCACGTCCTATGTAAATTTATCCTGTTACCAGCACTTCCCTTTCGGCCTTCCCTCTTAGCACCTCTCTAGCGTCTTGTATTTATAATGGTTATTAGCAGCCTGGTAGTGAGATAGGCTTGTGTAGGCTCCAGTGGAAAAGATTTCTACTTCATCTCTGGGCTGAGGTGTTAAGAGGAAGCTAAAATTCAGCACTGGGCACATCTCTGAAATTGCTTATAAAGCAATTTATAAACATCCTAAGCTAGCCCTGTGGACTTTTCTCAAGGTCCATTCACCACTGATCGTCTACCCCATCCCCAAATATATAAGAAAGCTCTACCTTGGAGGGCTTGTACCCAAACAGCATTACAACAGCAATTTTAAAGTCCTCTCTGCTGAGATATCCTTTGTGATCTTCATCACATGCCTTAAATACCTGAAGAACATTAAATAGCTTTAGTTAATGAGACAGAAACTGTTTCTTCTTATTTTTATTACTAGTTTATATAATTTGGACCTCGAAAATCTAAAACTTGGCCCAGCGGTAGAGTATGAAAATAGAATTTCATTATTCCAATATTAATTCTCAAGAAAAATCAAAGATGGACTAAAATCTTCTTAAAGATGGGCTGAAATTTCCCTCAAGAAAGTAAAACCAGTTAATCGCTAGGATGACGCAAATTAATTCACTTAGACCACCGAGATAAATTCTACCCAAAATTCAGTCCTGGAGTTAGGAAGGTGAGGCAAAGGGGCTGGCTTTGAAAGGCGGGAGTAGAGATGCAGATTCGTGGTTACCATTAATAGACTATGTAGAGGGAAAGGAGAAGGAACTTGGAGGTAGCCGTAGTCCTGGACGGGGAGCCAGGAGCCCTGCAGCTCCAGGATCAGTCATTAACCACAACCCTTTGGACAGGTAGCCCAGGTCTTATCTGTACAACCCGGCAGAGAGAGACCCAGGCGCGGGGGAGAAAGCGAGAGGCCCAGGCCAAGCTGAAGTCCGAGGCTCAGTCGCCCTCCGGACACCTACTTCCACCCACATCCTGTGTTCCGAGGGACTGGCTTCCCACGTCCGCGACCTGGCTCTGGCCTCGGAGAAGAACATCGCGACTGCAACAACCGAACCCCAGCACCCCAAACACCGCCCACTGCTGCCCCGGCCTGGCTCGCAGCCTAACGCGGCCACGCCCGCCGCGGCTCAGGAAGCCGAACTTCACCGCGCAACTCCGTCGTCTCCTCCCATTGGACAACCTGCCAGCCCACTCGCGTTAATCCCGCAGGGCTATTGGCCAGAGCCTTTGTTTAATTAAGTTTCCTAGGAGCCGCCCAGGCAGTGAGGCGCCCAGGCCTGCCCCCAGCACTTGGCTCCGCCCCCTCTGTCCCCTTTACTAGTTGCGTGTGGCCGGAAATCCAAGCGCTTCTAGGTGCTGGTTCAATGCCTGGTTCATGATTTATTTCATTTTCTCCCTCCATCTTGCAGTAAGTTACTTTTAATCATTTAGATCTATGACACTATGCTAAACATTATTGGAGACAAAAAGAGTGTGAACAAACATAAAGACAACCAAACGAAAAGAGCCAAGTCCAGGATTCTCGTTCAGATCAGCAAGTCATTGAGATCGAGCTCCCAGGGTAGCTACTACATCTGCTCTGTCCTCCAGATAACCCCAGCACCTAGCACTGTACATGGCACAAAGTAGATCTTCAATGAACGAACGAAACGAGCCGTTATGTTTACACAAATGTATTTCACTCAGTCCTCTGGAAGACATGCCTAGTTTGAGAGAGATTCCAAGAATAAATACCACAAATAGCAGAGCCCAAATCCCACAGCAAACATCCTTATTGAAGGCAAGGACTGTGGGGCGAGTTCCGTTTCTCAGAAGATTTTAAAAGAACGCAACTGTTTCGAAGAAGGAACAGACATTCGAAGTTCTGAGTCCGGTGGGAACTCATTTAACATTTTATTTTACAGCAGATTTCAAAGTCTGCACCCAGCCCTTCCCAGGACACAGGTCTCCTTGCAGCTGCCTTTATCCTAAGCGTATCCTCTCTCCACTTTAAACCAAACGCCGCTGCATGGAGTCCCGGGAGCCTGAGCCATGAGAATTCCGTAAAGAGGGTGAGTCTTGCTCGTAGTTAACTAGAGAGAAGTTAGGGGACGCCTTTCTGGTTCTCCATTCGTTTTAAGAAGTCTCCAGGAGATCAGCCAAGAGCTAGGGGAGACGAGGTCTCCCGAGCCCCCTCCTGGGTAGACACCCGGCGGGCTTTAGGACCCAGCGGTGCGTTCCCCGGAAGGGGAAGGGGCCGGACCTCGAGCCCCGCGCCGCTGCCCCGAGGGTTTCAACTGCGCGCATGCGCGGCGGCCGCCGAAGGGGCGGGATCCGAGGCGAGCGTGGGTTCGGTGCGCCTCAGGTACGTGTTGGGCGGCAGCGGGCGCGAACTCGGTGCGGTCTCTCGAGGGCTGCGGTCCGGCCCGGGAACCTGCTCCTGACCGGTCGCGGTTCGCGGGCTGCTGGGGTCCTGCAGGGCTGGAGGCGGACTGCGAGGAAGCGGCGCGGCCGGGAAGACGGGGCAGGGTCGCCTCGGCCCCTGGGCCTCGGTTTCCTCCGATCACAGCGTCTCAGGGGGCGCGCACAGGCGCCGCGGAGACCTGTGTCCTGCCTGGGCGCGGCGCTAGGGGCCCCTGCTGGGGTTTTTATTCCCAGACCTAAGCTTACAGGTGCGTGGTCCCGGAAAGTGAGTGGGAAAGCGCCCACCACGTGCCAGACGCTTAAGCTTTCTGTGCTTGGTTTCTCAGTATAGGAGGACGGTCACGGTACGTAGTATAGAGTTGTCCTGAGGGTGAAGCGAGTTTACACCCGATGAGGCGCTTCCAATCGTGCCTGGCCGGTCCCAGATGATCGCACAGTAAGGTTGGCAGCTGCTGTCATCACTTCCTCACCTTCCGAATCGGCTCCCGTCGAACGCCTTCAGCAAGAGCCCTCTCACTTCGTCTCCAAACCGTTCTCCACAGAGTTGGAGCGCACACAGTTGTATTAAAAAGGCAAATCGAAGGCCGGGCGCGTTGACTCACGCCTGTCATCCCAGCACTTTGGGAGGCCGAGGCGGGTGAATCACTTGAGGTTAGGAGTTCGAGATCAGCCTGGCCAACATGGTGAAACCCCGTCTCTACAAAATTAGCCGAGCATGATGGCGGGTGCCTGTAATTCCAGCTCCTCGGGAGGCTAAGGTGGGAGAATTGCTTGAACCTGGGAGGCAGAGGTTGGAGTGAGCCGAGATTGTGCCATTGCACTCCAGCCTGAGTGGCAGAGCGAGACTGTCTCAAAAAAAAATAAATGCAATTCGGATTCCCCTTCTTCTTAAAGCCCTAAGTGAGACCCCATTGTTCATAGCATAAAATCCAATTTCTTTAACGGGTCTTCTCCCCTCACCCCCTTCATCCTGGACCGTTGCCTGCGTTGCCTAAGCCCTTTTTTATGATCTCTTTCCCATCTGCAGGCTGGGTACCCTCTAGTTGGAATGCTCTTCACCCCATCATTTAGACAGCAGGTTCCTTTTGGCCCTCTGGGTCTCATTTATATGTTACTTCTTCAGCATATTCCCAAAATCACCCCTATTTTTCTGTCTCATACTTATAAAATGTAATGAATGTCTAACTCATCTTGGCTATTAAAATTTTTATATGTGGGTCTGTCTCTTCTGCCCTGAAATTATGCTCTGCTAGGATAGAAACTATATTGTTAACGCCTCATTCCCAGTTTTTGGTACATAATGACTGCTCAGAAAGTTGTTGAATGAATGCACTCCAGGGGGTAAGCATGATAACCATTTTACAGACTAAAAAACAGAAGCTCAGCAGTTAACTAATCTGCCTGAGTGCACATTTACTCCTTAGTCATGGCTGGGTTTGAGACAGGGCCCATGCTGCCTTTGGCCACACAGGAACTCAACTGAGGAGCCTGGCTCCCGGGCCCACCTGATGGTCTTTAAGCTCCATGAGAAGGAGCAACTGGAGGTGAAAGAGAAATGCCCCAGCTGGGTCTGGTATAGTGGGGAGTGAGGAAACACTTAGCAGCTCTAAATGGAGTACCTTTCATATCCACAACATGTTTTAAAGTCCTTAATAAAAGCGCTAACAGTGTCCTGAGCTAGCGTTTGGTGGGAAAATTTCTTTAGATTTTTCATGTTAGTGCAGTGTTTGCCAAATTTCAATCACACTCACCTGCCTTCTCCCCACTTTGTTTTATTCTCTTAACACATATGACACGGGATTTTTTTCAGGGCCGCTTCGCCAGCTGGAGACCTCCAGCCCTGGGCTGGCCGCAGGAGGTGCCCTGCCCACTCAGCCTGGCATTGTGCGTTTGGCTTTCCTCCTGGCCCAGATCCCGTGGCCACTATGCACGCTCAGCCTGCAAGGAGTAGGTGTATGAGTGAGCCTGGAGGCCTGGATGGCTGTTCCAAGTGCTGGCCCAGGCACAGACTCCATGCAGGACTGTGGATGGCCTGGGCGTGTGGCAAGTGACTCTGGCATCAGACTCTGGTGTCCAGATGAGGGGGATGTGGTGGTGCCCGAACACTTGAAGACGCCAGGCAAATAGGGATGTATTAACAGCTCTTTTAGTCCCGCCATCTGCAGCCCAGTAAATGGAGGTGTGTGGCAGCCAGCGGTTCCCTCTCCCATTGTTCCACCAGCGGAACAGAGTGCTGCTACAGGGCTATAGCTCTGTTTGTACTTGCTGTTATCAGGTCCCAATTTCTTGTCCTGCATCCAAGAATAATAAGGTTAGGGTGACAACCAAAGGGGAGAAGGGTGGAGATGAGTTTTATTGAGTGATGAAACAGTTCTCAGCAGAGAGGGGACCCCAAGTGGGTGTCCCCTGTCCCCACCCAAAGATGGGCAGTTCCCTGGTATGGCTGAGTCAGGGGTTTCATGGGCTCAGAATGGGGGAGTGTGTGCTGATCGGTTTGTAAGTATGCAAAAAAGGCTGAAACAAAGGCACCACTCAAAGATGGGCTTGACAATGTAAAAAACCAATTAGGGAAGGGTAGGTATATGTAAAGTAGGTGAAGGGTGGTGATTAATTAGAGGAAGCCGTGCCCAGTGGGAAGAGAGGTTATCAGTCCGGTCTGTGGATTTATCCAAGACTTGTAGCTTGGCTTTCAGGCTTTAAACTGTCTTTGGTCTGCAGGTGGGGTTTTAATGAGGCTCTGCCCCTGTCTGCCTAGGGATTTGTCTGCCTCCTGCTGCTATCACATAGACTATCATATACTTAATATTTTTGTTTGATTCCAATCATTCTTTTACATAAAGTAAACTTTATTTTGCTATTTCAAATATAATGTAGCCATCAGATACCTTCTGTTGATGGTAAACAAAATTGTTGGTGCCTGCAGAAGAGCCCAAACCCTGCTATTTGTTCCAAATCAAGATTAAAAGCATTTCTACAACACTACAACTTTCTTCTTGATTTAAACAGGGAGTTTGGATGGGACGGGAAAGGGAGGTACTTTCATAATGTCAGGTCCCAATCACTTCCACTTTAGGAAACACTATGCCGTCCTGACTGAGTGCCAGGATTCAGCATCAACACAGCTGTATTGTATTCTCTGACTCTTGCGGTACCACTTACCAAAAGTGTGACTTTAGATTTATGCTGTACCAAGCACTGCCCAGACAGGGAAGACAGATGATAAACAATGGAAGGAAAGCTCTTGGGTTCTACATTTGTTAAAACTGTACGACTTGATTACAAAGCACTCTGGAATGCTGGGCACCAGAGCCTGTACGAGGGAAGTAAATTCTGTTACTGGTGACCATCCAGTTATCCAAAGTAAAAATTTGATATTGGTGCTTACCAGCAGTTCTTTTCCAGCCAGCCAGGCGCGAGCCTTGATTTCATAAAGAGGTTGGTAAGCTGCTACACTTAACAATAATACAATTTTATTAGTGTATTGTACTAAATTGTAACTGAACAAATTGTATTGGGTTGTCTTTAATAAACGACTCAGGCATATTTTTGAATGTCAGCAGGTCCAAAACTTTATGTATAGAGCAGAACCTCAAAAAAGACTTTGTTCTCTAGAAAATGTCTTTTTTTAAAGCTTTGTTCTATTTTTTACCCACTTGTCCTACTTTGTTGGAGGGAATTCCACTTCCATATGGTTTTAGAAAATGTAGATAATGATAAAACTAAAAAACCTTTGAAATTCTCCAAATAATTCACAGAGTTGCTAAGAATTTTACCTACAGAATTCTCAGGGTTTGGGAATTCCATTTTATTTATATAATGCAGGCAACCATATTTGTTATGGTAGCCTCTTAAGATTCTGCAAACTGCTTCTAAGAGTGGAAGCTGAATCCTTTCTCATCAAAAACTGAGACCTGCTAACCGCGTTGGTTTAGAACTGTTTTAGAATTCAAAGGAAGCTAGAGCTGACATTCAGAGAGTGGTTTTTCCTAAGGTGGTTCTTTTGTCCCTAAATAACTTTAAAGTCACAAAACTGTAGCCACTGAGATAGTTTCTTCAAAGTGAATCGGAGCAGCTTAAATACCTCTATCCAGCAACTTCTAGACTCTAGAACACTAGAGGAACCTAAGGTTTTGTGGGGTTTTTTTTAATACTGGAAGGATTAAAAACATTTAAGGAAACACCTCTGAGCTGCTTAAGTAGGTGTTGAGTAGTAAATCAATCTGAATCTCTTTCATGGAGGAAACTGGGCACTCAGACCCCTTTAACCATGACAATACAGTTCTACAAACCTGGTTATCTAGTTTCTTAACCCTTAGCAGATGAGAAACAATTTAGGTAAAATATATCTATGCTATGAGTTTTAATAAACCCCTTGAAGTGGGCTGGACAGAGTGTAGAAATGAACAGAAGCTTTTAGAAAGCAGATATGAAGGCTCAAAAGAGCCAGACAGTCTAGGGTCACTATTCCAGAAGCAAGTGGCCCCAGCCCTCTCTGCAGTCCGTAAGGCTTTGGCT
This sequence comes from Mandrillus leucophaeus, assembly GCF_000951045.1. Lineage (NCBI taxonomy): Eukaryota > Metazoa > Chordata > Mammalia > Primates > Cercopithecidae > Mandrillus > Mandrillus leucophaeus. The sequence goes on from NW_012101410.1 coordinate 4,608,538, forward strand.
GTGAGATAGTGCGTTCATGCCGGATGGGGTACTAGTGACCCTGAGCCATGTAGAACGGGCCAGATTATTGTTTTGATGCATTCTTGCATAAAAGCTCCTCAAAATATGTAATTTACAGAAGGCTTGCTTGACTTGACTGGTAGTTAATTGAAGAAGGTTAAGAGAGACATTGTGAAAAGGGATAGATACCTTTAAAGTATTTCCAACCCTCCACCCCCTGCTATGTCCACTGAAAAATCGTGAGATGTATACATTTAGAAAGGAGAGCTTAGTTCTTGTAAAAGGATACAGCATGCAGTGTGGCCTGACAGGCTAGGAAGCACAGCCTCAGGCAGAGACCTTTAATGGCATCCCAGGGAGGAGAGGGTAGAACAGGGATTTATGCTGAATGGGATGGCCAAGTATACATATTCAATAGGTGTGGGAGGAGCTGTGAATATTCACCAAGGGGGGCACATGTGCATGCATAATGAGCAAGCGTGCGTGTTCCGTGCATCTTATGTTCACTTTGGGATGGAAACTTAACATTTGAATGATTTACAATTAGGCACTCTATGTCAAAAGGTGAAGGAGGGACATGAAGGCACTCAGTGCTCAGCCTCTGAGGACTGGTCAGAACCAGTCTGTGGTTTCTTTTTCAGGAGAAAGTTACTGAAGTTGGTCCGTTGTCCAATGACAGCTGCAGTGATGGCCTGTGGAACCAGGGGTGTCAGTTAGCCAAGCATCTGGCAGTAGGTGAGCTGCAATTGTTCAGATATTACTTATCTCCAGGCCAGTGCTTGTTTAGCTGCTAAAGAAAAAAGAACCTTGTGGCAGGTAGAACATAGTTTATTCTTTAAGGGTAGCAATGTGTGATTAACCCTTGCTTGGCATGGCCCTAGGTCTTGTTTATGATTTGGTATCATATTATCACAGAATCTATTCTGCCAGTCTATGATCTCTGGTCAGTTGTGTTTAAACCGCAGAAGGGAGGGGATATAACAGGCATGTCTGAGCTCCCATCCCACCATGGCCTGGAACTCAGTTTTTAAGGTTTCTCTGGGGTCCCCTTGGCCAAGATTTTTATTTTTAGTTCTCATCTAGAGACACATGCATATGTATTCATTTGCAACTTTTTTGATGTAGAATAATGTAGAATTCTCTTTTTGGGGGAATGTAGGTTTTGTGAAGGGAGTGTCACCATCTTGGTTTACTCCAGTCAATGCATCTTTTTCAGCCTCTTTAAAATGGCAAAAACTTAAAGATGCTGTTAATCTGAGCACAGACTATTGAGTTTTGTAATTTTCCCCCAGGTCTTGTGCTAAAATGTTAAAAGTATCACTTTGAGGAATGTTCTTTAGCTATCTGGAAAGTCGACTTAGATAGTCCTTTACCATTGAATTGATGAGATTTTGTAGGTAACACCAAAAGTGAATGTTTCATGTACTTTCCTCTTCTCAGAACAAGAAAGTAGAATTTAACTATGTGGCTTAAAAAATAAAAGTGTGTTCCTTCAGTATAAGTTATTTCTGTGCAGGTTTTAGTAGATTTATGATGTGGCCAATAGGATAATTGTATCTTGAGTTAGTTGGGTCCTCATGGAAGTAGTGTAAATAACGTACATACCTAAGTGGTCATTTGGCATTCCTCTTGAAGACTTTGTTAAGCTTTATGGTAAATGGGTTGTCTTTTGGGAAGTCCTGTGGGTGTCTGTACTTGGGTGAAGGCCAGGTTTGTAAATTCCAATTTGACCTTAAGCATTGAACATAGATTAACCCCAAATGCTTGTTGGAAGCTTCAGGGTCAAGAATGAATGTTTTATTTTGGAGTTTGTCTTGATGCCTTCTTCAACCCCCTTTCCTAGGATATCTAAGAACAAAGTTTAGATTGAAAGACAAGGCTGGGCATGGTGGCTCATACTTGTAATTCCAGCACTTTGGAAGGCCGAGGTGGGTGGATCTCTTGAGTCCAGGAGTTCAAGGTCAGCCTGGGCAACAATGGTGAAACCCTGTCTCTACCAAAAAAAAGAAAAAAAAATTAGCCAGATGTGGTGGTGTCCGCCTGTAGTTCCAGCTATTCCAGAGGATGAGGCAGGAGGATTGCTTGAGCCCAGGAGGCAAAGGTTGCAGTCAGCTGAGATTGAACCACTGTACCACTCCAGCCTGGGTGACAGAGTGAGACCCTGTTTCAAAAAAAAGAAGGAAAACAAAGGGAAGAAGAAAGAAAGGTGACCAGGATTTTTGCTTGTAATTTGGCAGAATCTGATAGTGGATTCTGATAATGTGCTTATAAACACCCAAAAAGCAGCTGATGGTAGGTGGTCAGCCTCTGGAAGGTGTCAGCTCATCTGATAGGGAAGTTGAGAGCAATGAAGTTATTTTGCCAATGCCCTGATGAATGGGAAATGCTGACATTTCCACTTTCCATTTCCAGGAGTATAATGTCTCAGGAAGGCGATTATGGGAGGTGGACCATATCCAGTAGTGATGAAAGTGAGGAAGAAAAGCCAAAACCAGACAAGCCGTCTACCTCTTCTTTGCAAGGAGCAGCAAATGAGCCCAGGTATACCTGTTCCGAGGCCCGGAAAGCCGCACACAAGAGGAAAATGTCACCTGTGAAATTCAACGATACAGATTCAGTTTTACCTCCCAAAAGGCAGAAAAGCGGTTCCCAGGAGGACCTAGGCTGGTGTCTGTCCAGCAGTGATGATGAGCTACAGCCAGAAATGCTGCAGAAGCAGGCTGAGAAAGTGGTGATCAAAGAGGAGAAAGACATCTCGGCTCCCAGTGACGGCACTGCCCAAAGAACTGAAAATCATGGCCCTCCCACCTGCCACAGGCTCAAAGAGGAAGACGAGTACGAGACATCAGGGGAGGGCCAGGACATTTGGGACATGCTGGATAAAGGGAACCCCTTCCAGTTTTACCTCACTAGAGTCTCCGGAGTTAAGCCGAAGTATAACTCCGGAGCCCTCCACATCAAGGGTAAGAGGATGCTGGTTGTCAAGGAGCTGTTGAATTGCCCTTGAGAGTCTCTCCTCCATTAAACAAGGAGGGCAGCCTAGAATGATTTCTGAGAACTCTTCTTTGTGTTCTTAACTACTTTCAGGAAAAGAATTCTTGATAGGCAAGTGCATTAGTATGACAGCAGACTGTTTACTTAACTCAGGCAGAGCGTGTGTTCTCAAAACCTTGTGCTCAACCCCTTGTATCACTTAGCACCATGTTTAGCATTATTTAACTTTTTAAGATTAAGCTTGATGAGTAACAGTTTATCAACAAGGTAGCAAATACTTGACAACAGTAGTGGTTCTCCATGGGCCCTGGACCAGCAGCCTCAGCATCACCTGAAACTTGTTAAAATGCAAATTCTCAGGCTCCATTCCAGATTCATTAAATCAGACTGAGGGTGAGACCGTGCAAGCTGTGTTTTCAGGAGCCCATCAAGGGATTCTACTGCCCATTCAGGTTTGAGAACCACTGCTTAAAAGCCTGGGTTTGGTTCCTGGTGAAGAAGAAGAAGAAAAAAAATAGTGCCTGAGTACAAATAGATGTTTCAGTTATGGATCAAAAGATGGCCTTAGTTTACTCTCCTTCTTCCTCAGGGAGCATTTGCAGGGGGAATAGCGGGAGCTCTAGAATCTGCTTTCCAGCCTTGCCACTCATTTGCCGTATGGATTGTTAACACGGGACCTAACGTTCTCTGAATTTCAGTTTGCTCATCTTTAAACTGGAAATGCAGAAAAATGGGAGCAAATACATGAAGTGGCCGGTGTAATATATTCACATGGCAAATACACACAGTAAACAGTATTACCCTTATTTCAGATTTTTTTCCGGTCCCATATTTAAGAATAGTAATGTTAACTGTCGCTAGTGTTTTTTTTTAATATATATATCCAGTATATAACTGTATATTATGTGTGATGTATACATGTTGGAGTATTCCATACTGTAGAGTGTTCTACAGGTTGTTGTCTCTTATACACATCTACTGTATATTATGTGTGATGTATACATGTTGGAGTATTCCATACTGTAGAGTGTTCTACAGGTTGTTTTCTTTTTGAGAATCTCTTATCTTGGTACTTTGTCAAGTTTTTTGTTTGTTTGAGACAGACTGACAAATACTTAGAGAATTTTGCCAAGTTTTGCTCTATATAATGAAATAACTGGCTATTAGCACCAAGATATTGTGGTAACATGTCATGGAGCTCTTATATATATTTTCTCCTTTAATCCTTAGGACAGTCTTATGAGTAGATGTTACAATTGTCTTCCTTGGATAAGTGATGGATCTGCAGTTTAGAAAAGTGCCCAAGGTCGTAGAGCTGGTAATGACATTCTGGCATCAGAATCCATGCTGTTTGCTATAGCACTCTACCATGTGCCATAATTGTAGATGGTTTAGAAGATCTCATGGAGGAAGGGGGACTTCAAAAGGCCCTTGGAAGATGGGTAAAATTTAGAAGGGTAGAAATACATGCTGGTGGGGGCAAAATGGAAAAATATTTGCAGTTTATCTCTGCAACTCTCCCAATAAGGTAGAAACTTCCTTACGATTTTTTTGTTGTTCTCTGAAAATCTTTCTACCCCAGCATCTAGCTCAATGTCCAGAAGATAGGAGGCACTCAGTAAATATTTGCCAAATGAATGAGCCCAGTCTTAATTCTCAGAGGTAGTTTAGTGGGTTTGAGCGAAGGTGCTGGAGCCCGACAGCCTAGGTTCAAACCCCGACTCTACCCCTTCCTAGCTGTGTGTGTGTGGGCAGCCTCCTAAGGAGGCTTCTCCTCTATAAAATAGGAATAACAGACCCCATCTAGAAAATGGATATAAGGAGTAAGTAATACATGGGAAGTGCCAAGAATGCTGCTTGGCACCTAACAGGTCTCCGCAGGTGTGGCTGTTGTAATGGAAGGTCATGATGATCGTGTACTTTCTCTCGTGGTGTGGTTTGAGAAGTGAGCTTTCCAACCTATCTGATGTAAAGCTTGAGTGGGTATAAAGTGGGACTTCCCTAGAGATGAGCAGGAACACCAGGAATGTGAGTTTAGAACTGTGGGTGCCTCTGTCCTTTCGTTCACAGGCCGCAACTGCTTTCCAGTCTTTCTGGAAAGTCCTTCTAAACTGTCCAGGTTTATAAAATCTTTCTAGAAAGTTTTTCTAGTCTTGAGTTGGGAGGTTTCCTAGAGAGGGACTTGAATGGGTACTTGGAGGAGGTAGAAGTTCAGAGATCTGAAAAGAACATGTATCATTATTGTCCATATTGAGTTTCTAAAATTGATCAGTCATTCAGTACTGAAGTTGTAGATTTTAATTTTGCATTGTTTTGTAAAAGAATATATGATAAACATTAAATACCGTAGGGAAAATTTTTTTTAGTTTTATGGAACATTACAGTCTGACTTTGTAGACTTTGTATTTAGCTTACTGTGTTCTGAGTCAGATCTTGATTGTCAGTGACTGTTGAATGAGTTGGTAGTGATTATTATGACTAGAGGATTTTTGCAAGTGTGAATTTAATTTATGTTTTGTCTTCTCAGATATTTTATCTCCTTTATTTGGGACGCTTGTTTCTTCAGCTCAGGTAAGTATACCTTTAAACTGTTTTTTCTTTGGGTAAAAGTAGACAGGTAATTAAACAACTCCATGAGAAAATATGAGAGGTGCAGTTTGGGGGTCTCAGTCCCGTTCAGAGACCGAGATGGCACATATCGGGAGGCTGGCTCAAGTGCCACAGTAATGGGATCCATGGCCATCAACAGAATGGGGATGTCACTATCAGGAGAGCATTTGACTCAGTCAGGCTCCACTGGCCAAGATGTCACTTTGGACATTCCAACTTGAAAGACTAGAGTGGGACACTGATTAACTCATAGGACTGAGTTAACTCTGGTGCAGAGTGGGGAGGTATGGATAGAGTAGTGAAGGCCAAGTCAAGTTTGATTTGATTTAGAAAAATGTGCATTTTCATGTTCAATGGCTCCTTCCTGACTGAGCTGGTCCCTTGGTCTTGATAAATCATGTAATGCTCCAGACCCGCGAGTAAATGGTCCAAACAAAGGGCCCTGTCCCTGAAGAAAGCCAGGCTTCCTTTACGTTTGGTTTGGCATCAAAAGTCCTGGTTTCCATTTGGAAGGTGGGGAGCATTTGCAAATGCCCTGTTAGCTCAATTGAGCTACTAAGTCCAGGATTACCCAGATGTGGGGAGGAGCCTCCATGGGTAAGACCAGTACAGAACTTGCATTTAAGATTTAATTGTTAGAAGCCTAGTGAATGTCTGGTCCCAGGTGGCTGTGTACAAAGCTAGCTAATAAGTTAGCCTGAAAGGAAACGTTCTTTTCTGAAAGTCCTGGGATATTTTTCTCCAGTATCTGTCTTTTTATAATCACCTAGGGGAAAAGGGGTAAATTTATAAGTCTTTTATTTAAATTAATCTCAGGGCCATTAGACATAATGTAATAACACCCTGCAGACAAGTACAGATGCTGCCAACACATGCAGAGATAATTTCCTGGGAACCTGTTATCTCATGTACTTGGCTCCATTTAGGTTCTTTTAACCATGCATTTAAGATAAATTGTAGGTTTATTAGTATTGCAGCATAACCCTCCAGGTTTATAAATAATACATGTAATGTATCACTATTTTAAAGTTTCCTTAAATGTAATAACCAAATAATTATCCTTATGAACTGTTTGGCAGAATTACCCATGGCTTAGTTACTCTTCTTTTCTCCCATCTAGTTTAACTACTGCTTTGACGTGGATTGGCTCGTAAAACAGTATCCACCAGAATTCAGGTGAGTTCCACAGGGTGACAGACACCACCATAAACTGTAAGGGGGCTTTGACACCTAAGATTTGTATTTCTCAGGTGAAAGCCACCCATCTTTTTTTGAGTTTTTCTTTTGAAACCATTAAAATCATACAGACATTAAATTATATTGGGAAAACAGCATTCTTTGATCTATTTCATCCTACACATTCTTTTTACAGATTTTAGCATTTCCTCTGTGCTCTTTCAGGAAGTAGATAAGGACAGGCTTTAACTCAAATAACAGAACTTTATGTCCAGTCTTAATATGAAGGAAAATACCGTCTCGACATACCTTGTAGATCTGTGAATGTGCCAACATGCGGCCAGCGTGCCATGCTTTCTGTAGCACATCAATGCTGTTCTGTTTTGAGGATCCCTTTGTGTTTCTGAGATGAAGAAAGGAGGCTATACATATGGCCTTCCCTTATCTAGGCTCTGGAGGTGATGGATTTTTAGCTCTGCCTTCTGCCTGCACTTCATCAGCCTCATATTAGGCAATACAGACCAAATAGGGCATCACACAGTGAGGTGCCACCCTTCCCTGTTTCTAACACATTTACAGGACAGATTCCCATAACAGCAAGTAGAATGGAGGAAAACACACAAGAAAAAATGATTGTCAGGGTCCTCAAAATTCTTGGTACATTTAGGGCATCAGATTGTGGAAACCTTTGACATTAACAGTAGATAAAATACTGTTAAAATTTTTCAAGCAGCTTTGGCACTTGGGGCTTTTTTTGTTTTGTTTTGTTTTGTTTTTTTTGACCTGTAACACACAGAATTAGTTTTAGCTGCATCTAAAAGAATACTCAAAATAACAGTGGCTTAAATAAGACAGAAATTGTTTCCAGCCTGATACTTTCAAATGGTAAACATTTATGGTCTGGATTGGGGCACTGGGGTTCTCAAAAACTTATCCACCTACCCTTTCTGTTCCACCATCCTGGTGTGCGACTTCAGTCTTCAGAGTCACCTTATGGCCCAGTATGGCAGCTAGAGCTCCAGCTTACTTGTCTATTCCAGGTAGCAGGAAGGGAAAAGGAGGAAAAGGACAAAAAGGCCCACATTCCAGCTATGCCCATCTGAGTAGCCTTCCTGGAAAGCCCACACAACACCTGCATCTGTTTCATTGAGCAGAGCTCAGCTGCATGCTAACTAGCTCTAAAAGAGGCTAGAAATGTCTTTTAGCTTAGCTCACCTTGTCCTGAATTAGCCTTTTGTTAGGGAAGGAGGAGAGAATGGCTGTCTGGAGGCAACAAGCAATTTCTGTCTTGGCTCCTCCTGGCAGTAGTATCCTTGGGTGTCACGTTGGCATTTTCTGTTCTTCCTCCCTTTTCTTAAAGACCTTGAAATCAAATTGTCACCCCCTTAGAGTGTTGGCAAAGTGTAGACTACAGTTCCTTTGTTGTATCTGTTATGGGTTAAATTCTCCTGCCCCAAAAAAGATCTGTTGGAATCCTAAGCCCCAGTACCTCAGAATGTGATCTTATTTGGAGATAGAGCCTTTACAAAGGTAATCAAGATAAAATGAAGGCATTGGGAGAGACACTAATCCAGTATGACTGGCGTCCTTATAAAAAGAGAAATTTGGGTGGAGAGACAGAGATAAGACCATGTAAAGACACAGAACGCCATTTACAAGCCAAGCTCCCAGAAGCTGGGAGAGAGTCTTGGAACAGATGCGCCTCATACCTTAGGCACCAATCCTGCCAGCACCTTGATCTTGGACTTCTGGCCTCCAGACCTGTAAGACAATATATTTCTGTTGTCTAAGCCTCCCAGTTTGTGGTACTTTGTTTTGGAGGAGGCCCTGGCACACTAATACAGTATCCATTGGACTCTCAGTAACTAAAGGGGCAAAAGTGTCCTCCTTCTCCCTGCATCCCCTTATTGCCAAATGCATCTTGGGAAGACTATTACGAGCCTTAGAAGAACGAGGAGTAACCTAAATGGTAAGTTTAAGTAACATCCAGAATTTGTATGTAGAAAAATTCAGATCATAAGGATTTATACCTCAGTATGCTGTTCTTCAGGTGCCGTCTTTTTGTAATAAGTCGTAGAACCAATAAATTTGAAAGAATTGATGAGGACTTCAATTTCTATCAGTCATATTTAATCTTTTTTTTTTTTTTTTGAGACGGAGTCTCGCTCTGTCGCCCAGGCTGGAGTGCAGTGGCCGGATCTCAGCTCACTGCAAGCTCCACCTCCCAGGTTTAAGCCATTCTCCTGCCTCAGCCTCCCGAGTAGCTGGGACTACAGGCGCCCGCCACCTCACCTGGCTAGTTTTTTGTATTTTTTTAGTAGAGACGGGGTTTCACCGGGTTAGCCAGGATGGTCTCGATCTCCTGACTTCGTGATCCGCCCATCTCGGCCTCCCAAAGTGCTGGGATTACAGGCTTGAGCCACCGCGCCCGGCCTTAATCTTTTTTTATAAGATGACTTGATGTAACATTTTTTATTTCTAGGTACTAGATGCACGAGTGTTTCTTACGTTATTCTCTGTTTTTCTTACCTAATTTCTAAAAATCACAGGTGCATATTTCATAGTTTTATTTTACCTGTCATGTTAGAATAAAGCTATTGAGCATGAGGTAGTGAGGCATTAGTACTGGAAGTGCATTTTCTATGATGTTTCTCTCTAGTTGATTGTTGTTCCTTTGTGAATGGTCGAGCATCATTCTGCAGTGTGATTGATAAATGTGGAAGTGGCTCAGTTGTTTATCTTGCTTGATTGCTTATATCCAATTTTTGTTGTGTTGGGAGAGCTTGTAGAAATATGCTTATTTCTAAGTATTATCTTGCTTTGAATTAATCAGAAAGATCAAGAATCCTTCAAAAGCCTTTTTAATGTATTCTTGAAGAGTGTTTTTATATTATATTTGTAATTCAAAAATACAGCATTTTCAACATAGCTTGGGCTCTGTTTCATAGGAATCTAACCACTCATTAGTGAAGCTGCGTCATGCTGTGGGCCTGGGCCTGGGCCTGTTCTCTGTTGTATCCTGGGTCAGTATATAGCACAGTACATAGAACACAGGAGGAGTTTGGTGAATATAGATGTGGTGTGAAATGAATCCACTGTGTCGTCCAAAAGAAGAAAAAGAAAAAAGCACTATATTATATAATAATAATAATATATCTTTAATTTATTTGGACTTAAATATTTTAACACAGAGCTACTTATGTGCCCTTTTCGGCCAAAGAAGATAATTATTCAAGGACTTTCTTGAGTCATTACCCCTCTGTATTACAACAGAGCTGCAGGATCAGGCCATGTAGCCCCATTATAAAGGTATCTGGTAAATGAACATTAGCTGATCACTGCTCTGTGTTAGCCCTGTCTTCACTCACTACAAAGACCAGAAACAAATATCGAGTGATAAGGAAGTTAGCATTCCTTAATGAGGCGAGTCCAGCTTCATGAATGGTGTATTTTTTTTTATTTATTTATTTATTTTTGAGACAGAGTCTTGCTCTGGCACCTAGTCTGGAGTGCAGTGGCTCAGTCTCAGCTCACTACAGCCTTCATCTCCCAGGTTCAAGCGATTCTCGTGCATCAGCCCCGGAGTAGCTGGGATTACAGGCACGTACAACCACGCCTGTCTAATTTTCATATTTTTAGTAGAGACGGGGTTTCACCATGTTGGCCAGGCTCGTCTCGAATTCCTGACCTCAGGTAGTCCACCTGCCTCAGCCTCGCAAAGAGCCGGGATTACAGGTGTGAGCCACCGTGCCCAGCCATGAATGATGTATATTAAATACTAATGCTCTCTTTTCAGGAAGAAGCCAATCCTGCTTGTGCATGGTGATAAGCGAGAGGCTAAGGCTCACCTCCATGCCCAGGCCAAGCCTTACGAGAACATCTCTCTCTGCCAGGTAAACCACTTACTGCCATTGAAGAGCATGCGTAGTCTGAGTTAGAAGGAAACTTAGACATTTAGTCCACCCTCCCACCTAGTACAGAAATCCTCTCTCCAGCATCAGTCATCAACAGATACTTGTCTAGCCTCAGCTTAAACACTTCCTGAGATAGAGCATCCCATTCGTAGTACTCCTCAGGGTTGGAAAGGTTTTTCTTTTTGTGGGCCTGAAGTCTTCCTCCTAATTTCTACTCATTGGTCTTAATTTTCCCCTTCTGGAGCCACACAAATAAGTAAGTCTTTCATCTTACACATGTCAGTGATTCATATATCTAAAGTGATCTGTCCTGTCTCCCTTAGTTTTCTCTCTCTGATTCAAACATTCTCTTTCTTCAGTTTTACTCAGTGTACTATGAATTCTGAGTCTTCCTGCAACCTGCTAGTGCTCCACTGGTTACATGTAGCTTGTCAGTATGCCTGTCGAAACCTGGGTTCCAACACTGAACAGGTCTTCTGGATGCAGTTCAGTGGCTATGGGTTTCTTTTTGTGAGTATCCTGTGAGTGCAACTTAAAACTTGTAGTTTTTTGTGACACCTTATGTAACTTATATTAGCTGCCATTGACACTTCAACGGTAGTCCTTCAACCGTAATTCTTTTTTTTCACATCAGTTGCATGTAAGGTCTGAACAGGAGAGACCTATAGATTTAAAAAACTGTTAGGAAACTATGTGAGTCGTATGCTGTGTATGATCTAAGTCCAATGTGGAGACATTAAATGGTCTTATAACAGGCGTATCCACTTGGTTTGCTAGGACCAAAGCAAAGCAGAAAAGAAAGCTATATTAGTTTGTTCTTGCACCGCTATGAAGACATACCTGAGACTGGGTAATTTATAAAGAAGAGGGGTTTAATTGGCTCACGGTTCTGCAGGCTATACATGAAGCATGGCTGAGGGGGCCTCAGGAAACTTTCAGTTGTGACAGAAGGCAAAGAGGAAGCTGGCACATCTTACTTGGTCGGAGCAAGAGGGAAGAGAAAACGGGGAAGAGCTACATGCTTTTATCAAACAACCAGATATCATGAGAACTCACTGACTATCACAAGAATAGCAAGGAGGAAGTCCACCCCCATGATCCAATCACCTCCTACCAGGCCCCTCCTCCAACATTGGGGATTATAATTTGAGATGGGATTTGGGTGGGGACACAGACCCAAACCATATCAAAGGCCAAAAAACGGTTATTGCCCAGTTTCTTTATATAGTCCCATAATTTTGTTCTAATACTTTGCAGTTAGCATACAGCGTGGCCAGTGAGTCTTGGACTTTCATTAGGACCCATTTATTTAGACTCATCATCCACAAAGATCTTCTATTACACGTGGCATTTTGAGCACGAAACATGCAAAGTAGAAAGGAAAACAAGGAATACAGAAGAATTTCTCACATTTATGATAACTACTTTCTATAGAAATGGTGGTTATGAAGTAGCTGGTGTGATAGTCACCTTTTCCTATTTCTTTTGGCTGTATTAGTTCGTTATGAGAAAACACGAAAGATGCTTTTTATAGCCCTTTTCTTTCCTTATCGTTAGCTTAGTAAAATTGGCAAAAGATTTCTGCTCTGAGTACAGAGACAGAGTGAATTACATACTTTTTGGATTTTTTTTTTCTCATTTTCCTTCTAGTGTCTTTTTTCCCCATCCACAAAGATGTAAGAATTCCAACTCACACTGTATCACTCTTTTTCCAACTATATGTGATATATTTGTATTTTTTTAAGATTAATACAGTACAGGAGCTCAATCTTGTCAGTTTTAAACGTACCTCATAACATTTTCTTTATGATTTAACCCACTGCACTTTATGGAGCTGTCATTTTAAAATGCCTTCTGTCCAACATGGGCTCATCTCATGCCCACAGATGTGCCTTTGCCTAGCAGTTGCCAAAATTCCATTGTTTTGCTTCTATTTCCAGCAACATAAGAGGTTAGATGGCAGTAGGATCGCTCCCATCAAACCTTATAGTGGGCAGAAAGTAAACTGACACAGAAATTCTGAAAACCAGTGACTAAATGAATGGAAATAAAGTCTTTTTCAAATTATTACCTACCTGTACTCGTTTAGGAGAGTGGTTCTTGTGCTTGATAGTGTGCTCCAGGCTGGCCACCAGAGGGCATAGTGAGCCGCTTCTTCCAAACCTCTTGGAAAGAGCTGTAAAGAAGCTCCCAACTCCAGGCTGACGTACAGGATTGTGTCCTTCTCCTGATGTCTTGAAACACCTTTGTACCTTGTCTGTAAGATAAAGTATTTTTCTAGCAACATGGGTCATTTAAACTGAGACACATTAGTCGGTGGCTGCTGACACTCCCATTTTGCAAACGTGGGACCTAAGGGCAGACATTGAGACCTTGTGGTGGTCCAAGTCACATTGCCTGGGCTCAGTCCCGGCTCTGTGTGTGTGTATTAGTGTGCTTGGATGCTATAACGAAATTACCTGGGTGACTTTTCTTAGACTTGGGTCGCTGAAACAACAGGCACTTATTTCTCACAGTTCTGGAAGGTGGGAATCCAGGATCAAGGTGCCAGTCAATTCAGTTCCAGGTGAGGGCTCTCTTGCCGGCTTACAGATGGCCACATTCTCACGGTGTCCTCATGAGAGAGAGGGAAGAAGGCAGATACACAGGCTGTCTGGCAGCTCTTTTATAAGGATACCAGTCCTGTTGGATCAGGATCATCAGGATCCCACCCTTATGACCTCATTTAACCTTAATTACCTCCATAAAGTCCCTCTCTCCAAATAGTCACATTGGAAGTTGGGGCTTCAACATATGAATTTGGTGGGGGACACAAGTGTTTAGTCTGCAACACTTATTCTGGGCTTGTCACTGGCTTGTTACCTAACTTCTTTATCTTTGAAATTGATTGCTGATGCTGTTCATCCTAGAGTTTACTAAAGGATTTGATCCACTAGCCCAGAAACAGCACCCAGTAAACAATATCTGTTGAAGCTATTATCCTTGTTTTTTGTGCTTAGACTTACCCAGAAGCATGTAACTTGTAGCAAACTAAACAAAAGCCAGGTCTCTTCACCATTGTTCTTTCTCAGCTAAATATCATTTTATAGAGTGGCAGTCTTCCTTCTCATTTGGTAGTTTTGAAAACATGAAATAGAGTTCCCTGCACTTTCCTCTGTGGCCAGAGTGCACAGATACATGCTGGTCTGTGAGCATCTCCACTCCAAATAGGGACTGTGTTGTAACTCACCTGTGTATGCCAGTTGCCCGTTACTGCCCCCAGCAAAGTTTCACCCACGTCGTGTGGTAAAGAGGCCGGGGTAGGTAGTGGGGAGAGGTTGCAGTAGTGATTGCTACGATTGTAGAGTGCCTACTGCATGCAGGACCCCGTTCCTCAGCATTTTACATGTGTGAGCTCATTCCTAACAACTCGATCTCAGAATAGTACCGTTTTAAAGAGGAGAAAGCTGAGGCATAGAGTTAGATGTATTTTCCAGGATCGTAGAAAGTTGTGAAGGCAGGATTTAAGCCCATGTACTGCATTCCTAATTGTGAAACTGTTACGGTTATTTAAACTCTTTCATAACCTGCATCTTGTGACATATTCTGCTTAACCAAGATCTGGCATTAGTGGGTATCAGATAAAATGTTTTCTATATACATACCCTCCATTAGTTTGTAAAGGTGTCATTTTATAACATGAAAATGGATTTCATATGTTTTTATTTTCAGCACTTGCTATGCTAATACAAGAACATTTCTATTTTAATTTGACATCCTAAGTCTTTATGTTGCCACCACTTTCAGTGTTTGTTTTTTTTTTTTTTTTTTTTTTTTTTTTTTTTGGAGACAGAGTCTCGCTCTGTCACCCAGGCTGGAGTGCAGTGGCACGATCTCAGCTCACTGCAAGCTACGCATCCGGGGTTCACAACATTCTCCTGCCTCAGCCTCCTGAGTAGCTGGGACTACAGGCGCCCGCCACCACGCCCGGCTAATTTTTTTGTATTTTTAGTAGAGACGGGGTTTCACCGCTTTAGCCAAGATGGTCTCGATCTCCTGACCTCATGATGCGCCCACCTTGGCCTCCCAGAGTGCTGGGATTACAGGCATGAGCCACTGCACCCAGCCTTCAGTGTTTCTTTTAAATATTCTCTGAAAACTGTGTACCATTAATTTCTATATAAGCCAAATATCTAAAACTTTGCATAGAGTCTCACTTGTTTTACTAGTTTTTTGTCAACTACAGAAATTAGGCTTCTCAGTCCTAATTACTGTAATTAAAAATGTAGTGTATATTGAATCATTCTGGGTAACAAAATTTATGTCTTGTTTGTTTGTTTGTTTTCATGAGCGTCCCCAGATACTATTATAAAAGCTGTCTTGTTATTCAAGGGCTTGTCCAGTAGAGGTCAGTAGAAATAGTTTAAAAAAAAAAAGTTGGCCTGATTGCTTTCTAATGTAATTTCCAGTAGATATGGATATTAGTGAGTTGTTTTTAAATAAATGACTTCTTTTTCATCCTAGGCAAAATTGGATATTGCATTTGGAACACACCACACGTAAGCAATTTTTATGAAATGGGGGAACCCCTCAAGCATTGTCATTTGTCCGTTACACGGTTATTCTTAGGAAAGACTGAGCATGGTAGGCCCTCCTCGGATCTAGCATAGTGATGCTTAGCTGAGCCTGGGAGAGTTATTCTTTTATTTAATGCTCTTATAAAAATTATTTGGTCTGTCCTTTTAATTTTCTAGATCAGGAAACTGAGGCCCAGGTTTAGGTATGTGATTCTTCCTTGGGCCAGTAGTGGAGACAGGAATAGAACCTATTTATTCTAACTTTAATTTATATATATATATATGTGTGTGTGTATGTGTGTGTATATATATTTTCAAGACATGGTTTCACTCTGTTGCCCAGACTGGAGTGCAGTGGCATGATCACAGCTCACTGCAGCCTCCAACTCCCGAGCCTAAGCAATCCTCCCACCTCAGCCTCCCGAGTAGCTGGGACAATAGGCACACGCCATCATGCCCAGCTAATTTTTTTGTAGAGACAGGGGTCTCACTTTGTGACCCAGGCTGATCTTGAACTCCTGGGCTCAAACAGACCTCCTGCCTTAGCCTCTCAAAGTGCTAGGATTACAGGCATGAGTCCCTGTGCTGGCATTAACTTTAGCTTTAAATTTGTTCTTGTATGCTCATTGCTAAAATTTACCTTATTGTTTCCTTTGGTCCATTCACTACCACCCCCTAGCCCCTACACACATACTTTTCAG
>NW_012101410.1:4624538-4683047 GCF_000951045.1 Mandrillus leucophaeus
GGCTGAAATGAGCCTAGGATCAACTGAGCCTAGGAAGTCTAGACTGCAGTGAACCGTGATCACACCACTGCACTCCAGCGGGGGCGGGCAACAGAGCAAGACTGTCTCAAAAAAAAATTTTTTTTTTAAATAAGCAACTAGAAGTATTGTGTTGCCCAGCCTGGAGTGCAGTGGCACAATTTCGGCTCACTGCGACCTCCACCTCCTGGGTTCAAATGATTCTCCTGCCTCAGCCTCCCAAGTAGCTGGGGTTACAGGCCACTTCCACCACACCTGGCTAACTTTTCTATTTTTATTAGAGACTGGGTTTCGCCATGTTGGCCAGGCTGGTCTCAAACTCCTGACCTCAGGTGATCCACCGTCCTCTGCCTCCCAAAGCGTTGGGATTACAGGCGTGAGCTACCATGCCTGGCCAAGAGCTCTTAATTCAGAGTTTAAAATGCCTAGGAGGCTGGGCGCTGTGGCTCATGCCTATAATCCCAGCACTTTGGGAGGCCAAAGCAGGTGGATTATTTGAGATCAGGAGTTCGAGACCAATCTGGCCAACATGGTGAAACCCCATCTCTACTAAAAATATAAAAATTAGCTGGGCAATAGTGGGACGTGCCTGTAATCCCAGCTACACAGGAGGCTGAGGCAGGAGAATCACTTGAGCCTGCAAGGCGGAGGTTGTGGTGAGCCAAGATCATGCCAGTGCGCACCAGTCTGGGCGACAGAGTGAGACCCTGTCTCAAAAACAAACAAAAAATGCCATTGGAAAGTAATTACAATTGAACTTTTCCCAATTAAGTATCTGTAGTTTACACTTTGTTGAAATGACAGTATTTTGTAGAAGATTGAGCTCGTGTCTTGAAATTACTTCTAGTTGCTTATTTAAAAAAAATTTTTTTTTTTTGAGACAGTCTCGCTCTGTTGCCCAGGCTAGAGTACAATGGCGCAATCTCAGCTCACTACAACCTCCGCCTCCTAGGTTCTAGCAATTCTTCTGCCTCAGCCTCCGAGTTGCTGGGACTACAGGCGCGTGCCACTGCGTCCAGCTAATTTTTGTATTTTTAGTAGAGATGGGGTTTCACCATGTTGGCCAGGCTGGTCTCGAACTCTTGACCTCAGGTGATCCACCTCGGCCTCCCAAGGTGCCGGGATCACAGGCGTGAGCCACCACACCTAGCCTATTTTTAAAATGTTTTAGGAATTAAATACTTATTATGTTCTTGACACAGCTCAAGAGAATATAGAGTTTTTATTCTTATGGCTTTTTCTTTGGTGAGAGAAGCAAGACAAACATGTGAATTAGAAAAGGAGAGTCACCTTCCAGATCATAGCGATGGAGTATAAACTGCATTCCCCACCTCACAGGGTAGAGCTAGAAACAGTGAACAAGGCAGTCTTTGAGACTGTATACACTTTGGCACACAAGCCCCGCTCTGTCCAGTTTCGGTTGGATGCCATGCAATCCTGTGGTCTGTCTCTCAGTGTTTTAGAATGGGAAAGCTCTTTGGAGGTTTCCTCTAGAGCTTTCTAGAGGAGCAGAGTTAATTCTTATGGCTCCAAGAATCGATAGAGGGGAAAGAGAAAGCCAAAGCAGCTGAATGTCAAATATCCAGATCCAGGCAGTAGCTAGTGGCAGACCACAGGATGGGCAAGGCATGCTTCTTTCCGCTAAGATCTATAGCCAGGCCCCCACCACGCATCATTCAGTCCTCTTTCCCACCAAGGCCATGTCTTCCCCCACCTTGCCTACCCCTGTATCAGTAGCATGAAGTGTTCACCGTTGCAGCCACCAGCCCTGTGAAGCCATGTGTGGTGAAAGGAGTGCCCTGGCATCGGGCATATGTGATCCCAACAAGCTCTTCTGCTGGCCTAGTTTGTGACCTTGGATAATCCCTGTTAAATGTCCAGACATAGATTCCACAATTGTAGAATGAGAATAACTCCTTCTCTGGATTGCTGTGAAGATTGGTGTGATAACATACGACAGAGCTTCTAGGATGGCACCTGGCAGAGAGGTGCTTGCCATATGTTAATTCTCTTCCCCCTTTGCAGAAATAGCTGCGTATTTGGGTTGGGTCCCTCTTGCTGCCCTACAGCTTAGCAGACAACATGGCAGGTCAGCATTCTTCAAGGGAGATCTCATTCCTCGCCCTTTCCTATCCATTTTTAATTGTGACCTTATTAACACTACCATTTTGTCTATGAAAAGATGAATATGGCTACTCTCAAGTTCATAATTCTGTTTGATAGCATTCATTGACATTAGTGTGTGATTTGCCTGATAATCGATGTCTTGACTAATGGAAATATTTGTAAACCTTCTATCATGAATCCATAACTGACTTATTCTTAATTACAATCAGCTGCTGATTTGGCAACTGTGTATGTAAATTTGCCCAGATTTCAGGGAGTACATTTCACAAATGGAAAGAAGATGGCTCAGCAGCTGTCATTTCTCCAGCTTTGCATTAATTTACTGTTTGCCAGCTTGGGTTAATTTCTCGTTTTGGCAAGAGCTAAATATCTCATTCTCTTTTCTGTCCTCATATCCTTTTTCTTATCTTTTTATGATAATTTCATCCTGCCCAGATAGTATTCGTGTTGTTTATTTGGAGAGAGCCGGTGGTTCAGTTTTTTTTCCCATGTGTGAATTGAGTTTCATCAGTAAGTATTAAGTAGCATTTTGGCCTCAATAGAAATGATAAAATAAGTCAGGACAGAGTTACAGCCGTGAGAAGTGACACTTTAGTTGGAGAGAGAGAACTTAGATTCCTGAAATATTGAAATAATCCTATTGAAAACAACAGGGAGATAAAAATCATCCATTATTAGATTAGAAAATAAAGCTGTGTACCGAAGGAGTAATAGGAATGTACAGGTGAGAGTGTTTCACATTTAACAAATTTTTTTTTTTTGAGACAGAGTTTCATTCTTTCACCCAGGCTGGAGTGCAGTGGTGCAGTCTTGGCTCACTGCAACCTCCGCCTCCCGGGTCAAGTGATTCTCCTGCCTCAGCCTCCTTAGTAGCTGTGATTACAGGTGCCCACCACCACACCTGGCTAATTTTTATATTTTTAGTAGAGATGGGGTTTCGCCATGTTGGCCAGCCTGGTCTCAAACTCCTAACCTCAGGTGATCTGCCAGCCTCAGCCTCCCAAAGTGCTGGGATTACAGCCGTGAGCCACCATGCCTGGTAGCAAAATGTGTTTTTGCATTTCATTCACAACAGTCATGAAGTGGGGTTGATCCTTAGACATACAAGTGGAAAACTGAGGCTTAGGGACATTGAATGGCTTACCTAGGGTCAAAGCACTTCTAAATGACAAAGTCTGGAGGTCAGGTCTTCAGACTTCATATGGAAAGCTTTTATCTGTATCCTATTCCGTCTCTCTCACTGCAATTAAAATAAAAGAAATGTGTTCGATTAGAGGTCTGGGGAGGTCACATGGAAAAAGAGTGGACCCAACTAGGTCTGATTTGGGTTGATGAAGAATAGGCAAGACTTACCCCAAGCCCAGATAACACACTTGACAAGTGTGGCATCTGTGGATACAAAAAACCACTAATGGTAATGAAGCATCTTTTAAACTTCTTAAAATTTCAACTCATAATAAGAAATACACTTTACATTTCAGTGTATTATGCAGTAACATAACTTTGTGCCAAAACAAAATTTCATGAACCAGTAATTAAATATATACAGTATACCAATTTATGCTATTTTAGTTGTTTAAAAAATGCCAGCCATGATGCAGCAAGAGATTGTTGACCATGCTTTGAATCTCAGACACCAGACGATAAGGTTCCCATGGTGCCTAGTAGTAACAGGTGATGCTGAATAGATAAGGGGCTAGGCTGCAGGGATGTGAAGTGCCAGGACTGGCCAGGTAGACAGAATGGGGTGAAAGTTCTTTTACCACCAAATACGCAACCTTTTTGAAAGGTTTTCAACCTATCACTCAGGCAGACTTTCATCATGGTAATGTACAGAAGGGAAAATTATAAATGTTAAGTTTGGGTAATATGAGAGTTTTAAAAAATTCCTTTAGTTATATATTACATTTGCATTGGAAAGTATTACATATTTTGAAAGTACTGTTAATGCTTTTTGATCCTTTGCTGTTTTTAAAGGAAAATGATGCTGCTGCTCTATGAAGAAGGCCTCCGGGTTGTCATACACACCTCCAACCTCATCCATGCTGACTGGCACCAGAAAACTCAAGGGTTCGTAGGGGCCTGCTCACTTCCTGGCAGTGTGTGTGCTGGGAAAGGTCAAAAGCCAGAACATTCGCTTTATTCTTTTTTCTATTTTTTTTAATTGTAAAAATAGCACACATGGCCTAGAAAAGGAGTTGTATGCAGAAAAAGTTACTGTATTCTTTTACTACCTGCCCTATTCTCCCTTCTTGGAGTAACCAGTGTTAACAGGAGCATCATCATCCACAGCTACCTCTATGGTACATGTGAACATACATTACTATTTACACACAGTAGTGTCTTCTTAGTTTTTAGAGAAGTGGCATCATATACACTCTACAGATAAGTAGAGGGAACAGCACACGCAGAGGATCTGAGGCAGAAAAGGGGTTACAGAATGAAAGAACTGAACCCATTGTTTTCCCAGTAGGATTTACCAGATAGCTTTTGTGATTTCTCCTTGCTCATGTACTCACCTGTATTTTTGTTTGCCGCTTCCCAAACAGGAATCAAAGGAAAAGTTAGGGTAGGGCCTGGTCATGTTAATAGTGTGCTAAATATTTCCCCACTCCCCTAGTTGGTGTGTTTTCTTTGAAACAAATTTAAGCTGGTGTCTTTTTAGAGCCTTTAGTGTGTTAATGAAGTTGTGAATCTCCAAGAGAAGAATTGAATATGAAAGCTTTTCTGAACTTTATAAACTACTAACCCTCTGTACTTGGTGCACATATGCTAGATCCAGGTTTTGATCCCCTTTTCAAGAGGGGTTTGCTTTTTAAAAGGGATTTTTAGGGATTTGCTCAAATCAAGTTCAGCTATTCTTGATTATGACTAACTTTAATTTTCTTTTATTGAAGCCATTTTGCACATCTCTTCCTGTCCTAGAGAAGAGCTGGTTAACAAACAGTCTTCTGCGTTGGGAGAAACTCGGACGTTTGTCTAGCATCATATCTGGGTTCACGTTTTCTCTGTCATCCTCCTCTGCCTCACCCTGCCCCATATCATTGCCTAGCTTGGGCTAGAACTCCTAATTGGAGTGTATTACGTTTAGCTAAGCTCTGCTGAGCCCAGGTTACATCGTTGTTTGTTTGTTTGAGACGGTCTCACTCTGTCACCCGGGTTAGAATGCTGTGATATGATCACGGCTCACTGCAACCCCAGCCTCCTGGGCCCAGGTGATCCTCCCACCTCAGCCTTCTGGGTAACGGGGACTGCAGGCATGCACCACCACACCTGGCTAACTTTCTGTATTTTTTGTAGAGACAAGGTTTTGCCTAGTTGCCCAGGCTGGTCTCGAACTTCTGGGCTCAAGCGATCCGCCCGCCTCAGCCTCCCAAAGTGCTGAGATTATAGGCGTGAACCACTGTGCCCGGCCCCAAATTACATCTTAGTGTGAGCTAAAATAACTTTCCAGCTTCCTTCAACAGGTCTTGCTTCAACCCGAGTGCGCTGTGCAGGACAAATGTAATCTCTTTCCCTTAAGGCAGTCCTTCAGAGTTTGAAAGGGAGTCTTGTCTCTGAGCCTCACATCTCTTGTTCCCTCCCCACTCCCTTGCCCCACCATAGCATGTGGCTTTGAGCCCCCTAGCCGTAATTCCTGGTAGTTTTTCTATAAACACGTTACAGTTTTTCAGTATCCCACTTAAAATATGCTTTTCAGAATGAAGTGTGGCTCTGACTGGTCCAGGGTTGAGGGGATAGCTGCTCTGTCTCTAAGTCTCAGCTGTAGCACTTTCTTGATCTACTAAATTTATGGTTAACTATGCCTTTGGTACCCCAAGAGCTTCTAAGCCAGCTCTCCTGAGCTGCCAGATTGGGTGTGGAGATTCATGTAGCCCTAACAAAAGGAAATGAGATTAATGTAGCTTGTTCCCATGAAACAATAATTAATGTTACTAAAGGGATTTCTCAAGTTAGCGCTCAGCCTCACACGGTTCCAAGAATCCCACCCTGGGCCTCCAGCTCGTTCTGAAGTTGGAAGCTTAGCTTACAGGCAGTAGTACCTTTTTGGGATTCTCTGGGGTGGTTGCTAGGAGGGAAGAGGCAGGGGTAAGGGCTTGGGTGTTCCTTTTATTTAAAAAAATATTTTTTAATTTAAAATTTTAGAAAACTTACTGACTAGGTAGGAACGGTTCAAAACTCAGAAAGTACCAAGACTGTGAAATCTTCCTCTAGCAGCCATCCTCGTGTGGGATCCTATTATTTCATGCTTGGTCTATATTCTACTCTCTAATACTTTGCATTTCATGTTGTTTAGGGTAATTTTAAAACTTTTGAAAGCAGTTTTTGTGTATAATCTCACTTCATAATTGGTCCGTGGTTCTGCTAATCCCCTTCAGCTGCCTGATGGTTCACCTGTTGATTTCTCACTTTCAAAATTAGAACGAGAGTTGCATTCAAAGCTCACAGTAAAAAAAATAAAATAAAATTATTTGGCTCATTATAATAATTTTCTCATCTTATTTTGTGACGTGTTAAAAATGCCTCATATCTCAGCATCTTAGTTTAGAAAGTCATTTGTCTTCTTTCTCATCCTGAACTCAGCTGTGAGTGAATCTCTGATCCCGGGGGAGCCTCACTCGCCTGGAAACTTTGAGGTGCTATTGCAAGGGGGAGGTCCTCCACGTCTATCCAGCCCAACCTGGTCATTTTACACATGGAGGCAAAGGCCCAGAGAGGTCACAGGGCTTACCCAAAATGGTATAGTCAGCTAGCCAATCTGGGTCCAGAACCTGGGCTCCAGCCCTCGTCACACCATGCTACCTCCTGTGCTAAGTGCCTCCCCAGGGTGGGAAGCAGGGGTATGAAATGCCCCTTGCTAGAAACTTGCAGAAGATGCGCTGCCAAGAGTCTTTGCAGTTCTGGATGACTTCTGCCCTGTTGGCCTGCATCTTGCCAGTCTCCTTCAGGGGCTGCCAGGCGAAAGAGAAATTAGGCAGTTTCTCTTTCAGCTTAATAGATAGAACCCAGGGTGGGGAAAAGGGGAGTAGCCACAGAAGGGGAAAAATGTAACACCTGATACTTTTGACTGCTCCTGTAAGTCATTGCTTTGCAACAGCCCAGTGAGGCAGCCCTGTTAACGCCACTTTTTTGCATTTGAAGAAACTGAAGCACAAAAGGTTTGAAGCCATTTTAGTAATCTACTGTGAAGCAGTTTATAGAAGGATTGGGATTAGATATGGTTTTTTCTATTTACAGATATAATGTAGAAGTTTTGGCAAAGAGCACTGTTTTCCTCTGGGGAAAAAGAATTAATGAAAGATGTCTATTATGCTTCTTCAGTGAATTAAGTGTTTGAAAGTTTGAGGTTATTGTAATGTCACTGAATGTGATACTTAATCCAGGCACCAAAAAGTATAAGACATAAAAATATGCTGCTATAGCACCTACATTGTGAAAATGGGTTTGTTGATTGAAAATAGATTTTTCACATACACTTTTGGTATAGATAACACAATTCTTATTTCACATTTGGCTGAAGAGCTGCATTGGTGCAGACAAGGGCAAATTCTTGCTGGGATTACCACTAGTAGCATGAATTTGCTCTAACTGTTAAGAGTAGAATTCTTAACTCCTACCATCAAGTCTTAGAAAGCAATATATAGGTGCAGAGGTAATAGGAGGAATAAGGAAGGTTTGGCAAGTGAGAGGGAGCATGGAGGGATGTGGGTTGGAAGAAGTGGGCAGAGCCCAGGTCTTACTGAATCTTAAATTCATGGCAAGGCATTCAGGAATAATTCTGAATGTGATGGGAAGCCATTGGAGTAGTGTGCTCACATTTATGTTTCGTGTTTCCTAAAATTACTTACCATGTGGAGACACCAAGAATTCACCTCTTTCTTAGAATGAAGGCGTAATCGATACAGAGATCACTGTCATCAGTTGTGTGCCTGACTGTTAAAGGTTATTTTTTTTAATTCCAGAATATGGTTGAGCCCCTTATACCCACGAATTGTTGATGGAACCCACAAATCTGGAGAGTCGACAACACATTTTAAAGCTGATCTCATCAGTTACTTGATGGCTTATAATGCCCCTTCTCTCAAGGAGTGGATAGATACCATCCACGAGCACGATCTCTCCGAAACGAAGTATGTGCCAACTTACCAATTTGGGGTGCTTATGATAGGTTCATACCTTGCGAGCCTCATGAGGTCTGGAATGCAGGGGCCTGGAAAGAGATGGGGTGAAATCTAGCCAAGCTTCAGGACGTGATGAGGGGATGAACAGATTCTATCACATCTGTATCTCGTGGTTCTCAGGCATGAAAGTGACAGCCAGTGAATCTTCATGTTTACCTTAGCCTCCCACTGGGGTACTCTCACAATTATTGAGTTCTTTGTCTGATACTTTACATCTTGTAGGTGTTCCATCATTAGTTGATTTGCTTGAAAAATGAATTTGAGAGTCAATTCAAGAAAATGGGTTGGCTCTTGAATCATTTCTTGATTATATTAGTTTTCATGTGTATTTTGTCTTTTTTTTTTTTTTTTTTTTTTGGTGCCCGAAGCACATCACTATGTTTTATAACTTGTGTTTTTATGTTTTTTAGTGTTTATCTTATTGGTTCAACCCCAGGACGCTTTCAAGGAAGTCAAAAAGATAATTGGGGACATTTTAGACTTAGGAAGGTAACAGAACTTTTACTATTTTAACATTTTTTAAAAATTTAATGTATATTCTCTCTTTTAAAATAATTTTATATTTTGATGCAGCTTCACAATATTTCTGCACAATTCTGGGCAAATAGGTACTTGATAAATTGATAATTATAGTTCTTAGTAATTACTGCTTTTTAATGTGTTTTGCCTCTTTTATAGCTATAGGCTATTAATGGCATAAATATACTCTAGTTTTTATTTGTAATAAAGATAGAGGCTTCCTATTCATACACATATTATAGCTTTTGATTATTCAGCATATCAAGTTTTAAGATATAAATTCAACAAACAGAAAATGTTGAGTAAAGACTACAACTGAGCTATATTTTGATTATTAAACCAGTGCCCTTAATAAAACTAATTACAAAAATAATACTTGCTGCTGATATGAAAATACACAAAGAAAGGTCATAAAATAAAATAAGTTGAAGATTAAAGTTTTTTTCATCTCTTTTTAGGTGGTTTACTGACCTTAATAAATTCCCTGGCCAGGCGTGGTGGCTCATGTCTGTAATCCCAGCATTTTGGGAGGCTGAGACAGGCAGATCACAGCCCGTCAGGAGTTTGAGACCAGCCTGACCAACGTGGTGAAACCCCGTCTCCACTAAAAATACAAAAATTAGCCGGGCATGGTGGCGAGCACCTGTAATCCCAGCTACTCGGGAGGCCGAGGCAGGAGAATCACTTGAACCCAGGAGGCGGAGATTGCAGTGAGCTGAGACTGCGCCATTGCACTCCAGCCTGGGCGATAGAGCGAGACTCCATCTCAAAAAAATAAATAAGTTCCCTAAAGTGGCTTTCTTTAAAGCCTTAACCTCTTATTCTGTAAACTATTTAAAATGTAAGAATTTTCCCTTGATTAATGAAACTTTTTATTTTAATTTCCTTTTGTGAAATGAGATCACAACTTAAAGCAGGCAGGATCTTGTGAAGACATCTTTTATGTCTTGGCCTTGAGAGGAAGTTGAGCACATTGGCCTGTGCCCAGCCTTGGAGGCAGATATCCATAGCTGGGTTCAAACCCTGCTTTGTTATCTACAAGCCATGTGACCTTGACTTATTCCTTAACATACATCACTTGTCATCTATGAAGTGGACATAATAATAGTACTTCCCTCTGGTGATTGTGAGGGTTAAATGAAATGATGAATATAAAACAGTACAGGGTACATGGTAAGTCTTCAGTGCACATACACGGTTGTTTGTGGCCTAATGTCTAATGGTTTAGATAGGCTAGATAATAGCACGTATTGTGTGTGATCACCATCTGATACTGGAAGTTCAACTATATGTTAAAGAGTTTTCAAACCACTTTTTACACGCAGTTGCTTATGTTGCGCCACAGCTTTCTTCCAGGAAGGCAGGCTGGTGATTAGGTGCCTGTTTCCACTGAAGTGTAAATCTAAGCCCGAGACTTGTCCAGGATAGGGTGGCCCTTCAGGGGCTGAGCACTGCAATAGAAACTGGGTGTTGTAAGTTGTCGGTTCAGCTCTGTTCCCTACACCATGCTGTACCCAAGGTGGACATGGAAACTTTGGGCTTTTTGGGAAGTGTATATGTAAGTATTAATGCCTAAGCTGTGTTAAAGAAAATAATACATATTAAACAACACATCAGTCAGAATATGAGCTACAGTTTATTTTTCTGCTCTCTCCAGCCCTCTAGGTAGGCATTCAGCACATATTTAAGTGGATAAGGTTTCCAAATATTTTCTGAATTGTTTCTGCAGCTTTGCATAATTACCAAAGCAGGAAATGCAGATCAGTCTTCTGCAGTGTTTTAGCTGGTATGTGTATGTAAATATTCTCTTTTATGTTTAGACCATCACAGCTGCCTGGAGCTCAAGTGTTAAACTATGAATGTTAAACCTCTTTCAAATGATAGGAGTCAAAATATGTAATCCTTCTAGGTATGGTTTAAATGTCAGTAGCAAAAAACTCACTTTGTTTCCTCTGCTGTCACACTACAACAGTCAACACAGAAAACTGTGACCAAATATGTGTGGGGTTTTCCTCATACACAAAGCAGGGGACACCAGCTGAGTGTCCTCTAGTTCACTTCAATTCTTATGCTGTCTTCCTGGAGATGTATAAAGAAAGTCACTTTAAAGAAAGTCATGGTATAAAGAAAGTGACTTTTTATTCCAAAGCTGGCTTAGAGGAATAAGTACAGGCTTCCTGTCTTAAGGGTACTGCTTTGCTCTTGGCGCAGAAAGTGGACAGTTTTAAAAGGGGGCCTAGCATGAATGGCACGCAGAGGAGGAAGCAAGCAGGTGGATACTTCCTTACTTTCTGCCTTCTCTACCAGGCAGTCCATTTGGTCTCTTCCTGGGCAGAACTAGGTTGTAAAGATGGCCGAAACTCTCCAGGTGGGAGAGTTTCTTAGTGGGCATACTTTGGGTTGTAAATTTACTGCTGTCCCTCAAGGCAGTGCCCTGGTGGGAGAAAGTTCTGCTCTGGAGCTTCTAAGCACAAAGTTAGATGAACTTGCCCTGTAGGGAGTGGCTGCTAAAGGAAAAGTAAAAGGTTATAATTGCATTTCTAAAGGGCTAAGTAGGAAGTGGGGAAGGAGTTGGGGGGAACAGTGAAAAGAGAAAAGTAGGAAAAAAATAATTGAAAAAATACTTTTTTTTTTTTTTAAAGAAATATGGGGGTAGCCTCAGATCCCATAGATTAAGGGCTCCATCCCACAAGATTGTCCCTCTCCCTCAGACACCCGTTGCAAGTCTGGGCCTCCAGAACTTCTGGCTGACCAGCTTCAAGTTGAGGTTCCCGTGATCCTCTCTTTGGGTTTGATTAATTTGCTAGAGCAGCTCACTGAACTCGGGGAAACACGTAATGTTTACTGGCTTATTATAAAGGATACAGATGAAGAGATGCATAGAGCAAGGTATAGGGAAGGGGCACAGAGCTTTCATGCCCTCTCTGGGTGCACCACCACTGTCCAGCAGCCTGCAGGTGTTCAGCTGTCAGAAAGCTCCCTAAACCCTGTCCTTTTGGGTTTTTAATGGAGGCTTCATTACATAGGCATGGTTGATTACATCACTGGCCACTGGTGATCAGCTCAACCTTTAGCCCCTCCTATCCCTGGAGGTTGGGGGGTTGTGCCAAAAGTCCCAGTCTTCTAATTATGCCTTGGTCTTTATCGTGACCAGCCCCCATCCTGAAGTTACCTAGGGTCTGCCTGCCATCAGTCTCATTAATATACAGAAAGACATCACATTGGAAATCCCAAGGATTTTAGTAGTTGCATGCCAGGAAACAGGGATGAAGACCAAATACATATTTCATAGTATCAAAGGTGCATTAAACAATTGTGATTTCAAGTAAAAAATCTAATTTCATATGACAAGTTGGTGGTTTATCTGAAATTTCTACTGAAATGGGCCTTTTTAAACTTTTTAAATCTGTTTTTGCTTTTAGCACAAATCAAAGAATTTTGGAAAGGAGAACTTCTGTCCATCTACTCCATTAAAAATATGTTTTTAGTATTTAAAAAAAAATTCCCAAAGAAGAAAAAATGTATATGTGTGGGTATGAAATTGATCATTAGTATTTTCAGCTTTTCTTGTTAATTAGGCATTCCAAGAGCAGAAAACTGTTTTCAGGTATTACAGCCTTTCTGTTAAGATTATTTGAGTCACGTTAACATTCATTTTTATTCTTTCCCAGCTTCTGAAAGACCATGCCTCATCCATACCTAATGCAGAGTCCTGGCCTGTCGTGGGTCAGTTTTCAAGCATTGGCTCCTTGGGAGCTGATGAATCAAAGTGGTTATGTTCTGAGTTTAAAGAGAGCATGCTGACACTGGGGAAGGAAAGCAAGACTCCAGGAAAAAGCTCTGTCCCTCTTTACTTGGTGAGTTCTCGTTCTCATTGAGGTCGTTTACTTTTATTCTCTACACAGGAGAAGAATTGAAAATTGGTCCTCTTTGTAATGGAGAGATGTTTTATTCTGTGATTTTTTTTTTTTTGGGGGGGGGCGTGGGAGGGGGCGGGGTACGGAAAGAGCAGTACATTAGCATCGTCATTTGTAATCAAGTTGCCTTAATATCCAGTGCTAAGAGCTTGCCGATTTATTCAGGAGCTCCATTGCAAACACAGACTGGCCTGTGATTTTTCTATACTTTCTTTCAGGTTGCTGCACCAAGGAAGAAAATATTTGATGTAGCATAGCCAGCAGAATTAGGGGCATTTTAATTATTTAGAGACCTGTGAATTAATAGTTAATTTTCCATTCAATGTTAACTTGAATTTCAAAGGAAAAAATATTCAAATTGAAGTATAATTTTACATCAAATATGGTTCTTGTTTAATTACTAATTCATTTTTTTGTAAGATGAGAACTTTTAAAAATTTAAAGTATATTCTCTAATTTAAAAGTATTTTTAACAGATTTTCATTTTCATAAAAGCTGATTATCATTCTTTTTCTTCAACATGGTACATTCTGAGTTTTATTGTTTTTCTCTTATTTTTAGATCTATCCTTCTGTGGAAAATGTGCGGACCAGTTTAGAAGGATATCCTGGTAATTCTTGGGGAGACTGTGTCAGTTGTGTTTTATGTATATTTCATGAATGTCCTGGTAAAATTTTACCAGTATTGGTTAGAAATTTGGAGATGGTTTTCACTTAACTGTATAAGGATCATGAAAATAGGCAATATCAAGCTCTACGTTCTGCAGATGATACCCCTCAGTTTGGGTGTGTTATTAATCCTCACAGAAACCCTCTGCACAATGGTTTTCATTTTTACTGGTAAGGTAACCAGCAGGTTAGTCGTCCAGACAAGACAGCCAAATAAAATCAACTTCCCCTTACTCTTCAGTGCCTTTTCAGAGCTTATCCAGCATACCTTCCTCTCATCTCTTTCCACATCCTCCCTTCCTGTGTTTGAGGTACCATGTGGTCCTTTTAAATGCCTGATACAGATATATTTAAGGTCTGGAATTTTTTAAATTTTGCCTTTGGCATAACATTGTTGATGTGTCTATTCTGTCAAGGGCTTCATCTGCAAATGCCTAAGATTTTTTGTAGGCATCCGTCAACCTTGTCCATTTCCCTTATACTCATACCAGGCACTAAACCTTTATTCGGAATTCAGCAGCCCCCTAGTTAATGTAATCAGGAGGTAACCGAAAACCCAAATAGTGGCTGTCTCTGGAAAAAGCAAAGTCTAATTGGCATTGGCATTTGCTGATGGCTAGAGCAGAATGTGCTGAATTAGTCCATTTATTGCTTATCAGGCTCAATAAGAAAAATCTGCCAGAAAAATCTCACTAGAGTTTGGAGTGTATTTGCCCATTTTTTTGCTTTTTAATGGAAAAACCAAAATTACTTCACTGAGACCCAGGGATACAGTGGTGGTTTTTCTTTGGTCCTCTTTTTGCACCTCTAATAGGCTAGATTCATTCAAAGTGTATGTTTAATGGGGAACAACATGGTATTTTTAACAAAGCTGTTTTATAACTGGCTTTGAAACTGAATGTTTTTAGTTATTTGAAGTTGAAGACAGGACATGCCCTATTTGATATGTCAGAGATGTTTGGATATAGATCTCTTTGGGTATAGATCAGTGTGGAGAAGTTCCAGCATGTGTTTGGAAAGTCACTGATGAATCCACTGTGGAGTTTTCTTCGTTTCAAAAATGAGCAAGCATTGACTTCTAATTTCCACTTGAAACTTACTTTATTCTCTTTGCAAGAATAAGGCTTTTAGAATTCCTTTTTTCAAACTGAACTGTTTACTGAATGTTTTGTTTTTTAGCCATTCTTTTCTGTTTGTCAGAATCTGTTCAGCCAGTACAAAGTCTGTTTGGAAATAGTGTGTAAAGATGAAGTAGAAGGAGCACTGACATCTCGTCCTAGATTTCCTCCCCAAGTGTCACGGTCTTGGGCAAAACCAGAGGCTGTCCAGCTGTGTCTTA
Organism: Mandrillus leucophaeus; assembly: GCF_000951045.1. Taxonomy (NCBI): domain Eukaryota; kingdom Metazoa; phylum Chordata; class Mammalia; order Primates; family Cercopithecidae; genus Mandrillus; species Mandrillus leucophaeus. The sequence goes on from NW_012101410.1 coordinate 4,639,309, forward strand.
TTTGCATCAAGGAGAGTAGGATGGGCCAGGATTCTAACACCTCAGATCTATGCAGTTATAGATGTTAAATTACCATCACCAAGTAATTCAATTATAATTTTTTCTTTTCAAAGTGTACTTTTAATGGGGAAAAACGTGGTATTGTTAACAAAGCTGTTTTATAACTGGCTTTGAAACTGAATGGTTTTAGTTATTTGCAGTTGAAGCTTTGCAACTGAATGGTTTTAGTTATTTGCAGTTGAAGCTTTTGCAGGAAAAAGCTCTGTTCCGCTTTACTTGGTGAGTTCTCGTCCTCAATGAGATAATTTACTTTTATTCTCGACACAGGAGAAGAATTGTAAATAGTCCTTACATTCCTGATGGGAGAAATCTTTTTAATGTGTTCATAATTCTTGCTCTGAATGTTGAATGGGTTTCTAAAAAGTGATTAGCAAGTTGTCATTAGTTTTCACTATGTTTGTGTTACATGAGCCTTATTTAAAGGCATTCCATGACTATACTTTGTAAAGTATATGATCATCACTTACTTTTGCTTATAAGTCTGGATGTTTATAAGATTTGTATAAAGTTAATACTGAAGGAAGGAAACCTCATTAAGAGAACATATCTAATGCAAGTATAGAGATATTCTTTCAAATAACTGTTCTGTAAGATGAAGTAATAGAAGTAGTTTTTTTCCTGTTACCTTCTTGCTGTTTATTATAGATTTTCCTCTTAATGAGGGCTCCTCAAATTATATTTCATAATTTTTATTGTTTTATTTTTCTTTTAAAAGCTGGGGGCTCTCTTCCCTATAGCATCCAGACAGCTGAAAAACAGAATTGGCTGCATTCCTATTTTCAGTAAGTAATTGGTTTAGACTGCTGCTATTGCTTCTTTAGGAATTAGAATGTTATTTATGTCACTGGTTTGTTTTTTTTAAAAAGGAACTTTATGTAATATAGCTATATTCTTTCATCTACATATGTTAGTGATAGAAATAATTTAAAACAAGGTTTTGAATTTTTTTTTGGAATAGGTTCTTAATACCAAAGAGGAAAATTTATTGCTGTGAGGTTTCTATTTAAATATTGGCATGCCAAGAAAGATAAATAAAAGATCATGCTGGGTAGTTTAGAATTTACATAAGCAGTATTTTAGTTCATTTTTCCAAAATATAAAGTATCATTATTCTGTCTGTACCATCATATGTGCAGCTGCAAGCTCGGTGAGGGCAGATTCTATGCTGCTGTTTCCTGAGGATACAGGATAGTATCTGGCATGTTGTCAGAGTTCAGTAAATGCTGAGTGGACAAGTGAAGGGAATGTGCTTCATCCTTCTCCAGCCACAGCAGTTGCACAGCCTGCATATGCAAGGCCAGTCTGTTTCATGCTTGTCTCAACAGGTGTTTGCTGTGCTGGTTAGCCAGAAATGAAAGTAGAATTACTTTGAATTATAGCTTTCAGCTGTAATTCAGTGTGTTATCCTGGAGCTTTTCTTTAATGCTTTCTTGAGAGGTTTTTCCTTACAGAGGACTTTTTTTTATATTGAACTCCTTTCAGTATTATATTATTAAATTCACTTGAATGAAGACAGTGATGGTACCTACCTAAGCCTGATTCTGTTTTCACAGACGATCTGTTAATCTGGGGGGACCATCCTCCTATAAGTAAGGATTGTTGCTTCATTATATAGGTTCCCATAGAACCATAGTCTACAGTATTGGAAACTTAGAAACCAAACTCAGATTTGTGAATGTCAGCATTTGACTAAAGTGTTTCTGCCCTCGCTTTTCAGCATTCATTTTTTTCATATACTGTTTGTATTTTGTCTTTTTTGTGTTTTGTTTCGTTCAACAAGCTTTTGCTGAGCCTCTATCGTAACACTCCATGGGAGCATGATTCTTCCCTTTAAGGAGCTCACAGTTCAGGCAGGAGACATATGCACACATGCTGTTAAAAGCACAACACAAGGGCCAGGTGCGGTAGCTCACACCTGTAATCCCAGCACTTTGGGAGGCCGAGGCGGGCAGATCACGAGGTCAGGAGATCGAGACCATCCTGGCCAACATGGTGAAACCCCTTCTCTATTAAAAATACAAAAAATTAGCTGGGCGTGGTGGCGGGCACCTGTAGTCCCAGCTACTCGGGAGGCTGCGGCAGGAGAATGGCATGAATCCGGGAGGTGGAGCTTGCAGTGAGCCGAGATTGCGCCACTGCACTCCAGCCTGGGTGACAGAGCAAGACTCTGTCTCTAAAAAAAAAAAAAAAAAAAAAAACCAGAAATAATATGTATGCGTGTATGTATGTTCATGGCAAAAATGGAAAGGCTATATGCTGAAAGGTTACAGTTCTTCTTGTGAGAAGTGGGAAGTTTATAATTCTAAAATGGTCATGCGTTATTTGAACGCAGCTGTATAAAATATCACAGGTCACAGAGTCGTGTAGCCACTGTTAATTTTTAGATAATAGGCTTTTTCTTTTCATGCAGTTTCCTAATATTAGGATTAAGATCAATTTGTTTTATTTTGTAATTAGTGACTTGTGTCTTTTCTGTCACTAGCAAATGGTCAGCTGAGACTTCTGGCCGCAGCAATGCCATGCCACATATTAAGACATATATGAGGCCTTCTCCAGACTTCAGTAAAATTGCTTGGTTCCTTGTCACAAGGTAAACAGTCCTTACATTCCTGATGGGAGAAATCTTTTTAATGTGTTCATAATTCTTGCTCTGAATGTTGAATGGGTTTCTAAAAAGTGATTAGCGAGTTGTCATTAGTTTTCAGTATGTTTATGTTACATGAGCCTTATTTAAAGGCATCCCATGACTAATCCCTTTGTAAAGTATATATGATCGTCACCTGCTTTTGCTTATAAGTCTGGATGTTTATAAGATTTGCATAAAGTTAACATTTACTTCTATTATTTAATACCTCAATAGGGGTTATGCAAATTGGCATTTGGGGTAAGTACAGAAGAATAATGAAATGTTAAAATTAATATTTTTTTCTTAGTTTCTCTTTAGGTAATTAAAACCCGAGGCATTCAAATCTCTTATGTGTCCTTTTCTAAAACATCTTTAAGATGTAATTCACGTACCATAAAACCTGCCCATTTAGTCTCTACTGTTTAATGGTTTAGTATAGTCACAGAATTATGTAACCATTGCCATAATCTAAATTTAGAATATTTTCATCACCCCTATAAGAAACCACCTACCTGTTGGCATTTTTGTGTCTATTTTTATAGGAAGATAAATTGCTATGCCCTTTGAAAGCTAGAACTTGAGTTCCTGACTCCCAGGCTGAACCGAACGATTAGGCATCTCTTCATGATTCAGTAACATAATTAATGTCAATAGCAACTAATTAAAGTACCACAGAGTAGAATTATTTCTTTAAGAGAGGAACAGCACTCATGAACAAACTTTTAAACAAAAGAGCCACTTACATCTTCTTGGAGAAAGAGAAAGATTTATTTTAAGGAACTGGCTCATGCAGTTGTGGGGGCTGGCAAGTCCAAAATCCATAGGGCAAACCAGCAGCTTGGAGATTTAGTAAGACTTGGTGTTGCAATCTTGAGTCTCTTTCTACTTTATTGGAAAAGTTTAATTTAATGTCTGTTTGGGTGTTGTTTTCCCTCAAAGTGTAATAAAAAGGTGATGTACTTCACAGAAATTGCGTATTATTGATTCTGTTTCAAGGGTATTAAGGGAAGTGGAGATTAAAGTAACCCTGTGAGTAATCTTTTTCTAAAGGCAAAGTTTTTGTAGTTCAGTTCAATGGTAGTGTGTGCTTCACTGTGAGAACACAAAGAGCCAGGAAGTATGAGCCCTGCCATGCATGTGACCCTGTATCCTAGGTGTTTACCTGTGTAAGCACTGTATTGTAAGCACTCTTAGAACTGTATTGCCTTGCTGGGGCAGAGGCAGGATCAAATGAGAGATGAGCTAAACTAAGTAAAGAGGTGCTGTTGTAAGTAGGCCTAGAAGTAAGCCTGAGAGAAAACCCAGATGGATTAGAAGGAACTAGTGAAGACAAAGGCCATGGAGGTGGGAAAATACACGGGGTTTTCAAGGAACAGCCGAGTGATTCCATTAGGCTATGTAAAAGGAAACACAGGTTCAGATACCTTTAGCATGTATTTTCTAAAATTAAGTCAGAAAACATCCACTGTCAGTTTACTCATTTAGTATCTTGTCAGTTTTGTACTGTGAATATCTGCTTTAATGTTGAATGGCTGTTACTAAATTAAGCAAATTATAGTTATTTGAAGTTTATTGTAAGAACTTGAAATTTGTCATTATGGATTTGTAGCTTCTAGTTTTATTCTGTAATAACTGGACTGAAAGCTATATCTACTTCCTAAATGTTTAACGATTAATAGCAACAACATTCATTCAGCAATTTCAATATGCCAGATTGTTCTGGGTGAGCAGTCATGTGTATTTACTTATTTAATTCTCACAACAGCTCTATGATGACCAGGAGGCACAGAGTGATTAATAAGCTACCTAGTGTCATGCAGTAATAAGTGGTGGAACCCAGACAGCAGCACGCCTCTTCTCTACTGTCTGATGCCCCTCTTAATCCACATACAGGTTTAGTGTACCTGTTTTCTTTTTTTTTTGAGACGGAGTCTTGCTCTGTCACCCAGGCTGCAGTGCAGTGGTGTGATCTCCACTCACTGCAAGCTCTGCCCCCTGGGTTCACGCCATTCTCCTGCCTCAGCCTCCCATGTAGCTGAGACTACAGGCGCCCGCCACCGCGCCCAGCTAATTTTTTGTATTTTTAGTAGAGATGGGGTTTCACAGTGTTAGCCAGGATGGTCTCGATCTCCTGACCTCGTGATCCGCCCGTCTCGGCCTCCCAAAGTGCTGGGATTACAGGCGTGAGCCACCGCGCCCGGCCGGTGTGCCTGTTTTCTACAAAGACTAGTTAATTCCGAAGAAATTGTGTCAGGCTTTACTTTGATTGTTGTATAAAAGAGGAAAGGGACATTGGGCATTCCAATATGATTGCAAGATTTCTAAGAAACATAAATAACAACTTAGATACATAGAGCCCACTCTCTCAGCCCTTCCATAACCAAGGAAAGTGTAGATTCCCAATATAAGTGGCATCTCCCAGTAAGCAGCTCCCTTGATTAGGTTTGGACATTTTGTCTGTCTGTCACTTTTTCTGAATCTGCCAGAAAGAATGTTCCCAAACCAAACTCATCGTATGTAGATGGAGATTTCTTTTCCCAACATTCTTGTTTGCCCTTGTGGCACCTGTCTCTTATTACCAGGTTTAAAGCCTGAATGTCCTCTTTCACTCTTCCTTCAAATGTTGGGCAAACATTTATTGAGGTCCTCCTGTGGATGCCGGGCACTCAGGATAAAACAGAAGATCTAGATAGTGCCTTTTAGATGCTCACAGTCTCTGATGTGAGGAGCCAGACACAGAAATAATTACAATAGGAAGAGACCAATTCTGTGCTTGAGGTGGGCACGTGGATGCTTTGGAAATAGCTATCAAAGCCTATTCATCTTTGAAATGTTTCAAAAGTTTCCTCTACCAGTCCTTGCAATTACCAGGTCAGAAACTTATCACCTGGACTTCTGAAAGGGTTTCCTATCTGTTGTGCCATCACGTGGGTGTTCTTCACAGGCCACTCATCCTGGTTGCCCATGCCCCTTCACCTTTCTGAAACGTAGAGTTTCCTCATTGTCCCGTGTTCAGAATTCCCCACGTCCTGTAGGCTAAAGTACAGATTCCTCAGTTTGGAAGTCATGCCCCAGCCACACCATTTTCACCATTCTTACCCATTAATACCCAACAGGAACTTTGAGAAGAAGCCAGGCTAGCCTCCTTTGCCCCTGAAGTCATCTAGCCAGCAGCCCATGTAGTTTCCTCTCCTGATCCTTTCATCCCTTTTCTCTGTTTCTTCAGTTGCTACTCATCTTTTAAGAGTTGTGTTCAGGTCCCATCTCCTCCTGGAGCCTCTTTCAGCCTCTGCTGGTCTCTCCCTGTCCAGATCCTTAGATCCATGTGCCGCCAGTGGAGCTCACAGCTCCTACACCTCACTATTTTGTCTCTCAAGCATGAGCTTTAGCATTGTCAGACAGTACTAGATGAGATGGTCATGTCTACTATTGAACAAGTCTTGCCGTGGACAAATTTCTTAATCTCTCTGAGCCTCAGACTTCTCATCTGCACAGCAACTATGAAGGTTTGAGGTGCCAACCATGGTGACCTGTGGGAGTAAGAAGAACAGGGCAGGGGAGAGAATTGACCTGCATTAAGTAGCCACCATGTGGCAGACACTTCTGGTGCTTTACCTACATAGTAGTCTCTTTCAGTCCCCACAAGAGCTGTGAGGTGGCATTATCCCCTCCCTCCGCTCAATGAGGAATAAGGCAGCAGAGTTGAGGCAGTTCTACCCATTACTCAGCAAATATGTATTGGCCACTGTGGCAAGAAGAGAGTAATTAAGATGAGGTTCTCATAGAATTTCCATTTGCATGAAAGAGATTTACCAAAGAATTCATTGTATACATATTAGTTAATTGCACTTGTAATGCTTTTTGACTATTCTACATAGGTGGGTTTTTACCCAATAAGACCTTAATTTTCAGTCTTTCAGCCAAAACATCACTTCTGGAGCCTGGTGGCTTCCATAATGCCCTAGATTCCTGCATGGTCAGTGTTCTTTCTCTATTCACTGTGGTTGCTTGTGTAATTATCTGGCTTCCCCTGTAGACTCTGAGGCCAAGTCCATGCCTGTCTTGTTCAGCATACCCTGGTGGCTGGCCAGGTGCCTGACATGTGAAGGCTGATGAAGGCTAGGATGGAAGTGGTAACTGTGAAAGCACTGCCTAGACTGCATAATGGAACATGGGAGGGCCCTCAAAGATGATTCCTGAGTTTGGGATGTGGAGATGGGGATTGTCACTGATATCAGTATAGAAGTCAGGGAATGGAATTGGCCTCCCACAGTGGGATGATGGTGAATTTGATTGCAGATTCATTTATCATGGTGGGGACTTCAGGTGGAATTGTTTGTTGGAGATGAACTTAAAACTGTGGTGTACATATAGTATGTTTTGGAGTTTGGGTTAGTACTGATTGTTGACACCATAATCCTTTGTGACTTCCTGAGGAGAATATAGCAGATCAATGCCTGGGCACTGAAGAACATACAAGAAATACATATCAGGTGGGCTTTTCATGCCTACCAGGTGTTGCATTGCCAAGCAAATGAATTGGATTCAAGCCATCCCTCCTGGGTTGAAGAGCAACTGGTCACACATTCTCCATGAAATAACCTTTCTCCTACTAAGAAAAATGTTATATATATATTCCGTTTTGGGTATCAGATTTAACCATTTTTATCCAGCACATAACTTCTGAGCACCTACTGTGGACCACACACTTTTCTAGGTGCTAAGAATGCAATAAACAATAAAACATCTTGACTTTATGTTCTGGTGCTGGGAATTATACAAAAAGCAAAGAAGTATGTTTATATATGCAAATGGTGGTAAGTGCTATACAGAAAAAATGGAATGATAATTTAGGTGCACAGTCTTTAATTCTAAATTCTTGGTACCATATGTAGTTCAATATTTGGATTTTAGAAAGATAATATGGTACCTATACTGTCTGTTAATATGCCTAGTGGTATCTGGACCAACACTTTATAATAAAACATTTTGGAAGCAAAGATCACAGGTAGCCTCATGTCATCTTAGTTCAACTTTTGTTGCCCATTTTGAGTTAAGATCAAGTTTTGCTATCAAATGAAATGAGTTAAATGCTTTATTTCAAATTTGGTTTAGGTAGTTGTTTTTAAATTTTCAGAGCTAACATTGTAGTTCTTAACCAGCAGTTCCAGGCACAGTTCCAAGCACATTATATATATATATATATTAATTCATGTAATCCTCATAGCCATTCTACAGTGTATCCATGAATCCCCTTTTCAGATGGAAGAACTGAAGCACAGAGGTTAAACACGGTGCCCAAGAACCCAGAGTCCCCACCCTCAAACACTGTCGTGTAGGGTATGAGTGCCCGGGTTGGGGAGGGAGGCTGCTCCTTAAAGAAGAGGTCTTACTTCTTTCAGGTCTCTGCATGAATGTCACCTAACGTGGTGATATTCATGCAGAGACCTGAAAGAAGTAAGAGAAGAGCCATGTGGATGGGTCGCTGAGGGAAAGCATTCCTGTGTGGGGTGGGGAGTGGGAATATGCTTGCTGTGTTTGATTAACAGCAAAGTAAGTGTTACTAGAGTCAATAGAATGGATGGGTAGGTGAGTTCAGAGCAGTAGTGGGTGGCCAGACTTTGCCTTTTTACCTGCTTTCAGATATTACTGTTTCTTTGATGCCTCCTGGGTTGCCTGAGGCTTCATTAGTTGTGGGTCTATGGAAAGCAGTTCAATGAATGTTATAATTTGAATTGATTGGAATAATTGAGTGCTTTTCTAAATGCTTGTTCCATGAGATTTTGTAGAATAAGATGTGATTTTAAATAGTTGACTTTAGCTTATACTCAAATAGGGTGTCTCTCAACAGGACACTATTGTTATTTTGGTCAAGATAATTTTTTGTTATACAAGATTGTCCCATGCATTGTAAGTTATTTAATAACCTGGCCCTCACATACTAACTGCCAAGTCCTGGTGAAAGCTGAAAAAAAAAAAAGCCTTATACATTTCTAAATATTCCCTAGATTTTATGCTCTGATGGACAATATCATCATCCTTGAGAATAAATTCAAAAGTTTATGAACAACGGATATAATATATCCTTTCATTTAATATATTTACTTGCTTTAGAATAGTGAGGCAAGACTGTAGAGAGCACTGGATTCTAGTCCAAATGAAGCGCTCATGCCCAGCAAATCTAATGCTGTGTCAGCAAAGTAGCAGACATACTAGATTTTAAGAATTGGATTTTAGCCAAAGGTAAATACGTCAAAAGCTACATAAATTTAACTTTTGATATTTTTCTACTTTATTATTACTACTGATCCATACTAATGTTTGGGTTTGGAATGAATAACCAACTCCTCTTTATTAAGTACAATAAAATTAAATTCCCCAGAAAAAATTATAGGGGTAATAAGCACAGTGAATGATAGGCAGTATGAATTTTGACTTTTAACATGATAGACTTTAAAAAAATAATCTAGAGCTACATATCCAAATAAGTGTTTGAAAGTAGGTGCTTTGGCCAAAAACATTGCCATTGCTCAAGTTTTCTTGCCACTCTTCCAAGTTCTTTCAAAATGAGTTGACATGACACGTTAGTAAATAAGTATTGTTTCTTAACAGACACTCTTTGTTTTCAGCCTTGCATTAGTTTTCTGTTCCTTTGTAATATATGATCACAAACTAAGAGGGCTTAAAACAATACAAATTTACTATTCCATGGTTCCCGTGGGTCAAGAGTCTGGGCGTGGATCAGCTGAGCTCTCTGCTCAGTGTCTCGCCAGGCTAAAATCAAGGTGTCAATCCAGCTGTGATCTCATCTGAAGCTTGGGGTCCTCTTTCAAGCTCACGGTTGCTTGTGGCCGTGAGCCTGAGGTTCCTGCTTTCTTGTCGGCTGTCAGCCAGGTATTCTCAGCTCCTAGGTGCTTCCCGTGGTGTTCTGCCGCATTCCTCATGGGGTGCTTCTTGGAAACCGGCAGGAGGATCTATTTCAGAAAGGACCCAACCCAAGCCCACCCAAGATTATTTCCCTTTTGAGTAACTTAGTCAATTAATTGATAACCGAATTATGCAAGTGAAACTCATCATATTCACAATTCTGGCTCATCCTCAGGAAAGGGGATATACAGGCGTGTGCACCAGGGGCCATCTTTCGATTCTGCTTTCCACAGACTTCACTGAATTTTTTTTTTTCTGAGATGGAGTTTCGCTCTTATTGCACAGGCTGAAGTGCAATGTCACGATCTTGGCTCACTGCAACATCCGCCTCCTGGGTTCAAGCGATTCTCCTGCCTCAGCCTCCTGAGTAGCTGGGATTACAGGCATGCACCACCACACCACGGCTAATTTTGTATTTTCAGTAGAAATGGGGTTTCTCCATGTTGGTCGGGCTCGTCTCGAACTCCCGACCTCAGATGATCCGCCCACCTCGGCCTTCCAAAGTGCTGGGATTATAGGCATGAACCACTGTGCCTAACCCACTGATATTTCTTTCCTAGTTCGATTTACCCTCTTATTCTCCAATCTTGGCTGGAATTAATTTTTTACTGTTTCCAAAATTGGGGTTTGTTTTCTATAGTTAAGCAAAAGTACCCTTGTACACACTGGAAAGACTGAACCTCCGGCTCCAAAGCTCTTTGAGAAGTGAAGTTCTATACTTTTGTGGAGCCAAAAGAGGCAGCTGTACTGGAGTAAGGGACCAACCCCGCAGCATGACTGCTTTGGAGAACCATATTTACTTGGGTATGCAGAGTTGTTAAAAACAATAGTCCTATAAAAGATTCGTAGAATCACAAAAGATCTGATTTCCTAATCTTAAAAAATCTCATCCCCTTAGAAAATGTATTTCGTATGGTTCCTATTGGGTCTACATAATATCTTATTGCCTGTTATGTCTCTACCCATCATAAGTAGAGGATGTTGACTTCCTGATCATTTGGACTTTGTTTCATCCAGTTGACATTTCACAAATGTGAAAACTGGCTACAGAAGGTCAGGAATTGGAATCTTATACAAATGCTAGCCTTAATATAGTTTTTAATCTTCCCTTTTATTATTTTAAATATAAATCACAGTTTTCATTTCCTCTCTTTCATTATGTGTTGTGACTGAGGTTCTGACTGAAAGCATTTTTCATAGACCCTGGGTCATGTTTTAGTATATAGTTGCCATAGTAACCACATCACCAAGAATCATAAAATCTGCACCAAAACCTTTTTAAATGAAGTTTCTGCTGAACTATCTGCATTAGAAGTTTCCTTTTACTGTAGAGAAAATGAGTTTATAATTATCAGGCTTCATTGCCTACCAGAATACTCATTGTGATCTTTGGTAATTATTCTTTAGTGTTTGTGCTTTCTGGCAGATTGGCTAATATAGTGCCTAGTTCGGTACCTGGCCTGTAGTGGCTCCAAACTGAATGAATGGTATCCCCCTTAATCTAACTGCAGTTTATTTTCAGACTGCTTCTCAGGTTTTATTTTTTTCTGTACTGTCTAGAATAACCATACTTTTCTTTCAAGTTCTAATTCAAATGCTCCCCTTTAAGTGAAACTTTTTGTAGCTCAGCAGACATTATTTTTTCCTTTGTGTTTTCATGGCGCTTTTTGCTTGGTCCTTTTTACATCTTCTCAGTTGATTCCTTTTTTTTTTTTTTTAATTTTGAATATCTTTTCTCACTGCTTCTGTAGGCATCGACCTGATTGCTTCTTTCTGGATCCCTTTGCTTCCCTGTATCATGAGCTTCGGGTGAGCAAGGTGCCTGATCTTACTCATCTTTTTCTGCTTAGCATCTAACACTGCATGGCACATGGGTAGTGACCAAAAAATATCTGAATCAGTGCCCTTTTAAAAACTTATTTTTTTCAAATAGGTAGCATACACAATATATAAATGGTATATAAAGAAGGTATGTCTTCCCATTCCCGTTCCCCAGCCTGCTCCTCATCTGGAAACCACTACTACTAGTTGCTTGGGTTTAATAGCTATAACCCATCAACATTTTTAAACCCAGGGTCCACAAATGGTGACGTTACCCAGTCATCTAGCATATTATGGAGGAAATAACCTGAGATAGAGTCCAAAGATCCAAGTCCTAGTTTGAGATTGCCACTTACTAGCCTTGCCACTTAAATTTTGCAAAACGCATTTATACCCTTGGCTTTTATCTCATTTATGGAATCCCAAGAATGATGATAGAAAACATGTGGTTGTTTCCTATTAAACAGTATGCTGTGTTTAATATTAGTTCACTGCTTGATTTTTCATGTCTCTCATATTCATTAGGCCTCTTAGGATTTAAGAAAGCACCTTATAAAGCCTTTATCTGTTTTGCCTGTGTAACACATCCGTATAACATATATGACCTTAAGACATATTCAAGCTGGGTGCAGTGGCTCACACATGTAATCCCAGCACTTTGGGAGGCCAAGGCGATCGGATCACCTGAACTCAGGAATTCGAGATCAGCCTGAGCAACATGGTAAAACCCCATCTCTACCAAAAAATTTATTTAAAAAAAAGGGGAGGGGGCATGGTGGTGTGCACCTGCAGTCCCAGGTACTCAGGAGGCTGAGATGGGAAGATAACTTGAGCCTGGGAGATTGAGGCTGCAGTGGGTCATGATGGCACCACTGTACTCCAGCCTAGGCAACAGAGCGAGACCCTGTCTCAAAAAAAGATCTTTTCAGAGATATATAGCCTTTTCTAAACCAAATATGTGGTTATTTTTATTTTTACTTTTATTTTTTTTGAGACAGTGTCTCGCTGTGTCGCACAGGCTAGGGTGCAGTGGCGTGATTTCGGCTTACTGCAACTTCCGCCTCCCGGGTTCAAGGGATTCTTCTGCCTCAGCCTCCCGAGTAACTGGGACTACAGGTGCATGCCACCATGCCCAGCTAATTTTTGTATTTTTAGAAGAGATGGGGTTTCACCGTATTGTCCAGGCTGGTCTTGAACTCCTGACCTCGTGATCCGCCTGCCTTGGCCTCCCAAAGTGCCGGGATTACAGGTGTAAGCCACTGCGCCCAGACATATGTGGTTAATTTTTAAATTGCTCACAATTACTCTATTTAATCAGGACAAGTACAGTCAGCCACATTTATACATTCAGAGAAACTCAAAATTAACAGTTCACTTGAACTTATTAGGATGTTATATTAGCTGGCGATTTCCTCTTTTGATTGGTTACTTGCTTTTATGGAGAGATACTTATGGTTTTTAATAAGATTTTCCTCCCATCTGTTTTGATCCTACCATAAAATCATCCCATGTTTGATGGGCAGCCGGTTGTTAGGGAAATTATTGGGACATGATGACAACTGTGGTATTTAAATTTTACCACAGGACTAAGCAGGAGGAAGATGAGGTTTAAGAGAAGCCTTGGTTAGTGCCTAGGTGTAATTGGCAAACCCAATGAGAACAGTTACGAAAGTTGTGTATTGTGGGTGGTCAGAAGCAAGGTGGGTACCTAACACATGCTGGATCACTGTTAGAGTTGCCTAGCAACTGACAGGCAATGCGGATAGTCAGGGATGAGCAGAAATGTTGGTGCTGCCACTTCAGGAGAAAACGAGACAAGTGCTTGACTGAAAAATCACTGGCTTTTTGAGGAAACATAAAAGACATTCTCTCTCCTCTGCTTTTCAATATTACTATGCAGTACTCGTTCTCTAATGTCTGTTGCTTTGATTCTGAAACAAATCATCTCTTTTTGTTCTCCTTTGTCTGAGTATTTTGGTGAAAATAAAATTGGATTACACAAGAAAATACTTACAGATGTCATTGGGTAGACTTGGTTGCCTGGCCCTGTGGCTCTAAGATATTGGGATTAGCTGGTATGCTTCATGTGCTTTGTTACAAATGTTGGTTATCAGTACTAACGCCTACAAGTGACTTCCTTTATACAATAGAGATGATTCAAGGTCATATTACTACCCTCGCCTGCCTGCATTCTGGTACAAGCAGACTGAAGACAGCATACCCCTTACTAAAGTCTCGTGAACATCATCACGATGGAAAAAAGCTTGAGACCCCTGACTCAGTGCCTCTAGACCCTTTGCACACTGGCATTGCTAGTCACTAAGTGCACATCTAGCTTGAGATGAGGAGGTGCTACCTGGAATTTCCCACCAGGGACTGGCCTCCAAAGAAAGCCTCTCTCAAGTAATATAGCAAATACTTGTATAGTGCTTACTGTATGCTGGCCAAGAGCTTTTTTATACTAACTCATTTAATCCTCCAAATTAGGAGCTAGGTGCTGTTACTATCCCCATTTTAGAGATATGAAAACTAAAGCATAGAGAGCTTAAATAGCATGCCCCCAGGTGACCCAGTTGGGAAGCAGGAAGAGCTAGGATTTAGACCCAGGTAGTCTGGTGTGACTATTTCTTGTTTATGTGCCAGGTGCTGTTCTAGGTTTTAGTTATAGATGATGGACAAGACAGGTATGGTCCCTGCTTTCATGGAACTTGCCTTCTAATTGATGTAGACCTATCGTCTCTCTGCTTTGGGATTGGCACAGAAACGTTATTACAGGAGAGTCAGCAGGATGGTTACAGGCCAAGAGAAGGAAGGGAGGAAGCAGGTTGCCTATAAGGTTGTGAGCACAGCTCTCTGGGAGAGTTAAACATGCTGTTAGGCTTTGTGGAGCTGATCATCAGCCCCAAGGAGGCTGCTCCTCCAGCTATCTCAGGTCTTAGTGGGAACCTTCCTTGTGCTATGCAGCACCAATATTTCAGGCTCCAAAAAGACAAGAATAATTCCCAGGACACTGTGCACTGTGGGACTCAGGAAAACCAAGGTAAGGCACCAGCCTTCACACACTTTATAGAGGAATCATCTTCAGAGAGCTTTTCAAGGTCTCCAAGGACCTTGACCAAATACTGACCATATATTGGACTATTCAGTCTTACTGGCCATGTGAATAGTCCATCTACTCTGCAGCCACACTCTTAAGACATTTGCTTCTGCTCTCTAGGCCCATTTCCCCATCTGTAAAACCAGGGGTTGGGCTAAATCAGTTGATTTTATACTGTGTTCCTTGGAGCCCTGTGGGCTCTGGAAACCCCTTTTGGAAACCACCACAACAGTGGGCAGAGAGAGACGAGCGCAGGTAATTCACCCAGAGATACTTGCCTCTATTTGCTTAAAATGTTTCCTTTGAACAAAGGGTTCTCCAGGTTTAAAAAGAAAATTTTTAAAAATCATTATAATAGATCATCTCCCAGGGCCCATTCTAACAAACATTTCATAGTTCTATTAAAAGCATTAACCATTTCCAAACCTTACCTTTGTGATGTGCATTAAAATTTCCTAAGCACTTGCACCTAGATTATTTCATTCATTCCTCATTATAACCCAGTGCAATGAGCAGATGGTGTTAAGTCTGTATTGTAAGTGAAGAAATTGGTGACCTAAGTACATAACCACAAGGTAACACAGCTAGCCAAAAGCAAACTCAAATCTTACAAGTCTGTTGCTCTTTTCAAGTCCTTGTATTTATTGCCTTTCCATTATATGAGGCAGACTAAAGCATTGGAACATTTCATTAGAAAATAAAACAGTAAGCAGTTTTTGATTATCACATGGGTTACTATTAAATATGTACTCAAATTATTTGGTATAGTATTCTAAATACCAATTTTGACCTGAAATTTGAAAAGCAATTTTTTTATCCTTCTTGGCAGTAATTTTTGGCATTTTGGATTATTGATGTGATGACTTCTAAAGTCCTTGTAATTCCATCTGTGGGATCAAGAATAGATGGATCCTTTTAAAGACTAGGTCAGTAGGTAGGCTAGACTATGCCATCGGGCACCAAAGCCTCCATTTAGAGTCCAACATGGCTGTGAAACACTGCTTGGCGGGGGGAGGGTCATGATAGGCCCACGACTGAGGAACAAAGTGAGGTTGCAAGTAGATTTGTCCGAATCTATTTGGTGGTTTGTCAGACTTTACACTTGAAAAACCCCACAGGCAAGTATCTAATCTCCTTTAGTGTTCTGCTCTTATCTGCTTGAAAACATGCATCATAATCATTTTCATTTTTCTTTTCCTGCTGGCGTTTCTTTGTTAATACACTGTATCTGTAAGACCTGATATCTACCCTGGAAACACAGCTGATATGTTGCATCCTCCTAGTAGTTAATCTCCCAAGATTCTTCAACATCTGCAGAATTTTGAGACAGGATTTCACTCTGTCATCCGGGCTGCAGTGCAATGGCATGATCACTGCTCACTGCAGCCTTGACCTCCTAGGCTCAGGTGATCCTCCCCTCTCAGCCTCCCAAGTAGCTGGGACTACAGGTGTATGCCACCATGCCTGGCTAATTTTTTTTTTGAGACGGAGTCTTGCTCTGTCACCCAGGCAGGAGTGCAATGGCGTGATCTCAGCTCACTGCAACCTCTGCCTCCCGGGTTCAAGCAATTCTCCTGCCTCAGCCTCCCAAGTAGCTGGGATTACAGGCACCTGCCACCAAACCTGGCTAATTTTTTTATGTTTTTAGTAGAGATGGGGTTTCACCATGTTGGCCAGGCTGGTCTCCAACTCCTGACCTCAGGTGATCCGCCCACCTCAGCCTCCCAAAGTGCTGGGATTATAGGCATGAGGCACCGTGCCTGGCCTATGCCTGGCTAATTTTTGTATTTTTTGTAGAGAAGGGGTTTTGCAATGTTGCTTAGGTTGGTCTTGAATTTCTGAGCTCAAAACTCTCTGTCTGCCTTGGCCTCCCAAAGTGCTGAGATTACAGGTGTGAGCCACCATGACCAGCTCCTCTTCCTCTTTATTATTCACCAATATTTTCATTCCACCCTTTTTTGGCTTTCAAAATTAGTCATTGTCATTATTATTTTACAGTCACTTCTTGTTTACAGTTACCCACAAGTTTACTCATTTCTTTGTTCCTTTTTCTTCCTGGTAGCCCTGTCCTTTCAAACAAATTCAGTTTTATTCCTGAACTATATCTTTTGTAGTTATTTCATTGATGCCTTCTTACTGGCAATAAGCTCTGATTTATCTAAAACTTCCTTTATTTTAACCCTCATTTTTGAGTGATAATTTAACTGAATTTAAAATTATCTGGCCAGACGTGGTGGCTCACGCCTGTAATCCCAGCACTTTAGGAGGCTGAGGTCAGTGGATCACTTGAGACCAGGAGTTCAAGACCAGTCTGGGCAACATGGTGAAACTCTGTCTCTACTAAAAATATATTAGCTGGGCATGGTGGCTCACACCTGTAATCCCAGCTACTTAGGTGACTGAGGCACAAAAATCGCTTGAACCCAGGAAGCGGAGGTGGCGGTGAGCTGAGATCGCTCCACTGCATTCCAACCTGGACAATAGAGCAAGACCCTGTCTTGTTGGGGGGGGGGGGGGAAACCTGGGACAAAGTAACTGCCAACTAAGATTTTTTTTTTTTTTCCTTTTAAGACAGAGTTTTGCTCTGTCACCTAGGCTTGGCTCACTATAACCTCCACTTCCTGGGCTCAAGTCATCCTTCCACCTCAGCCTCCCAAGTAGCTGGGACTACAGGCATGCACCACCACACCTGGCTAATTTTTTTCTTTTTTAGAGATGGAGTCTCACTATGTTGCTGGTCTCACACTCCTTAGTTCAAGCAGTCGTTCTGCCTCAGCCTCCCAAAATACTGGGATTATAGGCGGGAACCACCATGCCTGGTCTTCCTCCAAGTTCCTTAAATATTTTTTTCCATTGACTTTTGAGCTCAGTTGTTAGTATTGAGAAGTTGCCATCTAATTATTGCTCCTTGTGGAAAAGCTGTCTTTTCTCTTTGGCTGCTTTTAAGATTTTCTTTACCTTTGGTATTATTCAATTTAGCTATGATGGGTAAGTAGGTATGGATTTGTTTTTATTTAGTCTCAGCAGAGTTTGTTGTATTTCTTCACTCTAAAGAGCTGATTTTTCAACAGTTCAGTAAAATTTATTGGCTGTTATCATTAAGCATATTGACTCTCACCTTCTCTTACTTCCTTCTTGCAACTCTTATTAGATGCTTGTTGGACCCTCTCATTCAATCTTCAGTTTCTTACTTTCTACCTCTTTGCCTCTGAGTTGCAGTCTGCCTGATTTCTTTAGATCTTTCTTCTGTTTCATTAGTTTTGTTTTCAGCTGTGACTCGTGGTATTTAATTCAACAGTAGAGTTTTTAATTCTAGTGACTTTATTTTACTTTTGGACCTTCTTAGATACCATATATTTCATGGTTTAGAGTTCAGACCATAGTCACACTGCCTGAGTTCAAATTCTTACTCTATCATCTAGTACCTGTTGAAATCTTGGGCGCAAATGACTTCCATTTCCTTATCTGTTAAATAAGGATAGTAATAGAATAGGTATCTAATAGTTAAGAATGAAAATAAATAGATTATATGAAGGTATTAAAACAATGTTTCGCAGTTAATAGATGCTGCATATTAGCTGCCGTTATTAGCAAATTTGTTTTATGCTGGTTTCATTATTTCTTTTGTATGTTGTTTACTTTGAAATCTTTTGTTTGCTTGTTTTTGTTTTTTGAGGTGGGGTCTTGCTGTGTCACCCAGACTGGAGTGCAGTGGCACATGATCATAGCTCCTGGGCTCAAGTGATTCTCCCATCTCAGTCTCGCAAGTAACTGGGACTGCAGGTGCACACCACCCTGCCTGGCTAATTTTTGCATTTTATTTTGATATGGGATCTTGCTTTGTTGCCCTGGCTGGTCTCGAGCTTCTGGCCTCAAACCTTCTGTCTTGGCTTCCCAAAGCACTGGGATTACAGGCATGAGCCACCATGCCCAGCTCAAATCATTTTAAGTATACTTATTTTTAACTTGTCATCTAATCGGCCAATCATCTGAAGTTCCTGGAGGTCTAATTATATTTTCTGTTGTCTTGCTTATGATGGATTTGGATTATTTTCACTTTTATTTTACAATTTGTGTCTTCACTGAAGCTTTAACTATAAAAATTATCTGTGACTTGAGTGGACAGACCTCTGTACCTCCAGAGAGATTTTGTTTCTGCCGGTCTCTTCAAGAACCTGGAAACAATGTCTATGTTAACATCTTGATGTAAGGTAGGGGCAGATACCTAGCATTTCAATATTTGAGAGATCAGGTAGAAGAAAAGGAGTGACCAGAGAGGTTGAAAGCAGAAAGGAAGCCACAAAGTGTAGCAGAAAACAAGGAAAAAATATTACATTAATGTTTCAATTATGCCAGGGGATAGGAGGCACTGATGGTAGAATTCTCATGCTACGGAGAGATTAAGATGAGATTAAAGAAGTTTCCATTGGATATGGCAGTGTGGAGGTTTTCAGTGACTTTCAGTGGTTTCAGGATAGTGGTTTGGGGAAAAGTCTTATTGAAAGCACATAATAGATTGAAGGGTAAGTGGGGTTCTCTGCAGTATTGTACTGGAAGTTATAGCCAGTGCAATAAGGCAAAAAAATAAAAGATATAAAGATTGTTAAGGAAGAAGTAAAACTATATTTTCAGAAGATATGATTGTGCATTTGAAAAACCCCAAGGAGTTTAAACATGATTTCAAGATTCACTATAAAAGCAGGGTAAGACTGTGATATCAGCATAAGAATAGATAAATTGATCAATAGAACAGAGTCCAGAAATAAACACATATATCATCAAACATTTTTGACAAAGGCATCAATGTAATTCAGTGGACGAAGGATGTTCTTTTCAATAAATAGTGCTAAAGCAATTGGATATCAATGCAGGAAAAAAAAAACCTTAGCCTATCTTAGGCCATAGACAAAATTAACTTCAGATGTATGATATACCCAAGTGAGAAAGCTAAAGCTATAAAGCCTAGAACAAGAATATCCTATAACCTTGAAGTAGGCAAGATTTAGTACGTAAGACATAAAATGCACTTGCAAGAAAAGATTTACACATGTTTGGACTTCAAAATATTTTAAAACTTTACTTTGTCAAAAGCCACCATTTTGGGATGGAGGAAAGGTTTTTCTAAATAAGACCTCACACTCAGATGTTATAAAGTAAAAAACTGCACCTTCGATAACTTCCTTCCTCGCCCCAAAATGGAAGAAAGCAAGCAAAAAAGACCTTCGGAACTATAAAAGTTTTCATAAACAGTTATAACTGGGCAAACATTTACAACATAATTGTAATATATGAAAAGCACTGTGTGGTGGGCAGAATAATGGCCCCCCAAAGATGTCTTTGTGTAAATCCTCAGGGGCTGTGACTGTTAAATTACCTGGCAAAGGGGAATTAAGGTGGCAGGTGGGATTAGGTTTGCTAATCAACTGACCTTAAAATGGAGTGGTTATTGGGGGAGGACCCAGTATAATCACAAAGATACTTAGTAGAAGACAGACAAGTAGAGAGAGAGAGAGAGAGAGAGAGAGCACTGCATGAAAAGAACTCAGCTGACCTCATTGGCCTTGAAGATGAAGGAACACAGACATTCCAAGGGGAATGCAGGCAGCCTCTAGAACTAGAAAAGGCAAGGAAATGAATTCTTCCTGAGGGCCTCCAGAAGAAACACAACACTCCTAACACTTTAATTTTACTTTACTTTGTGTAAGATAATGAATCTTTGTTTTAAGTCATTAAATTTGTGGCATTTTGTTAGAGCAGCAGCAGGAAACTAATGGGCACTGCATATCAAGAGAAAAAAACAGTATCATAGTTTAAAAATTAATACTCCACAGAAGTAAACATCAGCATTCAGTAGTGATATGGGCTGACTGTATCCCCACCCAAATCTCATCTTGAATTGTAGCACCCATAATCCCCACGTGTCATGGAGGGGATCTGGTAGGAGGTAATTCAATCATGGGGGTGGGTTTCTCTGTGCTGTTCTCATGATAGTGAATATGTCTCATGAGAGCTGATGGTTTTATAAAGGGCAGTTTCTCTGCACACACACTCTTGCCTGCCACCATGTAAGGCATGCCTTTGCTCCTCCTCCTCCTGCCATGATTGTGAAGCATCCCCAGCCATGTGGAACCGTGAGTTCATTAAACCTCCTTTCATTTATAAATTACCCAGTCTTGGGTATGCCTTTATTAGCAGTGAGAGAACAGATGTTATAGTAAATTGCTACCAGTAGAATGGGGTGCTGCTATAAGGATACCCAAAAATGTGGAAGCAACTTTGGAACTGGGTAACAGGCAGAGGTTGGAACAGTTTGGAGGGCTCAGAAGAAGACAGGAAAATGTGAGAAAGTGGCAACTTCCTAGAGACTTGGAGGGCTCGGAAGACAGGAAGATGTGGGAAAGTTTGGAACTTCCTAAAGACTTGTTGAATGACTTTGACCAAAATGCTGATAGTGATATGGACAATGAAGTCTAGGCTAACATATTCCTAGAGGGAGATGAGAAACTTTTTGGGAACTGGAGCATAGGGGACTCTATGGCATTAAAACATGGCATTAAGTGTTTATGGCTTTTCCAGGCACATGGTGCAAGCTGTCAGTGGATCTACAATTCTGCGATCTGAAGGATGGTGACTCTTCTCACAGCTCCAGTAGGCAGTGCCCCAAAGGGGACTCTGTGGGGCCTCCGACCCCATAATTTCCTTCTACACTGCCATAGCAGAGGTTCTCCATGAGGGCCCCATCCCTGCAGCAAACGTCTGCCTGCACATCCAGGCGTTTCCCTACATCCTCTGAAATGTAGGTAGAGGTTCCCAAACCTCAATTCTTAACTTCTGTGTACCTGCAAGGCCATTGCTTCAGAGGTGTGCTGCAGGGGTGGAACCCCCATGGAGAACCTCTGCTAGGGCAGTGCAGAAGGGAAATGTGGGGTAGGAGCCCACAGCTTGCACGGTGGGCCTGGAAAAGCAGCAGACACTCAATGCCAGCCCCTGAAAGCAGCCAAGAAGGGGGGCTATGCCCTGCAAAGCTACAGGGGCAGAGCCTGTCCAAGGCCGTGGTAGCCTACCTCTTGCATCAGCGTGACCTGGATATGAGACATGGAATCAAAGGAGATCATTTTGGAGCTTTAAGATTTGACTGCCCTGCCAGATT
Source organism: Mandrillus leucophaeus (assembly GCF_000951045.1). Classification (NCBI taxonomy): domain Eukaryota; kingdom Metazoa; phylum Chordata; class Mammalia; order Primates; family Cercopithecidae; genus Mandrillus; species Mandrillus leucophaeus. The sequence continues at coordinate 4,660,990 of NW_012101410.1, forward strand.
TTGGACCTGCATGGGGCCTGTAGCCCCTGTGTTTTGGTGAATTTCTCCCATTTAGAATGGCTGTATTTACCCAATGCCTGTACCCACATTGTATTTAGGAAGTAACTAACTTGCTGTTGGTTTTACAGGGTCATAGGCAGAAGGGATGTACTTTGTCTCAGATGAGTCTTCGGACTATAGACTTTTGAATTAATGCTGAAATGAGTTAAAACTTTGGGAGGCTGTTGGGAAGGCATGATTGGTTTTGAAATGTGAGAACATGAGATTTGGGAAGGGTAAAGGGTGGAATGATATGGTTTGGCTCTGTGTCCTCACCCAAATCTCATCTTGAACTGTAGCTTCCATAATTCCCATGTGTCATGGGAGGGACCTGGTGGGAGGTAATTGAATCACAGGGGTGGGTTTTCCCAGGCAGTTCTCGTGATAGTGAATAGGTCTCATGAGATCTGATGGTTTTATAAAGGGCAGTTCCCCTGCACACGCTCTCTTGCCTGCCACCATGTAAGATGTGCCTTTGCTCCTCCTTTGCCTTCTGCTATGATTGTGAGGCCTCCTCAGCCATGTGCAACTGTGAGTCCATTAAACCTCCTTTCCTTTGTAAATTATCCAGCCTCGGGTATTTCTTTATTAGCAGTGTGAGAACAGACTAATACAAGTAGATACAGTTAAAAATACTTGATATGGTTTGGCTGTGTCCCCACCCAAATCTCATTTTGAATTGTAGCTCCCACAATTATCTCATGTTGTGAGGGGGACACAGTGGGAGATAATTAAATCTTGGGGGCAGTTTCCCCCATACTGTTCTCATGGTACTGAATAAGTCTCATGAGATCTGAAGGTTTTATAAGAGGAAACCTCTTTTACTTGGCTCTCATTTTCTCTCTTTGCCTGCTACCATCCTTATCAGATGTGACTTGTTCCTCCTTGCCTTCTGCCATGATTGCAAGGCCTCTCTAGCCATGTTGGAACTGTGAGTCCATTAAACCTCTTTCCTTTATAAATTACCCAGTCTTGGGTATGTCTTTATTGGCTACATGAGAACAGACTAATACAGTATTTAATATTGTTAGTAATCAGAGAAGTCAAATTTAAATTAGACATATTTTACCTATTAGACTTGTAAAACTTTTAATAGATACTATCCACCTAGTGTTCTCAAGAGTCTAAGAAAAGCATACTTCTATACACTATTGCTAATAATCTAAATAGGATAGATGCTTGAGACAGAAATTGGACAGAATCTATCAAACTTAAAGATTATGTCCCTGTGTATACCTGCATACAACTTGAATCTTTTACAGTGAGAATATCTTTACATATCACTTGTGAAATGTCTTTTCAATCCATAAAACAGAACCTAAGAGTGATACAAGAAAACCTACAGAGAATGCAAAATGGAAGGAAACCTACAATGTCTATGTTTGTGGCACACACACTGCTGTGGAGTTTTAGGAAAGGGACAACAGCAGCATTGGCTGGAGTCATGGTTTCCCGTCCACATCAGCACAGCTGCTTGGTCTCCATCTTCTCCAGCACCCACTGTTAACATTCTGTTTTATTGCAGCTGTCCGTGAACATGTTTGTCCCCTCATCCCTGGTCCTCTAGAAGTGTGGTGGCCAAAGCCTCAGTCTGTACATTGTCTCTGTACTCTTTGTGCTGCTGCTGCCTAGACTGTTAAGTAATTAATGATGAAAAGAAATATTTTATCAGTGGACATATGTTCCCATAACAGCAGTCATCCTTGGGGACTTGTACATCTTCTTAAAAAAAACTTAAAAGTGAATCTAATCAGCCACTCTAATTGGTGTTTAAGCAGGCATTGGTGATGGCAACTGTTCCCGTTACCAAAGTTCAGGTTTTGAAAAATGCGTGGAGCAGGGTTTGGCCCAGAGGTCATCTTCATAGCTCCCCACTTCCTTTCTTAGGCAGTTGTTTCCCCCATGTGTTAGCATGAACATGCAACAAGTACTCCCCAGTGGTAAACCTCCAGTGAAACTCAGAGATTTTACCTTAGGGTGAGACTGCATCACTGGAGGGGAACACTGTAGTTCACGTGAGTGTGGGTGTCTCTCATCATTGTAAACTCTAGCCTGGAAAGGGATTTTTGGTCTCACAGGCTGACAACCCTCATTCTGGAGACAGGAACCTAAAGCCCAGGGAGGAGAGGAGTGGCTTAAGGAGTCACAGTGAGTGGGGAAGCCGAGACACAAACTGCTCCTGATTCAGGGTCCCGGGCTCTCTTCTCAGCATGTGCCTGCCTGCCTTCTCCATGTGCCTCACATGCCATTCCTGTGCTCTCCTGAGATTTCCTGTAGGAATTTTTTCGTCATACCTTATCAAGTTTACTCTTAAAAATGTAATGTTTGGGACAAAATGTTCATATTGGGGACTGAGGTCAAACCTGTAATAAACAGTCACACCTCACAAGCCCCGTGGCAGGGCATTCTACCACCATTTGCACTCCTTGTAGGCAAGGGGATGATAAACTGCCTAATTGAGCAACAGGTCATTGGTCAACTTAGCTGTGGTGGCTTGGTGCCTCATTCAGCTCAGACTGCTATACAGAGCAGCTTATAAATATATTTCATAGTTCTAGAGAATGAAAGTTCAATGTCAGGGTGCCAGCATGGCCAGGTACCAGTGAGGGCCCTCTTCTGGGCTGCAGCCTGCTGAGCTTTCACTGTGTCCTCACAAGGTAGAAAGCGGGCAAGGCAGCTCTCTGGGGTCTCCTTTATAAGGGCACCAGTCTCATTCATGAGGACCCCATCCTCATGACATAACTAACCCAAAGCCTCTGCTCCTGACACCATCACATTGGGGGTTAGGATTTCAACATATGAATTCTGAAGGACAAAACGTTCAGTCCCTAACACTTAGTAATGGTCAACTTGTCTACCCTCAACCACAATTTCCAGAATTCCCTTTCTTGTATGTTTCCAATTAGGTGGGCCCCAAGGGAGATTCTTATATTTGGAGAGCAAATGTGATACAGCAGCCTTTTTATTTTTTATTTTTTATTTTTTTGAGATGGAGTTTCGCCTTTATTGCCCAGGCTAGAGTGCAGTGGTGCAATCTTGCCCCACAGCAACCTCCTCCTCCAGGGTTCAAGCGATTCTCCTGCCTCAGCCTCCTGAGTAGCTGGGATTACGGGTATGCGCCACCACACCTGGCTAATTTTGTATTTTTAGTGGAGACAGGGTTTCTCCATGTTGGTCAAGCTAGTCTCGAACTCTCAACCTCAGATGATCTGCTGCCTCGGCCTCCCAAAGTGCCGGGATTACAGGCGTGAGCCACTGCGCCCAGCTGAGACAGCAGCCATTTTTATAACTCAGCGTTGTCACTGTGTCCAGCAGAAGCTGGACCTCACATCCCCTCACGTCCTCCTTCAGCTTTTCTAACTCCTGGCCCTCACCACGTGTGTATTTTTTCTGTGATGAAGGTCCTCTCTTCTGCAAGACATCCACACCTGCAGTGCCAGAGGCACAAAAACCACGTGGTTTTCAGTCCTCACAGTCTTCAGTCCATGCCTGTGGCTCCAGCTAGTTATTCTCCACTTTATGCTTATCCTCCTCTGGCTTCTGCCTGCTCTGTAGACTTCTAGCTCCAGCATCAGGACAAAGATAACAGCCTTATAAAGACTTTAACCAGCTCCTACAATCACATGATAATAAATTCCTGTAAGAAATACACACACACACACACACACACATATATATACACACACACACACACACAATTTCCTAGTTATGTTTCTGTGATTGAACCCTGACTGATACACTCCCAGAAGCTACTGTCTTATTCATCATGACTTTATTAAGCGTTTGGTGGGTAGTGTTTCTAGTGGAATGGTAGACCATGGGACCTCCAGAGTTCTACCTTAAGGATCTAAAGTAAATTAAATGCCCCACCCCTCTTTAGTGATGAAGCATCCCTCAGTATCCAACAACAACAACATAAACCATAGCACTTGGGAGAGAAAGCTGCCCAGTCCAGTAGACAAAAGAACAATGGAAGAACGAGGGCAGGGGGAACAAAGTGATGAAAACGAGTTCTCAACAGATGCCAGGACAGGCAGTGGATGATGGATTCCATGTGGAGAACAGAAGCTAGAACTCCTTTGGAATTATGGGAGCAAGAGAGTCCTGTGGTGTCGCTGTGCCTCATGAAAGACATGGTGCTTTTGCTGTACATGACGCTCACGTGTGCACACACACACACACCTCTCACCCCCCTGCCCCCCCGCCCCACCCCACAAGAGTTTGGAAATCCCCATGTTTCTGGCTGCCCTAGGTGCCAGTGATTCAAAGTATTACCCAGAATGTAAAAAGTTATTAAAGATATGTCAGGGAATGTTGATTTATCACCTAGACAACCTGCAAGTGACTTTCAGGCTCTCAGTGTTCACGGTAGAGTTTCTAAGGTTCCAGATGCTTAGAAATCTGTTAGAAGCCAAATACAAGGAGGGATTGGAGGAAGCCATCTGAAAGGCTGTCCTTGTGATCTCTTTTGAACTTTACTTTGGAATAAGCCCTCAAATCTTGGAATGCTAAGAAAACACAACTCATCGGGAAAGAATGAGAACAGCCTTCCAGAAGATACCTCTGTATTGTCATGATACTGATAGTCAAGAGTTGGCTAGAAAGTGATCATCTAAAAAGTGAGAGAAACACCTTAGACCCACTGGTTGGTTTTGCCTTTAGACTTTTCTCTTTGCCAAGGAGATGACCTGTTTTTACTAACAGGTCAAAGACCTAAAAGCAAGATGTCATCTTGGACTTCTAAAAAAAGTTTTTTTCCTAGAATCATAATACCACTTTATCATAAACATCAACTTCCTCTTCACTTAATGTCTCTTCAGACAGTGATGTTCATGATCGTGGTCCTTGTGCAAAGGTTTCCTGTCCTCAATATGGTTCATTTAGGAAGCCAGGAAAGTTTGTAAATAATGCTCTGTTTTCTTAAGTCAGCCTAAGCGCTTCAAGATTTTTCCTTAGCTCTGATTTCCACATTCTTCTTTCTCTGTTCCCATAGAACCCTTAACAAACATTACTCTTTTAATCTTACTTGGTCATTGTTTTTGTTTGACTCTCCAATTCCAGCAGACAATAGTTCCAGCACATAACTCAGAAAACATACTTGGTGCACCAGTGAGTGAATCTTGAAAAAGTCCCAGTCATCCACAAAGTCAGGCTGTAAAGAGTTTTCTGAATAGCTGAGGTTTATAAGTTTTAAAAATAAAATAGAACTTGGGTGAACCTAACTGAAAAAAATGTTTATTGTGGGTTTATGTTCATCTCTGACACATTGCTTGATTTTTTTTCTTTTTCTTGAGACGAGGTCTTACTGTCTTCCAGGCTGGAGTGTGGTGGTGCGATCTCCACTCGCTGCAACCTCCACCTCCCAGGCTGAAGCGATCCTCCCACCTCAGCCTTCCAAGTAGCTAGGACTGTAGGTTCGCGTCACCATGCCTGGCTAATGTTTTGTACAAATGTGGTTTTGCCATCTTTCCCAGGCTGATGCTGGGTTTAAGTGGTCTGCCCACCTCGGCCTCCCAAAATGCTGGGATGACAGGAGTGAGCCACTATGCCTGACTTGTAGCGTGATTTTTTAGCTACAACTCTTTGAACATATAAAACATCATTCTGAATGTACCATTTCTTTCTAGATACAAATAACAGTCTATTGCTCTCAGAGGTGTTTTCTTCACATTGAAAGTAGAAATAAGCACTACCTGGCAAAAAAACTGAAAAAGGAAATATGAAGCTTAAGATACTACTGCATAAGATAATATTAACTTTTTTCTTAAATGCTGGTTTTATATACAGCAAAACCAGAAATCCTGGCTACTCCAGGATCGTGAAAAGAAAAGGGGCTTTAGAAAGAAAAAAATAAAATCTAAGGAACGATAATTATTTTAATAGCTGCCCTCAGGAAAATGCAGATGAGGGTGAAGCTATCCCAAATTAGCAATTAGATAAATCTTGAGGATTAGAGAACAGCAGGATTTAAATTCTCTTTTCAAAAATGCAGCAGCTCTGCTAGAAAATGAATGAATGTGATTGCAGCTATATATTTTTTTGACCGGTGCTCTTGCAGCTGTGGAAGTTTGACCCACACTGAGATGCCTCCCTGAGTCAGCCCTTTCTGTGTCCTTGCCTCTGCAGCGCGAATCTGTCCAAGGCCGCCTGGGGAGCACTGGAGAAGAATGGCACCCAGCTGATGATCCGCTCCTACGAGCTTGGGGTCCTTTTCCTCCCTTCAGCATTTGTAAGTTTACACTTGAAACGCACAGTGGGTCACATGTGAAATGAATTGGGTTTTGTGTTCTCTTCCTTTAGTCACAACAGCTTGCCTAAGGTTGGCAGGAAACAGTCAGGATTCTTACCCAGAGCCTGCGCTCTTAACCACTGGTCTGTATCTCTGAGCTTACTGAACACTCACCAGTCTGGGCGCAGCAGGATACCTGCTCTCAAGGCATGTACTTGATTAGGAATTGACTGTGTGCTTCCAGCGAAATTAATAACATTTAAAATAAATATTGCACACTACAAGGTGAAGATTTATCTCAAGGTGGTAGATGACAAGTCACCAAAGGAATGGCCCAATCAATCACAAGATGTTTTAGGTAGGGGTGACTGGATGATGAAGTTGGGAAGCAGGAGAGCTTGGCAGAGTATTTGAAAGATGCTTAGGATATAGGCTGTATAGAGAGAGGTGGGAATGGCATCACTGTTGGAAAGGAATTAGTAGTAGCACAAACTGGGAAGCAGAAATTGGTTCACATCATCGTCTAGAGTTTGGCCAGGCGGGGCCAGGGGGTGGCACAAAGGACATATGCCTCTGGCCCAGTAAGCCCCCTAGAAAAGCACCATGTCGAAGTGGTCTCTCGAGATGTCCAGCACAGCCAGCTTGTCTCCCAGCTCTGGAGCCACTTGAGGTTTCTGTGTCCAAACACCAGAAGGAGTGGCTTGCACATAGGGACTGGGGTGTATAAGCCATCTGTTATCTCTAAATGCTAGAATCACACTTGACCCAGAGAGACATTCCTACCATAAGAGGCACATGGACTAAGATCTCCTATGTCACTTCCTCATACTCACCGTGCGCACACACACACAGAATCGCCCACACAATGAGATGGCTGATGCTTCTTCCTTCCTTCCTCCCTCTCTCCCTCCCTTCCTTCCTCCCTTCTTCCCTTCCTGTCACTGTGGCCACACACTCAGAATCACCCACACAATGAGATGGCTGATGCTTCACCCACACAATGAGATGGCTAATGCCTTTTCCTTCCTTCCTTCTTTCCTTTCCTCCCTCCCTCCCTCCCTCCCTCATTCCTTTCCTCCTTCCTTCCTTCCCTCCTTCCCTCCCTCCCTCCCTCCCTCCCTCCGTTCTTCCCTTCCCTTCCCCCCTACCATCCGCAGCTGGCTATAGTTGAATTTATGACAAACACCCATGACAAAGCTCCATTGTGGACGACTCTGACTGGACCAGAAGATTTAGCTGAGGAGTTGGTGTGTGCTTGTCCTCAGACTTCAGTCTGGACTAATCCGGGTTTTTTTTTGTTTTTTTTTTTTTAAGACAGAGTCTCACTCTGTTGCCCAGGCTGGAATGCAGTAGCACAATCTCAACTCACTGCAACCTCCACCTACAGGATTCAAGCAATCTTCCTGCATCAGCCTCCCCAGTAGCTGAGGCTACAGGCGCCTGCCACCACGCCCAGCTAATTCTTGTATTTTTGATAGACACGGGGTTTCACCATGTTGGCCAGGTCTCCAATTCCTGGCCTCAAGTGATCTGCCTGCCTCAGCCTCCCAAAGTGGGATTACAGGTGTGAGCCACCGCTTAATCCAGTCTTAAGGCACGCTGGAGAGCACCCACCTTCCCAGCCCACCCCAGCGTTGCTCACTGTTTCTCACACCATGCTCAGGTGAAGAGCTCTTTTCTCCCTTTCTCTCCCCTCTTCTCACCAATCTATCCATTCTTTCTCTTTCCATCTCAGTTTCACTACAAAACTGTATAACCTCTTTTAGTTATAAGATTTCAGCTTTATCACACAACTTCTGGGTAACGATGAAGTCACAACAGTAGGAGGTGTGATTGTAGTGACTGTGGCTTTTATAATAACTGAGGCTGGAGTTCTCGCCCAATAATAAGTACTGGAATAAATTCCACATCACTCCTGTTTGGCTTCTGTTGTCAGCATTTACAAAAGTCTGGTCCTTTGTAACTGTTCTGCCCATGAAAATGCTGATCATGAAAATGCTAATAGGAAGAAATGTATTGCCCTTCCAGGTCCTCTAAACCCTTCTGAGCTATTCATTTTTTACCCCAGGTATTCTTTCTCTGACTATCCATTAATGAAGGCTAATGGAGAAAAAGAAATAATCATTTGGAATGCCTAAACTGACTGTATAGGTGGGCTCCTCTATATTTTGGAGTAAGAAAGAGCCCCATTATAGCACATTCTGGGTAAAATAGAGGTTGCATTATTTATAAAGACCGTCAGACAAGAATATAAAACAGATTCCACCCCTTCTAGACTATGCCAACAGATTCAAGAGCTAGGCCCCGATTAGGGTGACAATGTAATTAACAGTCTAAGATTGTAACTGATTTTCCAAGAGTTTGTTAGCACATCTCAAAAAACAAAGCCTGCAACAGTGCTTTCCAGCAGGCTTCCATCATGAACCTGGTGAGGCCCCACTCACTATACCTGTCTTCTCATCAGCCATTGTCCCTTTGGTTGGGCTGTCTGTGTCCTTCAGTGAATCACAAATGACTTGGGCAGAGTGCTCTAATCAGGCATTGTGGATGGTACACAGAATGGCTTTACCCTTCCCCTCCCAGGGAGCTCATAGGGTAGTTGGCCAGGGTGGTCATAGAGTCAGATGGCCACCTGATACACCTAAGCAATGAGACAGAGACATCCTTCCTGGGTGAGAGCCGGGGGCTGAGACCTGAGGGAGGTGCCTACCTGAGTGAGCAGAGCCAGAGGACTTTGTTGTGTGTTACAGAAACCAATTTGTGCCCACAGAAGCCCACAGATGAAAGGAGTTTACTGAAAAGATGCTGGGGTGGATGTCACGGGATCAGAGGAGTTGCTGAGCAGCTGAGACTTGGAAGTGACAGGGCCAGGCCCTCTTAGGGGACTCAACAGCGGCCCTTCTCCCTAGGTTACTGCAGCTAGCATGACTGTGCAGCCCGGTGCTGGCCATTCCACCTCCTAGTGACACCTCAGGCCTAGATCTGCCCTCCATGACTCAGGACTCTCCCAGCTCTGTCCCCAGAGAATGAGCCTGTTTCCAGAGAAGGGAGGATGGATGTGGGCAAGGAAGTCACCCTGAGGGGTAGATACTACCAGGGGGTTTCACCCATAAGTGAGTTGATGTGCGTCTCGTCAGTCTGTGAAAAGGGTTGGGTTTTTTTGATACAGGAGACTTTAAGTGCCTGTATCACAACATCTATGTTGTCTACTGATATGTGAAGCTTCTGGAAAAAAAGTAGACCTTTGCTCGGCCTTCACAAAATTAACATTGATGGTTTTGACCTTGAGGATGACCCAGGGATTTGTGCCATGAGGTAGTTTGTCATTTCGCTGAGTTTATACGTGCACAGGAATGAGACGCTTAGCTTGTGAAAGAGAAGCTGTCCAATGGAACAGCTCGACAGTTCCCTCCTCAAAACATACCCCAGGCTCCTACCTGAATGTTCCAGTGGCCTGGGACTGCCCTCCTTCACACTCACTTCAGTCCCACACACACCCTGTGCCTGCTGTCTTCCAGGCCCCTGCAGAGAGAATAAAGGATGAGGTGGAGGCTTCGTTCTCGGGAAACGCATGGATAAGTTGAGGAAACAGACACCGGTGATTACAATATGTGACAAGAAGTAGGGTGTGGGGCATTCAAAATACAGGGGCTCTGAGAAGGGGGGCCATGTAGTCTGCCTGAGGGGCTTAGGAAAGGCTTTGTTAAGGAGATGGCATTCGATCTCACTCTTGAGAAAGGAGTATGAGCTTAACCTGCTGTCAGGGAAGAGGAGGCTTCCAGACAGAGATAATAGTGCAGGCTGTGTGTGGGAAAGAGCCAACAGTTCTGTGTGCCTGGAATGGGGATGGGGCGTGGGTGTGAGAGGCTGGAATTCCAATCTGAAGGAGACCGGAGAACAGAACACACCACTGGCCTTGGTTCCACGTGGATAGTAGAAAGGCATCATTTTTTTAAGCAGGGCTAGTGGTCTCAGGCCAGTTTTCAGAGAATTTGAATTTTATAAAATATAACTCTGAAATTAGGATTATGATTTATACTATTTAAAATGTACTCAAGGATATAGCACATTGCATGTATTATCAAAATCATCATCTTAGCCACGTAAGCCACACTATTGAACAAACCTGATTATTAATGAGTCACTGTTACCATTCACCTCACTCTCTTGGCATGTCTTTTCTTTTCTTTTTTTTTTCTTTAAGACAGACTCTTGCCCAGTTTTCCAGGCTGGAGTACAGTGGTGCCATCATAGCTCACTGCAGTCTCGACCTCCCAGGCTCAAGCAGTCCTCTCACTTTAGCCTCCTGAGTAGCTGGGACTACAACTATGTGCCACTACGCCCAGCTGACTTGTTAATTTTTCTCTTTTGCCATGTTGCTCAGACTGGTCTTGAACTGCTGGGCTCAAGTGATCCTTCTCAGCCTCCCAAAAGATCTTGTCATTTCTCACTCCTTAATGCTGCTTGATAATTTGTTCCCTCTGAACCACCCCCGCAACATCACATGTTGGGCGAGTCAGCGGTTACTGCCATGGCCCCCACTTCACCTCCCTGGGCCACACCCATGCTGTGGGAATGGGCCTTGTAGACCACAGATCTGGTTATGTTACCTGCTGGAGATCCTGTAAGGCAGAATCCAGGCTCCTTAGTGGGGCTGCTTTTCCCCTTCGTGCTCCGACTCCTAACGTCTCCTTCCTGGTACTTACTATTTCTGCTGTGCAGAACTCATGGCTCTCACTACAAGCCAGATCCACCCTGCTAGCCAGCCATAAGCTGTACTGAGAATGACACTTTTACACCCCACCTCTGCCTGCTGCACCTGTATTCACTCCAGGCACCCCTCCTCTGCATCCACAACTTTCTAGAACCCGGGGCTCAGCACATATCCCACTTTGCATTGTGACCACCGACTCGTGTCTTCTGGACCAGAGTGAGCTGAATGGGTCATGTGGGAGGCTTTTCCTAAGTGTCTGTTAGTTGAAGTTGTTTCCTTTAAGTTGACCCATACCGAACAATGTGAGAAGTGTGTGAAATAGTATGGAGACTGTGATTTTGGTCCAGTGGGTATTGTGTGCAGTAGGTGCTTAAATCTGTTCACAAATTGTGTTGTAAAGCAATTTGCAATATGGAATAGCTCATCTGTAGCTGTCTTGAAATTAAAATACACATACACTTAGGAGTCCACTGCAGTACTTACAAATGCCAATCCCTATAAATTAACTTAATAAATATCTTAAAGATTTTTGTATCTTCTGAGCAAACTATCGCAAGGACAGAAAACCAAACACCACATGTTCTCACTCATAGGTCGGAATTGAACAATGAGAACACTTGGATACAGGGTGGGGAACATCACACAATGGGGCCTGTCGTGGGGTGGGGGGACGGGGAGGGATAGCATTAGGAGATATACCTAATGTAAATGACGAGTTAATGGGTGCAGCACACCAACATGGCACATGTATACATATGTAACAAACCTGCACTTTGTGCACATGTACCCTAGAACTTAAAGTATAATAATAATAAAAAATGATAAAAATAAAAAAAGATTTCTGTATCATAATCCTAAAATGTTTACTGACAAGAATGCAGTTTATCATAAAATGAGGCCAGGCGTTAATATCTTTTTTTAGGTTTCCCTGTTCAGTACCAGCAAGACATGCCTTTTAGTGTTTTTGGCTTCATGTTTGCCAAATAGACTTACTTAATACAGAATTTTTTAGACATCCTTCAGACTGGACATCATCCAGAATTTACTTCCTTGAGATCAGCCCTCCTTCATATCTCTTGGTAGAACTCTGTGTCCGCATCACCCACATGTCTGAGTTATCAGCAGCCAGAGTTGCCACTTTTGTCCTTCGCCAGTAGGCCATGTCACTTGCTCTGTTCTGGGAGGCTCATTTGGAGCCATTGTTGCCGATAGTCAAGCTTAGTGCCCAGAATGGCACAGTGTCACACACTGCAGAGGCCTCACCTAGAAAAGGAATCCTGCAGTTCTCTAATTCCCCACAGCCAGGATTAGGGACTGTCACTCTGGAACCAAGTTGCCATGTGATGTGACACTACTGTGAACTGAAAATACAGCAGGTGGAGAACCAGCGTTTCCCATTCATGATAAAGATGCCATTTGAACCCTGGGATTGATCTGTAGGCTGTAAGTCCCTGGTACCACATGTTCCTATTTTTTTCTTGTTCTTTTAAGTGAATAAATCCGGAAATACATCCTTTTGAGAGCAACCTTACTTGTACAGTATGTTGTCAGTAGCTTCCCCTTTGACTAAGAACACTTTCAAGAGCTGTGGAGAGTCACATCAAGGTACATTTGACTTTGTATGTCCAACACTTAGTGATGCTTGGTATATAGTAGTCGCTTAACAAAACTTCGTTAATTTAAATCAAAGACTTTATTCTTTTCAGGTCTAAAATCAATTTATCAATTATATAATGTTTTCTGGGTTGTCCTTTAAGTGTATTTAACTTTTAAATTAGACTACAGTTCAGAAAGTCTCAATATAGGAAAGCTGTGATTATTTCAAAGATCAGTAGCTGTATTCCAAACCCGAAGGCCTCTGAGCATGTATCAGGGAGGTACAAGTACTTCTCTCTTTGGACCTCATTCCTTTGGTGTTTATTGAACACATACTCTGTCAGGCACTGAGTAGGCCCTGGACTGGAGCCTGTCTAGCGCACTGTGGCTAGAATTCCTCCTGCCTCTGGGAATAATATTGCACATAGGCATCTGAGAAGCCTGGATCAGGGTCCAATACTGCTTCCTTCCGGATGAAGGTGGCCCAGGTGTCCCTGTGCTGATCTCAGCCTCTTCCAAGCGTCACTTGGTCCTGTGCTAGTGGGTTCCAAAAAGTCAAGTCTTTACTTTCTCTTTTCTCTGTTCTGTTTAAACTTCTTCATTGTGAACACGGTGTGTACCACAAGTACATGCACTCTTATGATGTGACTCTGGCTGGAAGAACTAATACAGTTTACAAGAGCCACCACCTTCACCCTCTCTTTGTCTTCCCTCCAACACCAGCCCTGCCTACCTGCCTTGGGCCCAGCCCGTCTGTTGTGGGCCCCCAGGGTTTCCCAGGAGGCCACAGAGGGGCAGCAATTTGACATGGCGTATCTTGGTACCCACTGATATTCTCGCATCCAGCAAATAAAGCCACAGCTCTTGCGTTCTACTCCTTCCTCTCACCTGTCCACATCCTATACCATCTGCCCTGGCGAGAACTTCTCTGCCTGTTCCTACTGGTCGTCACCTTCTCTCTCCCCTGGATGAATGGACCCTTCCCTGCCTGTTTTCCCCATTTCAGCCTACTGCTGGGTTTCTACCCACATGTCAATGTCTGTGTTCCTCTGCCCCTAAATCCGCAGCAGCAGTCTTTGGCCCACGAGATGATGTCCGGACTCCTTTGTGTGACATCAAGGTCCACTGTGAGCTGGAACAGCATGTCCCGCAGGCTCTAGCCACCCACAAGTATTTGTTAGCACATTAAGGCACGTAGGCTGTAGCAGCAATGGCCCCTTTTTACTAGTAGTGTGATCCTGGTCTCTACTGCTCTTTGCCTCAGAAACTCTGAAGTAACTTGGTAAGAGAATATAGGAGAACACATTGAATAGATCCCTTAGGGACCTCAGATCTCTAGGAGCCAAAATGAGAGAAAGAGAATGAACTTTGAAGTGAGACAGAGAGGAGCTGGGATCCTGCTTACAAGCTGTGTTAGACTTGGCCCCCTCACTCTACTTCTGTAGGCCCCTTTTTCTCCTTGTACAATGGAAACAATGTAACTCATAGGATCTCATGTGAGATCAAGAGTTATAACCTACTAAGTGTTTACAGCAGTGCCTGGTACTTACCAAGTGCTCAGTAAAGGTTGCAGTTGATATTAGCGGTAGCAGCAATCGCATATAAGCCACACAGTTCAACAGAAGATTGAAAGCAGGGGCTGATACTCCGTGGGTTTTCAGTCAAATCAGAATCTTGATGTCACTTCTGTGATGATGTTGCACTCTTTTCTTTCCTTCTGAACTGCATTCCCCCAGCCCCACACAAATAGCCCCTTTGCTTATCAAAAACCCATCCTTCAAAATCCTGTTAGGTTTACACTTCTCTACAAAGCTTTTCCTAAGCCCCTAGCAGGAAGCACTTTCAGTCGTGATCATGCCTTGCAGGAAAGATGCCACCACCTTCCTGTAATTTATTTCCTTGCCAATTAGTTGATCTTTGACTAAGTGTGCCCCTTCTGGGAAGTTCAACTGCTGTCACTGTTTTATCCAGGAAAGCCTGATGCCTTGTGTAGGGTTTTACCACTTGAGGTTGCTACTCGGATAGATGCAGATAAAAACATAAATTACATCTCTAACTGAAACTGAAGCATGCCTCCTGTTCCCCATGATTGAGCTAAGCTGCTAAACATAAATCATCACAGCGATAATCAGCTCTTTCACTCCCAAAACTGAAGAAAGGAAAAGCCAGCAATTTCTTATGTGTGATATATGTCCACCCTCTCACCTGGTGTTTTATAAACTTATTGTCTTAACTGTCTTCTAAGTATCTATGCCTGGGAGGGTGCCTTCCTCTGTTTCGCAAAATGCCAAGTGATACCACTGTGATATAGAAATAATGATCATTAGAAGACAGCCTCAAATTATTTGACATTCAGATTGAAGGGGAAAAGTAGTACTTTTTTGTAATAACCTAGAATTTGGATCATAAATGGCATTCAAAATAAAAGCATATTGGTTTCTGTCAGAAAGGGATAGTTCAAACCTTCTCACATCGGAAGTCAAATATCACAAAATAGAATCATGGATTGAGCACACAGCCTCAGATCTGCGCCCAGGCTATAAAGAGCCATAACCTGTGGCCATGATACATTTGAAAATATCAGTACTAATAGGAGCTAAATAAGAGAGAAGTCATATTTTACCTGAAACTCCAAAAAAGTATTTAATAATCATTAACTTGTTATCACTTCCCAACCACTGGCCTCTTTATTTTTTAAAATGTCCAAATACCAGGGTTTCTAGAATTCGGCTCATCTTGACCCTGCCTGCCTTAAATTTTCAAGGAATTCTTCCTTTGTCACAGTTCCTGGTGGTGAATGTGAGACCATTTGTTTGCTTGGTGGAAGGAATGTAAGACCAAGAATCAGACACGGTATGATTTCCAGCCCCGCCAACCTTTTTTTTTTTTTTTTTTTTTTGGGACAGAGTCTCGCTTTGTCACCCAGGCTGGAGTGCAGTGGTGCCATCCCGGCTCACTGCAACCTCCGCCTTCCAGGTTCAAGCGATTCTCCTGCCTCCGCCTCCCAAGTAGGTGGGATTACAGATGCGCACCACCACACCTGGCTAATTTTTTGTATTTTTAGTAGAGACAGGGTTTCTCCATGTTGGCCAGGCTGGTCTCAAACTCCTGACCTCAGGTGATCCGCCCACCTCGGCCTCACAGAGTGCTGGGATTACAGGCATGAGCCACCGTGCCCAAGTTTTTTTTTTTTGTTTTTTTTTTTCTTGGGTGGCGGGGAGGGCAGAGTTTTGTCACTGTCTTCCAGTCTGGAGTACAGTGGCGTGATCTCAGCTCACTGCAACCTCCGCCTCCTGGGTTCCAGCGATTCTCCTGTCTCAGCCTCCCAAGTAGCTGGGATTACAGGCATAGTCCTCCATGCCTGGCTAATTTTTGTATTTTTAGTAGAGACAGGGTTTCACCATGTTGGCCAGGGTGGTCTCGAACTCCTGACCTCAGGTGATCCACCCACCTCGGCCTCCCGAAGTGCTGGGATTACAGGTGTGAGCCATTGTGCCCAGCCTTGCCACTTTTAATAGCTGTATGGCCTTGGGCAACTATTTAACCTCCAAATATGTTTCCTCCTCTGTAAAATAGGAATGATTACATCACAGAGAATTGCTCTGAAAATACTTACAATTATACTCATTTGATTCCTGGAATATGTACCATGGGCCAGTCATTGTTAAATAACTTATATATCTTCACAGTAGCCCTATGAGTTAGGTGCTCATATCATCTTCATTTCGTAAACGAGGAAACCAAGGCACAGAAAGGCTAAGTAACTTGCTTAGAACCATACAGCAAGTAAGCAGTCTGCAAAAGCAAGAGATAATTAAGGGCTTCCTCAGATCCAGAGTGTATCAAAGGTGTCATGTGAGCAGGGACACCTGGGGGCAGGTGCTGCTGAGCTGGCCTGCCCACCCTCCATGTCTTCCCTGTCCCCCTCCTCTGTGTTAGGGCCCTTGCCCTCCTGGGACGTGCCTACTTTGTGCTTTGCCCACCCTGCCTTTGATTATCCTGTTCTCACGCTTGGTATTCTTCCCATCATCTCTCTGTTTATTAAAATTACACCAATTTTTCAAGCCCTAGCTAAAATATCCTCTACAAAGCCTTTCCTTATCCTTCTTGGAAAAGGAAAATGATTGGAAGAAGGTCATTTCTTCCTATTTTGTGTAGAGTTTGCCACCTCCTGCCTTTCCCTGTATTACTGGTCACCATCTTCATCAGTGCTGTAACCCATACTTTTCTGTAGGTCTTGACATACACAAAACGCTTTCATACAGGTTGTGCTAGTTGCTCTTGTGCAGAAGCTTATAAAATAAGCAGGAAAGGAACTTTAGTCCCATTTCTACAGATCAGTATTTCTTGAACACCTACTATGCACCAGGACTTTGTGCTAGGTGCTAAAGTTAGAAATGGTAATGTCTCCAGAACCTTGATTATCCCACTTTTACTTTTTTTTTTTTTTTTTTAATCTGAGGTGGAGTTTCACTTTGTCACCCATCCTGGAGTGCAGTGGCATAATTTTGTCTCACTGCAGCCTCTGCCTTCTGGGTTCAAGCTATTCTCCTGCCTCAGCCTCCCAAATAACTGAGATTACAGGCACACACTACCACTCCTGGTTATTATTATTTTTTTTTTTAATCAGAGATGGGGTTTCACCATGTTGTCCAGGCTGATCTTGAACTCCTGACCTCAAGTGATCTGTCTGCCTCGACCTCCCAAAGTGCTGGGATTACAGGCATGAGCCACCGCATCCAGCCTATCCCACTTTTACAAACACAGAAATTGAAACCTAGGCCAGGTGCAGTGGCTCACACCTGTAATCCCAGCACTTTAAGAGCCTGAGGTGGGTGGATCACTTGAGGCCAGGAGTTCAAGACCAGCCTGAACAACATGGTGAAACCCCATCTCCACTAAAATTACAAAAATCCGCCAGGCATGGTGGCACACGCCTGTAATCCCAGTTACTCAGGAGGCTGAGGCATGAGAACTGCTTGAACCTGGGCGACAGAGGCTGCAGTGAGCTGAGATTACACCACTGCACTCCAGCCTGGGTGACAAAGTGAGACTCTGTCTCCAAAAAAAAAAGAAACCTAATAAAAGTGGCCAGCTGTCCCACTGAACATCTGTTTTAGTCCCTGGGGCTTGCCAGGCTCTTTGCTACCTCTGGGCCTTTGCAGATGCTATTCCCTCCAGCTGCAACATAATTCTTTCCTCTCCGACCTGACCAAGCTCTACTCATCTTTCAGAGTTTAATAAAGGTGTTGCTTTTTTCAGAGAGTCTTCCACTCATCACCCCCTGCTGCCGAGTCTAAAATAGGCCTGCTAGTCTCTTATGGCACTCTTTTGCTCTTCTTAGCAACACTTAACACAAATAGTAATTTTTATTTTACTTTTATAGATGTATTTGATGTCCCTCCATCAGACTGTATACTCCATGAGGACAAGGATGTTGATGTTTATGTTAACTCTTACACACTCAGTGCCTGGCACCATGCCTGACCCAGAAGAGGGACTCGAGAAATAAAGTGTCAAATGAATGAATGTGCAGACATCAGCCATTTACTCAGCTTAGTAAATGCCAGAGGAAAGGCTAGAACCCAGATTTTCTGAAGCCCAGTCAACACGGACCTCCCCGTGTTCTCTGACACCGCCCATGACCAGCCTCCGCTTGCTAAGTTGCACAGTTACAGGGACTAAGAACCTCAGTCTTTGTTCTTTTTATGGGTTCCTAAGACATCAGCACTGTTGGGTATGTGCGTATTGAGGATCTGAAGGGTGGATATGTGTGTGGATGGGTGGACAGAAGGAATGAGAGACAGACAGACAAGCAGAATGCCAGGATAATCCACAAAGGGGCAGGAGATGGTCAATGTATGGAAGCACAAGGGGGCACATCGGTCATGTGGTAAGCACCTGCACTGCGGCAGGCCCTGTGTTGGAAGGAAGTGGCAGTGTGAACATCAGCCTAGATATAGAACCTCCACTTCCACCCTGATTAAGATCTAAAATTAATACCCTATTCTAGAGTTCTTGGAATAAACCTTCCATTTTGATAGGTCTTAAAAAATTTTCATTTTTATACTTCTGTCACATTATATTGGAACACTTTCATTATACATGAAAGCAGCTTTTATTTCTTCTTACTCCAGGCAGCCTGTTACTATAGCAATGTTGGAAGTATTTTGAGGTATTTTTATACAGTGAGTTCTACAAACTCTCTGCAAACTGTACATAATGTTTGGTTGAAATGGGCTATCATATCCAAAATTGTCTCTCTTTTTTCTTTGCATCCTTTGTTAAACTTTTGCAAACTTTGCTATAACTTAATTCCTGAAAATTAAAGCTCTTATGTTTAGAAAAAAAAATTTGAGGCAGGGGGGTTGTAAATATATTTGCCTATGAACATGGAAAATAGCTCCGAAATAATCTGAACTTTATTTAGGTACCATAAAGATATTATTGCTTCTTGGGGCCTTCTGGGTGTTTTTTTTTTTAAACCCAGAAAATGAGGTGCAATCATAGATTTCCTCTGTGTGTCTGCAGGGTCTAGACAATTTCAAAGTGAAACAGAAGTTCTTCGCTGGCAGCCAGGAGCCAATGGCCACCTTTCCTGTGCCATATGATTTGCCTCCAGAACTGTATGGAAGTAAAGGTGAGACACAGATAAAGGAAAACCATGGGTGGATATGCATAAGAAAAACAGAGCCCAGGAGAAGCCTTTGGTCTTAGTGGGATCCTGGCTCATGGAACCCTCTGGAAGCTCAGGTTTGCAGAGAGACCTGTGCCAACCTGTCTGGGGCTGTGTAGCCACTAGTTAGTCTTAGAATCCCTTTGTATCCTATAATTACTATACAGATCCTTCCTGACTTACAGTGGGGCTACATGCTGATAAACCCCTCATAAATTGAAAATCTCATAAGTCAAAAATGCATTTAATGCACCAAACCTACTGAGCATCATAGCTTAGTCTAGCCTACCTTAAACGTGCTCAGACCACTTAAATTAGTCTACACTTGGGCAAAATAATACAAAGACTCTTTTATAATAAATTGTTGACTATCTCATGGAATTTATTGAAGACTGTACCAAAGTACTGTTTCTACTGAATGCATATCACTTTCACACCATCATAAAGGTCAAAAGGTCATTAAGCCTAACTATCAGAAATTAAAACCAAGAAATGTAACAATAATAAACCTATTGTAATATACATTTATGCCAGACCTGGTGGCCCACACCTGTAATCGCAGCATCTTTGGAGGCCGAGGCAGGAATATTACTTGAGGCCAGGAGCTCAAGGCCACCTTGCCCAACATAGTGAGACCCAGTATGTAAAAAAAAAAAAAAATTGTTTTAAATAGCCGGATGTGGTGGATCATGCCTGTAGTCCCAGCTACTTGGATGGCTAAGGTTGAAGAATCGCTTGAGCCCAGGAGTTTGAGGCTGCAGTGAGCTATGATTGAGCCACTGCACTCCAGCCTGAGTGACAAGGCAAGACCTCAACTCTAAGGGAAAAAAAAAGTTCTTATGACAATTTCCAAAAAGAAGAAAATAGCAAGGGAAGTGGTATTTTATGTTTTTGCAAGCCTCTTTATGTGCATCTTAAAAGGTGACACCTGAATTCTCATTGCTGTGCTCTCTTTGAGGCTGTTGTGATATCACATCATATAACCTCTGTATACCTGTGAAAAAATGAAGGTGAAAACAACAAATGATGGCTTAATACTACAATGAAAATAGTGTTGACTTCACAGACCCTCCCAACCAGCACGCTCACAAACCCTCAAAAGGGAGGTCCCCAGGGGCCACACTTTGAAAACTGCATGCATTGAATCTTAAGGGCAGTCACCAAGTATCTTTCACAGTAGAAACATAATAGGAATAGCTACAGAAGGTTCAGATGTCCTCAGAGGAAGGCTGGCTGGCATCAGTGTACCCACCTATGTCCGGCCTGCATGTATCCCAGCCTCACAGGCTGCTCTGCTGCTTTTATCAGCCCTGAGAATATCTGTCTTTAAGGTGGGTCCACACTTAGCAAACTCAGACAGGATGAGATATATAATCAAGACACACTTAATTTAAAATGGCAAATTACATCACCAAATCAGCATATTCTCCACTGGAAAGGAGAGGCCTACATGAGTAACCAAATTATAATCTGCAGGTTTCTGAGCCAGTGTTAAATCTGAACAGAGAAAAGATTTTTTTTCAGTTGGCAAATTTTAATGACATCACTCATTGATACCCCAAAATCTCCAGTTCTTACCAAGCTCGGCCTTGCCCAGTAGGTTCCTCTGTTCCCTCGACAGTGTTTCATGGGATCTCACAACTTCCCCACCCACTAACCATTCTCAGCTTTCATGGTGAACCAAGCCTCCTCTGTCTGATGGGCCCTTTCTTAGATTGTGTTGACACATCTAACAAAGTTAATCCTATCTCATGCTGTCCAGTGTGCGGTCCTGCCTCTTGCTGGTAACTTTGTATTTCTCTAATCAATAGTTTGAGACTAAGTTTTAGGAGGCATTCTTTTTCTTCTTTCTAAAGTGTGGAAATTCCCTATAGCCTTTCTGTTGAGTCCTCCTAATTTGTTGTGTATTCATGCATATTTCGTTTTCCATAGCAAGACTATCAGGATTCTTATCAGAATTTAAAGCAGTCTGTCAGCACCTTACCTGCCACCAAAAAAAAAAAAAAAAAAAAAAAAAACCAGGAAAAGTCTGCTTTAAAGTCAGGCCACGTTTATGTGCCAACTCCACAACTTGCTAAATAGACTTGGACATTTATTTACTTTCTCTAGGTTTTAGTGTCTCTGTCTACACAATAAGGAACTATGAATACCTACCTTATAGGGTTATTGAAAAGATTAACTGAGATTATCTATAAAGTACTTATCTCAGAGCTAGCAGTCAATAAACATTAGCTGCTTTTATTGTAATTGTTATTAAAATGCAAAGTTCAGTTCCTGGCAACAGTAGATGTTGAATTAGTGTGAATTCCCTCCCCTTTTCCGTGGTGAGCTGGTGATTTTTAAATATCTAAAGCTTGTGCAACTCTGTCCCTAAACCTGTCTACCTCTTCTTCCCTCTTTTGGCTTCGTGCTACTTTTGTCTTTTTCTCCCCTTATCTGTTCTTCAGGTTCCTTTTCTTCCTTTTCTTTTTTTTTTTTAAACCCAAGTTCTCCTCCTCCCTGTTGGAAGTGGGGACTGACTGATTAGGCTTTATCTGCTGGGGTCTGGCCTTGGGCCCTGCACGTCCCACCTCCAACCCTGCACCCTGACTGGATTCCACCGCCTTCATTTCTTTAGTCCTAATCTTTAAAGGACTAAGAAGGCAAAAATGGAAGCGCTAGAAGAGCCTAACTAGCCGGGCGAGGCGGCGGGCGCCTGTAGTCCCATCTACTCGGGAGGCTGAGGCAGGAGAATGGCGTAAACCCGGGAGGCGGAGCTTGCAGTGAGCTGAGATCCGGCCACTGCACTCCAGCCTGGGCGACAG
>NW_012101410.1:4684267-4685686 GCF_000951045.1 Mandrillus leucophaeus
CCGTCTCGGCCTCCCAAAGTGCTGGGATTACAGGCTTGAGCCACCGCGCCCGGCCTTTTTTTTTTTTTTTAAAGATAGTGTCTCGCTCTGTCACCTAGGCTGGAGTGCAGTAGCATGGTCTCAGCTCACTACAGCCTCACACTGCTGGGCTCGAGTGATACTCCCACTTCAGCCTCCTGAGTAGCTGGCATTACAGTGCGCACCATCATGCCCAGCTAATTTTTTAAAACTGTTTTGTAGAGATGGGGTCTCACTGTGTTGCCCAGGCTGGTCTTGAACTCCTAGGCTCAAGTAGTCCTCCTGCCTCAGCCTCCCAGAGTGTTAAGATTACAAGTGAGAGCCACCACACCTGGCCCAAAGAAGGCTTTTATAAAGCAAAATCACCACCTTTTAAAATCTAACACAAATTATTTCCATATGTCTCACTTGCTGTGTGACCTTGATTTTGAAGAGGAAGCAAAATAGATCAGTGTGTAATCTTAACCTTTCTTCCAAGGGCATCTGCTTTGCACTCTCTTCTTAGCTTATATTCACTTTGTTACATGCTATTGAGACAGTAAAGGGTGAGAAAGTAATGAGCTAAGGGTGAAATAAAGCCTATCTTATTTGGACTTAATAAATTGTATGACTCCTTTAAGAAGTAATTGAACATGCAAAGCTTCAGAGGTATTAGTTATAGTCTATTAAGAAGGTTGTTTCGTTTTCATTATTTTTAAAAAATACATATGAGTCCTTATATAGTATTTTTTCTTTCAAATTTTTGGCATAATTCCAAATTTACAGAACAGTTACAAGAAGAGTACAAAGAATTCCCATATACTCTTTACCCAAGTTCCCCGAATGTCAATATTTTATCACAT
Organism: Mandrillus leucophaeus; assembly: GCF_000951045.1. Classification (NCBI taxonomy): domain Eukaryota; kingdom Metazoa; phylum Chordata; class Mammalia; order Primates; family Cercopithecidae; genus Mandrillus; species Mandrillus leucophaeus. Next base: position 4,685,128 of record NW_012101410.1, read on the forward strand.
TTACATCCTCTCTCATATTAACTTTTCTGATCTATTTGAGAGTAGCAAATGTGATGTCATTTTATCCCTAAATACTTTCATTGTATATTTCCTAAAAGAAAGGCATTATCTTACATAACTACAGTACAGTGATCAATATCAGCAGTTAACATTGATTCAAAACTATTCAGATTTCGTCAGTTTCCTCAATAATATCCTTTATAGCAAAAGAGAAAGTTATTGAGTTATGTCTCTTTAGTCTCCATTAATTTGGAACAGTTCCACAATTTTTTGTTTCATGACATCAACACATTGCATAGCATAGACCAGTTATTTTATAAACTCTGAGGAACATTCTACTTTGGGTTTTCCACTCACTGTTTCTTTATAATTAGACCTAGGTTATGCACTTTTACCAAGAATACCAAAGAAGTAATGTGTTCTTCCTGGTGCATCATATCAGGAGACACTTCCTATTGATCTGTCTAATTACTGGTGATGTTAACTTTGATTGATTGGTTAAATTGGTGTTTACCAGGGTGTACATAATTGTTAACAAGTATAATTTGTAAATGTAGTT
>NW_012101410.1:4686746-4697872 GCF_000951045.1 Mandrillus leucophaeus
TAAATTAAGAACCCAAAACATTTTTTAGAATGATTTTGGCCATCTCCTTTAGTAAAATCTATTTTTGTTTCATAGCGCAAACAGAAGGCTAAAAGTGAACTACGAGTTCAGCTTTTAAAATTACTTTGTAATCAGGAAGCTTAAGGAAATCTAGGATTGAAATTGATTCTTTTGAAATAAATAAGTACTGAGTTTCAGCAAGTTGAATTTATCCTCACACCAGTTAGATGGTTCTGTTCTGCTGTATATAGTCACAGATTAATATGTGCAGTTCACAGAGAAAGGTGTTAATGGGTTTCAGATAACATTGATACCGCAATTACAAATAATTGCATTTCTACTAACTTGGTAAATCAGTGCAAAACACTTTAGAGCTTTCTTTGGCATTTCAAGCTGGCATGTCTCGTACATTCCTGGATTTCAGTGTAGGCCAATGTAAAATGGCATTGGATCTTTCAGGATAATTGATTCCTCTCTGGCATTCCACCCCGCCCCCACACCCTACTTTACTTATTCCTGGTATAAGAATTAAAAGTGACTGCTCAGGCAAAGACAGTGACAGTGGCTTCTGGAGGTCATACATCAAGTTTTGCGTAGAGATGACAGTGGAAAATGTATGTGTGAGTGTTCAGGCCTGCGGGTGAGAGCAGAGTCGTAAGTCTGGCCATTTCTTAGGGGGTTGGAGAAAAGACCTTATTACCTGGCTAAACAGGATTTTGTACTTCACTTGGATTTATCTGATTATTCAAAAAAAAAAGAAACTGTTAAGACCTACATAGTACATAGGGTGACAGTCCTTATCCTCTGTGAACTGAGGGAGGTGAGTACTCGCAATAGCAGCTAGCATTCATTAAGTACTTTTGTGTACCAGGAACTCATATGAGCACTTGGCGTGAGTTAATTCATTGTATCCTCACAACCCCATGAGGCAAGTACGATGGTACAATCCCCAGTTTCTAGATGAGGAATCTAGGGCACTCAGAGTAACTTGGTCAAGGCCCCACTGGCAGTCTGGTTCCAGTGCCCACACCCCCTTTCCTGTTACATGGTACTGCCTCCCTGTGGAGGGCTAAGTTCTAGAGTTAACAAAGAGGCAGTAGAGGCACACAGTATGACCACAGGGAGAGATGGGACAGAGACTCTGTATATAAAGAGATCAAAACCGCATGGGCTGTCATTTTCATCCTTCCAACCATGGCCTTAATGTAGGCCTCCTCTTTCTCACCCAGCCTTGCTTGCTTGTTCACCTTCCCAGTTCTGGTCTCCTCCCACTGGAAGCCATCCTCTACGGTGCTACCATGCACATCTGGTCATGACCCTCCCCTCTTTTAAATTCTTCCACTAAAGTCCAGAAAAAAGCCAGCTTCCCATCCCCTGTAGCCTTGAATCCCAAACTCTGACTGCATCAAGATCATCTTTAGAATTTGATAAAAATGCATATTGCCAGGCCACAACCCAGACCTACTGAAACAAGATCTCTGTGCATGTGTCCCTTGGAAATGTTCTCTAACAGGGTGCCCAGCGTTTCTCATGTCAGCCAGGTTAGGGGACTGCTACACAGACATGGAAAAGGTCAGAACTCCACATCTGTGGCATGCCTGCTTGTCTGTTTTCCCCACTGGACTAGAAGCCCTGTGAGGTTTCATGCGTGGCTTATTCCCCTCTATCCATAGCACCTAGCAAATCTCTAGCACCTAGCCAGCATGCAACAAATGTTTTGAATACATGTGCATGAATTATTACAAGGCAAGTTGTCCTCTCATGGGACAATTTAGGAGGATTGCTTAAAGCAGGTTTTCTTCTCAACATGTGAGTATTAATTTTGATTTCCAGGAGTGATGAGTTAAAAGAACCACAACCACCTTCTTTTCTCCTCCTATGATTATTTTTCTAGCTTTGCCTCCAGGTAGTGATGCACTTTTCAGCCAGCTGTAGACATTCTACTCATTTAAACAGCAGAGTTTAGTTTTTGTATTGGAAAGGCTAAAAACTCAAAAAGCAGAGCTACAGGGAATTTGCCAACAGAGTGGTTACCAGGTCCTTGCTTGGTCATTTATGACCTAATTTTGAGGGAGAGGAGTAAATGCAACAGTGATCTTTAAGTTACTGGCTGAGTGCTAAATGCTTGCATCAAAAATCCTGCATTGCTGAACAGTATGTTTAATAGCACTCATATCTCATATAGCAAGAATCAGGTGTCGTTGGCCTTGGGAATGAAGCAGAGCTGATGTTACCCAACAGAATAGCATACAGGAAAAGATGGGTAATAACAGAAGTCCAAGCACAGATGGAGTTTCCAGTGGAAGAGAGCAAGGGCTTATTGAGGCCAATGAGTGCAATGGGGAGTCAGAGCTGTCAGCCCTGCCAGAGTCTCAGCTTCTTAGGAAACAAACATGCAACACAGACCCAGGTGTATGGCTCTCTAACAAGCTTGTGTAGTTAACAAAGAAGTGTCTGATTTCATGCTTTCAAACCATCCCAAAGCCAGAGACGGACAGTGTTCTGCTGCCATCTTTGGTATTTTTTCCCACCTATCCTGCTGGGTGCTGCTGTTCGTATGATGGCTCTGAACAAACAGTGAGGCTGCAAGAAGACAGCAGCAGATACCATTGTTTGCCAGACCTTCCTGTGACCTACCATCTGCCTCTGTTCAAGAGAAAGGGAAAGGTTGCCCCAGAGGCGAGTTTGCAGTTGGGAGACACTACTTTAACTTGGTGGTCCAGGCCAGACCCACCAACAGGCAGTTTACAATACGCATTCCAGCCCCTTGAAGTTTCTCTGTAACACTTACCAAGACAATAATATGGGGAGTTATTTTTAATCCTTGTGATGTATTTACGATCTACCCATATTATAGTTCTTTTGAAATGGTTTGACTCTAGCAGTGGCAATGTGTGGTAAAAGTGATTTGTTGAAATGTTTTCAATTTCTGAAACATCAGTTAAAATGAAGAAAAGTTCACATTTATTGAGCACCTACAACAGGAGCTTTCACAGATGTTCTCATTTGTGCTCCACAGTAATCCCTGGCAGTTGCTAATGTAATTAATTCCCATTCCATAGAGGTGGAACTTGATGCCATGACTCATATGCCTTCCCTAGGATATTAAGAGGGGCGGAGGTAGACTTGACATGGTCCTCAGTGTTCTTTCCATTGTACCATACCCAGGCGTGTTGCTTTCTTCAGCTTTGGTCTACAGTTATTTATACAGAGACCTTCATGTTTCCTAAATTATTAACCCTTGCTTTCTTCTGCTTCCTAAAAGAAGAAAGGAATTGCTGCCCTTTGTTAGGCCTTTTCTGTCTGCCAGATACAATGTCTATGTGGATTTTTCTCAGTCCTCGTGACAGCTCCACAACATAGGTACAGATAAGGAACCTGGGGTTCAGGTTAAAGTGATTTGTCAATGTGACACAGCTAGTAAGTGGCAGCACCAGGATTCGCCCCTGTGTCTCTGACTGCCTCCCTGTATTAGTCTGTCCTCACACTGCTAATAAAGACATACTGGAGACTGGGTAATTTATAAAGGAAAGAGGTTTAATTGACTCATCGTTCCACATGGCTGTGGAGTCCTCACAATCATGGTGGAAGGTGAAGGGGAAGCAAGACACATCTTACATGGTGGCAGGCAAGAGAGAGCTTGTGTAGGGGAATTCCCCTTTATAAAACTGTCAGATCTTGTGAGACGTATTCACTATCATGAAAATAGCATGAGAAAGACCCACCCCCATGATTCAGTTACCTCCACCAAGTCCCTCCCACAACACGTGGGAATTATGAGAGCTGCAATTCAAGATGAGATTTGGATGGGGACACAGCCAAACCTTTTCATTCCCCATGTTCACTCACCCTAGTGTCCTGATAGGAACCTTTGCTAAAAGCTGTTGTCTGAAGGGGGAAAATCTTCTGGGCTTGGTTCAGAAAATATTCTAGCACAGTTTAGAGAGTCAAGCACATAAGTGCTTTTATGCCATCAGGTGAGTGCATTTTCTATGATCCTATTCAAATAAATATTACATAATGTGTTTTTCCCCCAGATCGGCCATGGATATGGAACATTCCTTATGTCAAAGCACCGGATACGCATGGGAACATGTGGGTGCCCTCCTGAGAATCTTGAGGCACTGTGAAATTTAAGTGTAAGACATTGAGCCACAAACATGGAATCTCTTCTTTGTACTGGATGTTCACTTCCCTTAAAGTCTTACTTGTACCCCTACAAAATCTGCAAAGGTCACTCTGATGAATGGATGTTGGTTATACTTTTAATGGACATTAACATTCTCAATAAAAAAAAGTATTATTTTCTTAATCCACTTTTATATGTTTTGGAAAGAAAACTAGTGAACTTCTGTATGCCAAAAATATGTACTGGTTGAGTATCCCCTGTCTGAAATGCTTGGGACCAGAAGTGTTTCAGATTTTGGATTTTTTTGAATTTTGGAATATTTGCAAATGCATAATGAGATATCTTGGGGATGGGACCCAAATCCAAACACAGAATTCATTTATGTTTCATATACACCTTATAGACAATAACCTAAAGGTGGTTTTATATATTTTAAGTAATTTTATGCATGAAACAAAGTTTTGACAGCCTTTTGACCATGATTCATCACATGAGGTCAGGCATGGAAATTTTCACTTGGAGCATCATGTCAGCACTCAAAAAGTTTTGGATCTTGGAGCATTTCAGATTTTCAGATTAGGGATGCTCAGCGTGTATAGATATAAAATTATCCTCACAGTGACTTAGAATCTCTTGGTGCTGTCAGCTGTTGGGAACTGAAGATTGACTTTGTGCTTCCACCCTCCATCCAGAAAGGCACCCTTCATTCCACCAGAACTTTACCCAGGAAGAACGTGATCATTTCCTTTTTCACCCATGCCCTCTCTCAGCTTTCTGAGTACGTCTTGTGGGGTCGCTGGAGGTGATCCTAGGGGATGCCCGTAGGATCTGTCTCGGAGACTGATGTGCAGTTTCAGTCCCCTGCAGCTAAGAATTGTATTGACTGTCCCCACAGCAGCTTTTCATAGCTTTCAGCTTCAGCTTTACGAGGCTTCTCTCTCCCTGGCACCCTGCTGGCTGCCTCACTGCTTAGTCCCACCAAACCCAAACACCTGCCCAGGGTAAATGAGTGTCTCTTCTATCCCCAGAAATTTCCATAGAGAACAGCTCATAGAACCATCCAAAAGCACACAAGTATTTTGGGGAAAATCCTAAAAGGTGACTTAATTTGGTGCCTTAAATTCACCAGTGAGGAAGCTAAGGCCTAGAAGGTTAAGGGTGTCCCCAGGGCCATACAGCCAGCTGGGCTCAGAGCTTCAGTGTCTTTGTGCTTTGTGTGCATTGCGTTCTCCCTAGAGTGCTTTAGACCTTGTTTGTTTTCTTCTGCATGAGGCTGATTTCCAGTTTGTCATCAACCTCTTTATCTTATAATTTAAAAGGATAGAGTTGAATGTTAGTCTTGAAAGATTTGCTAAAGTAGTCTTTCAAATGTTCCTCAGAGGCCTAGGATTTTCCAAAAGTACCTTAGGAACCTTGTAGGCTGCAGTGGGGGTGTGGCGATAAAGGAGGAGGCAGGGAGACAGGGCTGCAGGGCCTCCCACCTTCCCACAGACAAGCTCTGCTTTATCTGTTTTACATACTGGGATTCTGTAAAGGATATTATCTGGGGTTTTGCATGTGTTTGTCTGTGTTCAGCTTTTTAAAAATAAACTTGAAAAGCTACTGAATTAATTTAACCAGTTTATTTTGCAGGTAAGAAAACTAAGCCTTAAACCTTTTGTGACCCTCCCCTCTATGTACGAAAACATTCCAACTCAACATCAGATGAGCCCAACAGCCATAAAAGGAAACAGGGAGAGCCCGGGGCTGGTAGTGAAAGCCGACATCATGGTGGGGCTGGCACGGCAGTTTAATCTGAGTGTCCAAAGGACTGTGGCAAAGAATGCGATTCTCACCATGCACTGGTCCCACCCAGGTTGGGGCAGGGGCAGCATAGGCTTCTGGGTAGTGCCAGGCAAGCCTCGCAGTCAGCAGGGCATCCTCATCACAGCTGCAGTCAGTTGGCCTGCTCTGGAGCAGGACCCAGCTAATCAAGATAATGGTGGCAGATTGACAGCTAGACAATGACTGTGTAGGGTCACATGGGTACATTGCTTATCTGATCCACATAACAGCACAAGGAGGCGGATTGGCAAAGTGGGTCAGAGCTCAGAGCTGGAGTCAGGTGGCCAGGGTTTGAATCTCAGCTCTGCCACTTACTGGCTGTGCAGACTAGACCAAGTTATGTAACTTCTCTGTGCCATGGTCCCCCACCTACAAAATGAAAGAGGTGGTAATAATACCCTTTGTAGAGGGTTGATGTGTCTGGTGACTTAGTACCTATAAAGTGTTAAGCCACACCCGCACAGCATGAAAATAGTACAAGTGCTTGCTGCTGTCACTGTTACAGGTAGGTCATTAGGGTTGTCTATATTTTCCAGAAGGAAATTCAAAAGGTAAAATGCTTGTCCAAGGTCATGCTTCTAGAAAATGTGCTTTAGCAGCACCTGAACTCAGGTCAGACAGCACCCAAAGCCTCTTCTGCTAACTGCTGGACTGTACAACCAGAGCTCCTGGGCAGTGTGGTAGGCTATATGTAAGGAGATGGACTGTTTTTTCCCCCAATCTATTGTGGATAACATTTTTAGAATATAAAGTCAGGTGCTTGGATTGTCTCAACACTGTCAATTGCTATGGAAGTTTCTGAATGCTTGCTTTGACTTTCTGAACTCAGCACCAGCCTGCCTTGCTGAGTCTCCATTTCCAGATGGGCCCTCCCAGGCCTAGAGGAGTACTACTCCAAGTCTGGCAGTAGTACTCACACTTGGAATAGTATTCCTCTAGGCCCTGGGGGGGCCCACCTGGACATGGAGACAGAAGTTCTGCAGAATGGGCTGAATAGATAACATTGAAGTCACATTAGGGAAAGTCATGGTCAAGGAATTTACACTTGGTAGGTGTCCAGGCCCAACCCCTGACACCAGTGCTGTGCCCCTTGCCAAGCTGAGGGGCCTAGGGAATGGCAGGGCTGAGCCAGGCCACTGGGGGTAGGGTCACTACCCTGTGCTTTCTGGCACAGCTGATGGCACACATGGGAAGTTAAGTAACTCCCCAAGAAAAATCAAAAACACGTGGGAACACAGAAAACAAGCAGTTCTACTCAGAGGTCTTTTCTTTTTTTTTTTCCTTTTTTTTAGGAGGGGGTGGGAGGGGTGGGGACTGACCACAGCATGCCTAATGTTTTTGAGGAAACTGTGCTTCTATCCTTCTCCCATTGAGGTTTAACAGTTACTTCTCCCTAACTGAGGAAACCCTCACCTCTGCTCTGTTGGCATGAAGCTGCATGCCCCTGATTTGGAAGGCTGTATTTTTCCACCTAACAGTAACAGCTTATGTTTCCTGAGTTCTTCCAGTGTTTCAGTGCCTGTGCCTGAGTGCTTTACACTTAATCCTCCCATCAACCTCCTGAAGAATATACCATTATTAGCCCTATTTTCCTTCTTTCCTTTTTTCTTTTCTTTTCTTTTTCGGATAGAGTCTTGCTCTGTCACCCAGGCTAGAGTGCAGTGGCACAATCTCAGCTCACTGCAAACTCCACCCCCCGGGTTCAAATGATTCTCCCAAGTAGCTGGGACTACAGGCACCTGCCACCACGCCCAGCTAATTTTTGTATTTTTAGTAGAGACGGGCTTTTGCCATGTTGCCCAGGCTGGTCTTGAACTCCTGAGCTCAAGCCATCTGCCTGGCTAGGCCTCCCAAAGTGCTGGGATTACAAGCATAAGCCACCATGCCCAGCCTTATTAGACCTATTTTACAGATGAGGAAACTGAGGTTCAAGGGAGTTAAATAACTTAAAGCCCCCAGTAAGCAATGGAACCAAGACTCTGCTGTCTCGAAAGTGCACACCTTCCTGCATCGCACTACACACAAGTTGAGCTTGGTTTTCCTGGATTCTTTAGTGGAAGTTACATAGTTATCCCTAATATAAATTACGTGATTTCCAGTGTGAATATGGTACTAACTCCATATTATGCCTAGGTCAGATCATCTTACAAAATCTTTGACAAATTTTCCAAGTTTAGTAGCCTACTTATTTCAAACAAATCCAGGACAAAAGAGTACCATAAACTGTACAATTTCTTATTGTGTTTTTATCAACTAGTAAGTTAGGTGGCCATTGCTTATATAATAGGATTCACACATCCAAAAAATGAGAGATCAAAGGTGGTCTGTGGCCACATGCTCCTGGGAATGTCAGCAATGACATGACCAAAGCCTACCTGGAGGCTGGTGATCAACTCTGAGCCTGGTCTGTGTCCACTAGTCCTTGAGCATTAACATTGGCCAGCCAGCACTGAGCACTTTGTGCCAGGAACTCTTCTATGTGTTTTGTGTTTATTTAATTTTCATAACCTTATCAAGGATGTACCATCATTATCCCCATTTACAGACAGAAAAATTAGTTATTTTTGAAAAGTCGCATAGCTGGCAAGTGGTGGAGCTGGAATTTGAACCCAGGCATTTTAGCTCCAGAGTCATCCTATACTGCTCTGAGGATCCAGGCAGCAGACCAAGGTCCAGCCAAGGGGCAGGCGATACGGTTTGGCTGTGTCCCCACCCAAATCTCATCTTGAATTGTACCTTCCATAATACCCACATGTCGTGGGAGGGACCTGGTGGGAGGTAACTGAATCATGGGGGCGGGTTTTTCCCATGCTCTTCTTGTAATAGTGAATAAGTCTCATGAGAACTAATGGTTTTATAAATGGGAGTTTCCCTGCACGTGCTCTCTTGCCTGCCACCATGTTAAGATGTGCCTTTGCTTCTCCACCATCTGCCATGATTGTGAGGCCTCCCCAGCCACGTGGAACTGTGAGTCCATTAAACCTCTTTTTCTTTATAAATTACCCAGTCTCGGGTATTTTTTCATAGCAGTATGAAAATGGACTAATACACTTGGCATACGTGATATGTAACTATATATACAAGACTGGGTACGCCTTCATCCACTGTAACAGCAAATCATGGTTGACGTGACAGAACCAACTAGCAGCACATAAAGTCACTCACTAAATGTCGCATCAATATGCAGGACTGAGCCACTGAATTATTAAAGCCAGACCTGCAAGTAGAGTGGGCTCCTTTCAGGTAAGAGCATCAAGGGCTGAACGCTTTGCACTGTTAAGTAAGATCTATTAAACTTTCTGAAACCCACCGTTTTTGTTGACTTGCTAGGTCTAAAGCACAGCGCTGGAGGAATGAGACCAGTGTCAGAAGAGAAGGCAGCATGGGAGATACCAGAGATGGGGAGGGCAAGAGGCAGCCCACAGTAGCAGGTGGTAGGTGGTGTGCAGAGCCTGCAAGTCTTGGTGCAACTCCTGTCCCATATTTCACAGAGTTCCAATCAAGTCTGTTTTAAAGCAGAATTCAACTGATGTGTATAAATTATATTTTATTCACAGTAGGCCTAGAAGAAGCTCTGCAGTCTGACCAACTTTTGGTTCATGTATCTAAGGCACGTTTCAGTGTCTCCTGTTCCCTTTGTAGCAAGGTTTTCAAAGAGCCCCTTGCATTTTTTTTTTTTTTAAAGAGATGGAATCTTGCTCTATCACCCAGGCTGGAGTGCTATGGCACGATCATCACTCACTGTGGCCTCAAGCAGTCCTCCCACCTCAGCCTCCCCAATAGCTGGGATTACAGGCGCAAGCCACCACATGGCGTCCACTGCTTTTATTAAGAACTGGAAGGCATCTGGATCAGTCTCCTTTTTCAATACACACAAAGAGAAGCTTAGAAAGGAAAGGCAAAGGGGAAATTGCATCCATGGGGCATTTATTATGGGTAACTTAAATCATAATTTATGATCATAGGTAATTGTATATGTATCTTCACACAATGGGGCAGGTGATACTATCTTCATTTTATTATATAGAGGGAAAAATAAGGTTCAGGGTTACACAGCTGGTTAATGAACAAGATCTGTGCCCCATCTGAGGTGCTAAGTCTGTCCTAGCTAAGCCAATGCTATCCCTTTCTGGACCTGAGGACGTAGATGATGCTACTGAATATGCCCTGGATGGCTATTTGCTCATAGGTTCTTTAGAAATTAACATGACAACTGAATGCTGATTTTGTTCTCATATAATTGACATTACTAACATTTAAAAGCCTCAAATGTTTGCTATTCAATATTTTATGAATATTTTTATGAAAGAATACATTAGGTTTCTTTTATGGTTACGAGAAACCAGGTTAATTAGATTTGTACAATGAACAAAAGTCTGGCCAGTGTGCTGGAACCAGGGAATCCCTAATGTAACAGACTGTCTCCAACTTTCAGCTCTGCTTTCCAGAATATGGGCATCATTCTCAAGCAAGCTCTCCACACGTGGAGGCCAAGATTCCCCCATGGTGCTAGAATCCCATCTTTCTTCCAGCTCCACAGCCCCAGCAAAAGTCCCTGGACACATGGGATTGGCCATCTTGAGTCACAAGTCCGTTCCTGATCCAATTACTCCAGATCCTGGGGCTGCCCCTGATGGGGAGGGAGGGAGCAGATAGGAAGTTCTCCAAAGGGAGGCGGAAAATGCCCTATGTCTCCTCCAGGATGAGAAGCGTTTCTAGCTGACCTATTAATATTGCAGCACAGAAACCTTATGCCTCTTAAATAATTTGTGCAAACTTGTAAAATTTATTGAAAAGCAAAAGGAAACCAAGTAGAGAACTATTTTTTAAAGTTTCTTGAAAAAGCCGCATAAAGTAGTGAACCCTTGTGTCCTACAACAGTGATTTTTTAAACTATAGGTCACCACCCTTTAGTGAATCCTGAAATCAATTTAACGGTCATGACCAGCACTTTCTGTTTTTTGAGTCAGGGTCAGCACTGTCGCCCAGGCTGGAGAGGGCGAAATCAATTTAAAGAGTCATGAACAGCACCTTTTTTTTTTTCCTTGAGACAGGGTCAGCACTGTCCCCCAGGCTGGAGTGCAATGGTGCAATCATAACTCACTGCAGCCTTGACCTTCCAAGCTCAAGCAATTCTCCTGCCTCAGCCTCCCGAGTAGCTGGGACTACAGGC
>NW_012101410.1:4697929-4714619 GCF_000951045.1 Mandrillus leucophaeus
TGACAAGGTTTTGCCATATTGCCCAGGCTGGTCTGGAACTCCTGGAGTAAGCCACTGTGCTCACTCCATGACCAGCACTTTTTAATGAAAATATCTGTGTGTAGCACACAATAGACTGATTTTTGCTTCAATGTACATATCTATGTGTGTGTTCCTTTCCAGGTTCCCTCATTCATCCACCCTGAATGAAGACAGATACTCACCTGGTCATGGCCTGAGATCCAACCAAAACCTGAGAGGTGACTCAGTCACAAGACACTCAGGGTTCATTAGAATTGTCTAGTCCCAGCTCTGCTTCCTCCAAGCTGTGAGACCTCGAGGCACTGCAGTAACGCCTCTGAGTCTTCCTGTTCTCATTTGAAGGACAGGACTAATACCTGTCCTTCCTGCCTCATGGGGTTGTTACAAGGATCAAATGAAGTGGTGCTCTTGACCAGTGGCAAGAACTTCAGAAATGTGGGTTGTAATGATTTGTATTTGTTAGCAGTAAATAAAAGTGCTTGGAACCAACTGGCAGCCTCTGGGGCAATTAAGTGTAGAAAATAAAACCCATGCCTTTTGGAAACTAGCATTCTTCCACATATATTGCTTCCAGACTACTAAATGGAAGTTGTTTCTGGAAGATGGATAGATTTAAAAATTTTGGCCTTGGAGCCCCTTTTTGCATCCCACAGAAAGGGGCTCCGCTCACAAGGAAGTCTTCACCCCTAGACTGAGCCTCCCAGAAGCACACCCTGAACAACTCTGCAGAGCTAACCAGTGCACTTCCTGTCCTGCAAGTACCGTTACTGATACCTGCTGCCTCCCAGAAAGAAGTGGCAGCATCTGATTGGTGGGGTTGGGGGAATTAGGGAATGCATGTTAATGTGAACCCCAAGAGTGAGTTGATAGCTGGTGAAGAGGGAGAAGGTAGAGGTGAGGGCCTTTAGGTTGGCCGGCTGGGCTGGCCTCGCAGTCAGTAAAGCCCCTCATGCAGAGCCACTCATCTCCTGCTGGGAACCGCTGACCTTTTGGTTCAGATGCCTGATATAAACTCACCCATATGGGAGGGGAGGATCTGAATGGGTAGGAGGAAGCAGGGAAAGTTACTAGGACAGATAGATTCTAAGGCTTATCTGAAAGGAAGGAAGGAGTTGTGATTGCTACCTGGGAGGTCCGAGGGAGAAGGGCCTGGGCAGTGTGCACCACTGGTGAGGGTGTGAAAAATGGGCTGGTGACTGGCCACCGAATGGCTTGGGGAGAAGTGGCCGGAGAGAGGGTCACCTGTGTGGTGGGAAGGGTCGGACAAGTGTTTTTAGATGTTATGAGAATGTCTACGTTTGACACGAGAAACTCCTAAGTTTGCAAAGAAAGGATACACAGCCACCTTCCTTCGATATCAGAAACAACATGCTGGGGATTAAAAATAATTACTTGGCCAAGAACCTTACCATTTACCAGAATGCATCCATGCAGTAAATATTTGGATGTCTATTACGTGCCTGGCATGTCCCACTTCACCCACAGGAGGAAGTCCATTTTATAAATGAAGAAACTGAAGCTCAAAGAAGTATGTGAATCTGTCTGAGGTTTCAGCCTTCTTAAAGATGAGAGCAAACTTCTTCTTGTTCTCCCCTAATACCATAGCACACTCAAGAAATGAGCATCTTTAGTTGTGCTTGGATTGGCCGAATCTGCCTTTAGGTAGAGGAGCAGACTTAATGGCTTTAATGAGCCACTTAACTACTTTCTGGAGACAACCTGGAGATGCTTTTGAAGAGCCCAGTCTGAGACCTGGTTCCATTTTTCCCTTCCTTCTGGGTCCCTGCCTCCAACCCCCACGCCCAGAACACATTTGGCAGTGAAGGGGCTCCAATTCCTGTTCTTGGGAGTGGCACCCACTTGTGCTCAAAGTAGACTTAAGTGGCTTGAAAGTAAGTGCAAGGGTCGGGAGAAGGACTTGACTGCATGAGGGAACTTTTAGAGGTTATAGAAATGTTTCTACCGTAATTGTGGAACATTTAATAAAACTTGAATTATATACTAAATTGGTAATTTTTATTGGATGTAAATTATAGTTCAATAAAGCTGATTTTTAAAACACTCAGTGTAAGTCCTGATATGTGCATTTGTGGTATGTAAATTCTACATCAGAAAGGAAAAAACTAAACAGTTGTTGAATTCCAGTTAATGACACACATGCTGAAGTATTTAGGGGCAAGTATATGGATGTCAGCAGTTTACTCTGAAATGCATAAGATGTAAGATATATTAATGGACAAGTAGATACATGATCAAGCAAGTATAGAAAAATTTAATTGTCCAATCTCAGTGGTCAATTTGCAGGCTGCCATTGTAAAATTCTTTGATATGTTTGAAAATGTCATTATACAATGTTGGGGAAAACCAGGTGACTTCAGGTTTTTCGCAGAGCCAAAGAGTTCCTATTGGACCAACTCTTTAGCAAATAAAAACTAAGCTCTGGGAAAAAAAACCTTCTTTAAAAACCAACTTCTTAAGATACTGAAATAGACCAAAAGCAGGCAGATACTGGAGAGGAGTCAGTAACTGGAGGACGAGCACCGGACTGTGTGAGTTTCCTGTTTTTTACCACCGTTAGCCTGAGGCCAGGTGTCCATGCACCTTGTAGGACAGGTAAGCCTCCAGTGTACAATCTACAGTCTCGCTGGCTTGAGGAACCAGAGTAGAGTTCAGAGCACCACAGCCTCTCAAGAGTAAAGGGGGAAATAACAGAAAAGCAAGCTAGAGAGGGGATTCCTAAATTCTGTATATAAACTACCCAAATCTCTAGCTGACCACTGAACTATGCATGCAGGACTAAGGCTAAAAGAACTGAACTAAAAGTTGAACTACTTCCCACTGCAGGGGAGACAGTTTTATCGCTGAGTTCAACCAAGTTAACTGCATGTTTTAAAATAATTCTTTTCAGAGGAATATAAGAGAATCCCGAGTTTCTACAACATAAATTATACACTAAATACAATGTCTAGGATACAATCCAAAATTACTCACTATCTGAATAAAAAAATTTTGCCTCATTCTCAAGAGAAGAGACAAAGGAGATCAACCCCAAGAAGTTCTAGTCAAAGCTATTAAAGCAACTATTAAAACTCGGCAAGACTGTAAAAAAAAAAAAAAAAAAAGTTCAAATAGTAATGGCTGAAAAAACTCCCAAATTTGGTGACAGACATAAATTTACAGATTCAAGAAGTTCAGTGAATAATAAGCAGGATTAATACAAAGAAAACCCCATCTAGATGCATCATAGTCTACTGAAGACCAAACTTAAAGAGAAAACATTGAAATCAGCAACAGGAAACTAGGGAGTAATGATTTAAATGACTGCTGACCTCTCTTTAGAAACATTGGAGGCCAGAAGACAGTGCAACATCATCTTTAACACGCCGAAAGGAAAAAACAAAAAGTCACCCCAGAGATCTGTATCTAGCAAAAATATATTTCAAGAATGAATTAAAAAAAAAAAAACTAATATTTTCAGATAAAAGGAAACTAAGAGAATTTGGAGATCTAAATTACAAGAAATGCTAGAGGAAGTTCTTCAGGCTAACAGGAGATTTTACCAGAGGGAAACTCAAATCTTTAAGAAGGAATAAAAGCCACTGAAAATAGTAAACATCCGAGTAAATACAAAGGATGTCTTCTTTCTTTCTCTTTAAACTTTATATTACTGTTTAAAGTAAACAACAGGCAGGCATGGTGGCTCACACCTGTAATCCTAGCGCTTGGGGAGGCCAAGGCAGGTGTATCACGAGAACAAGAGATCGAGACCATCCTGGGCAACATGGTGAAACCCCGTGTCTACTAAAAATAAAATTAGCTGGGCATGGTGGCATGTGCCTGTAGTCCCAGCTACTCGGGAGACTGAGGCAGGAGAATAGCTTGAGCCCAGGAGGTGGAGGTTGCAGTGAGCCGAGATTGCGCTACTGCACTCCAGCCTGGCGACAGAGTGAGACTCCATATCAAAAAAAAGTAAGTAAATAAAAATTGGTGGGATTTTAGCATATGTAGATAATTTGAATGACAATCATGTCATAATAGATGCAGAGAAGGGAAAAGGAAAGGACCCTTTACAGTAAGCTATCTGTATTTTATCCAAAGTGATACAATGTTAGCTCTTAGAGAGCTGTGAAACGTTCATCCCTAGAGCAACCACTTAATGTAAAGATAGAGCTAGAAAGCCAATAGATAAAAATGTCTGCTCTGAGAAAGACACTATTAAGAGAATAAAATGACCAGCCACAGACTGGGAGAAAATATTTGCACAACAGTTATCTGATAAAGCCCTGTTAACCAAAATATACAAAGAATTTTTACAATTCAACAATGAGAAAACAATGAGATTAAAAGATGGGCCAAACCAGGAGTTTGAGACCAGTCTGGGCAGCAAGGAAAAAAAAAAAACTTGGCATGGTGGTCCATGCCTGTAGTCCCAGCTACCTGAGAGGCTGAGGCAGAAGGATCACTTGAGCCTAGGAGTTCAAGGCTATAGTGAGCTATGATTGTGCCCCTGAATTCCAGCCTGGGCAACTGTCCCTTAAAAAGAAATAGGCTAGAGACACCTCACCAAAATATTCAAGTGGCAAATACACATAGGAAAAGATGCTCCACACATCATATGTCATCAGAGAAGTATAAATTAAGACAATGAGATACCACTACACATTTATTAGAATGGCCAAAATCCAGAACACTGACATCACCAAATGCTGGCAAGGATATCGAGCAACAGCAACTGTCATTTATTGCTCATGGGAATGCAAAATGGTACAGCCACTTTGGAAGACAATTTGGCAGCTTCTTATAAAACTAAATATAGTTGCCATATGATCCAGCAATTGCACTTCTTAATATTTACCCAAAGGAGTTGAAAACTTATGTCCACACAAAAACCTGCACACAGATGTTTATAGCAGTTTTATCCATAACTGCCAAAACTTGGCAGCAACCAAGATGTTCTTTAATAGGTGAATGGATAAATAAGCTGTGGTACATCCAGATAATTGAATATTATCCAGCGCTCTTCAGCAAATGAGCTGTCAAGCCATGAAAAGACACAGAGGAATCGTAGATCCACGTTGCCAGGTGAGAGGAACCAATATGAAAAGACTACATACTGTATGATTATACCTATGTGACATTCTGGAAAAGACACAACTTTGGAGATAGTTGAAAGACCAGAGGTTGCAGGAGTGGAGGTGGTAGGATGAATAGGCAGAGTCTAGAGGATTTTTAGGGCAGTGAAGCTACTGTGTATGATACTATAATGGTGGATACATGTCATTATACATTTGTCCAAACCCCTACAATGTACAGTACCAAAAGTGCACCCTAATACACACTATGGACTTCGATAATGTGTTAATGTAGATTCATCAGTTATAACAAATAGACCACTCTGTTGGGAGATATTGATAGTGGGGGAGGCTATGTGTGTGTGTGGGACCAGGAGTATTTGGGAAATGTGTACCTTCCTCTCAATTTTGCTGTGAACTTAAAACTGCTCTGAAAAATACTCTATTAACTAAAAAAGACCCAGTTAATCCAAAAGATGTCAGGAAAGGTGGAACAGAGAAGCCAAAAATAGTGGGGACAAACTAGACAAATAGTAAAATGGTAGACTTAAGTTCAGTCGTATAAACAACTACATTAAATGTAAATGGTCTCTATCTGCACTAGGATGGCAGCCACAGGCCACGTGAGATACTTGTTAATTGACCCTAAATAAAATTTAAGTCAGTCTCTTCATTGCACTAGCCACATTTTAAGTGCTCAGTAGTGACTCCTGTATTTCACTAGTATATTGAACAGCACAGATATAAAATATTTCCATTATCACATAAATTCTATTGACCAGCATTGGTCTGGTCAATCATGGAGATTATCAGAACTGACACAAATCCCCCCAAAAAGACCCAACTGCATGCTGTTCACAGCAAGTCCACTTAAAATACGTAAACTAGGCAGATAAGTTAAAAGTAAATGGATGGGAAAAGATACCATGCAAATGTCAAGCAGAAGAATGTGGTGACTGGATTAATATCAGATAAAGTAAACTTCAAGGCAAAGGGTATTACCAGAGATAAAGAGGGACATTTCATATTAATAAAAGGGTCACTACACCAGGAAGATAAAATAATTATCAATACATATGTTTAATAACAGCTTAAAAGTACATGAAACAAGTGACATAAAGGTAGAAATAGATGATTACATAGAGCTGGTGATTTTAAATATTCCTCTCACCAATCAATAGAATACATAGAGCAAATGTCAGTAAAGATAGATCGTATAAACACCATCAATTACTTTTAACTGACATTTATAGAACACTATAGCCAACAACTGCAGAATACACATTCTTTTCAAGTGCACATAGTACATTCACTAAAATAGACCATCTGGCTGGACCATGAAATAAGTCTCAACAAATTTAGGAAGATTGAAAACATACTGAATATGGTTCTCTGAACACACTGGAAATAAGTTAGAAATAAATAATGTGTCCTTTTTAAACTCCAGATATTTGGAAATTAAGCAACACACTTTTAAATAATTCATGTGCCAAAAAAAAAATCAGAAAATAATTTGAATAAAATATGAAAATACAATATACCAAAATTTTTAGGATGCAGCTAGCACCAGGCTAACAGGGAAAGGTAAAGTTTAAAAATACTAATGAGACAGCCAGGTGGGAGGGGGTCGCTGGAGAAGCTCCAACCAGCCTGTCCACTGAGGTGGAGCTGGAGCCTGGGGAAGTTCAGGACCCTTGCAGCAGGGAGGAGCCTGACCCCTCCTCTTCCTGTGTGGAACCTGGGATTCAAGCTAAGGGCGGGAAGTGCTGTAGCAGGGACTCTGGTCTAGAGAGAGTGCCTGCTTCTCCCTTTTCTTCCTTTTCACCCAATAAAGTCCTGCTTGACCCTTCAAACCCTCCGCCAACCTAAATTTTCATGGTCGCAGGACGGACAAGGACCCCATCTTTAGCTGAACTAAGGAAAAGTCCTGCAACACTAACATTAGCAAAGAAGAAAGGTCTAAAATTGGTGATCTAAACATCCACCATAAGAAGCTAGAAAAAGAAGAGTAAATTCAGAAGTGGAAGAATAAAAAGAATAGAGTGGAAACCCCAAGTACAACTTATCCCAGATATGCAAAATTGGCTTAACTAACATTAGAAATGCAATCAGTGAAAAACAACATATTAACAGAATAAAGAAGAAAACTATATGATCATCACCATAGATGCAGATAAGGCATTTGAAAAATTCAGTACTCATTCATGCTTCATTAAAAACAAAAAACTCAGAAAACTAGAAACAACAATAAAAGGAAACTTCCTTAATCCGATAGTTCCTATGAAAACCCCACAGCTAACATTATATAAATGATGATAAAAGGAAAGTTTTCTCCTAAGATCATAAGACAAGGGTATCTGCTTCCACTTCTATTGAATAACATACTGAGGCTCTAGCCATTGCAGACAAGAGGGGGAAAAGATGATAAAGATCAGGAAGAAAAAAGCAAAACTTGTAGATGACATGATTATTTACAAAAAAACTCCTAAAGGAATCAACAAAACATGTACAACTGATGAAATGTAGCAAGGCTGAAGAATTCAAGTACTTTTGCAACAATCGTGTATTTTATGGACTACAGCAAACAACTGAAAAGTAAAATTTTGAAATTCCATTTACAATAACATTAAAAGAACATAAAATACTTTAGAATGAATTTACAAGAGATGTGCAAACTCTCCATATGAAAACTTGGTTAAGAAACCCTAAATAAATAGAGGAATATACCTCTTTCATGAATTGTCAAGATGTTCTTTCCAAAATCCAGCACAATCCCAGAAATCAAGATCCCACAGCTTTTTTGATGAAATTAAGCTGATTCTATGATTTTTTAGTGGAAGTGTAAAAGTTTTATAACATTCAAAGAATCTTGAAAAAGGAGAGCAAAGTTAGAGGACTCAATTATAGTCCCACTAAAGACCTACCATAGAGTTATAAGTAATGTAAATCCTGTGGTATTAGCATAAGGGTGGGCAAATAATGAACAAACTAAATTCCTGAAACTCAGGCATATTTATCTTTTCAACAAATAGCATTGGAATAACTGGAAATCCACCTGGACAAAATGACCTTTGACTCTTCCCTCATACCATAGGGAAACAAATGGATCATAGACCCAAATATAAAAGTGTGGGGAGACAGAAAACCTATGCAACCTTGAAGGAGGTAATGATTTCTCAAAGGGCACCAAACATACAGAAAACATATTTAAGAAAATAAATGAGAAAATAAATAGGCAAATCAGAGGTAGAAATATTTGCAAGATATGTAGCTGAGAAAGGACTGGTATCCTGCATATATAAAGGATCTCTATAACTCAGTAACAGAGAAACTAATTTTATAAGTGGGCAAAATATTTCAACAGAAAATTCACAAGAGAAGGTACACAAGTGGCCAGCAAGCACATTAGGGAAATGCAAATTAAAACCACAGTGAGATATCGCTACATCCACCAGTATTTTTAGACATCAGGGAAATGTAAATTAAAACCACAGCAAGATATTGCTACATCCACCAGTAGTTTTAAAATTAAAATGACTGATACTGCCAAATGTTGACAAAGATACGGAGCATCCAGAACTATTGTACACTGTCAGTACAGCTGCTTTGGGAAAATGTCGGGCAGTTTCTCATAAAACGAAATACATATGTACCCTCTGACCCAGCAATTCCACTCCTAGGTCCTTACGTAAGAAATATGAAAACATATGTCTACATAGGTGTACAAGAATGTTCCTAACAGTTTTATTTATGATGACCAAAATTTTATAACAGTTCTCCTTTCTATCAATAGAAGGAGAAAGAATAAAACTATGGTATATCCAAACAATGAAAAACTAGCAATAAAGAGGAAGGAATTACTAAGATATATAACATGGGTAAATCTCAAAAACATGTTTGCCACAAGAGAGTACATACCGGCATGATTCCATTTATATGGAGATTTAGAACAACAAAAAAAAAAAACTGAGTTCTATAAAAGCGAAAGTAATCGATGGCAGAAAAATTCTGAACAGTGGTTTCCTCTGGAGGAATGTGGGTAGGGAGTTACAGGGAAGGGACTTCGGGGAACTCTGACCTGTTGGTGATGTTTGGTTGGTAGGTTGGATAGGTGATTTGCAGAGGTGTACGCATTTGTCAGAATGCACCTAATGATACAGTTAAGATTTATGCATTTCACTGTATGTAAATTTTATCCGAAAAGGAAAAAAATTCTGTAAGTAAATATTGAACCCTACGTAGTGATATGCAGGCAGAAGTACTGGGGATGAGGGCGGAAGCGTACCAAGCTCTGCAGCTTACTCTGAAATGCATCCAAACCAGATGGGTTGATGGATGGACAGAGGGACGGCTAGGTATCTAATAAATCAAGTATAGTAACATGTTAATTGTAGAATCTAGGTGGTGGGTATACGGGTGTTCACTGTAAAGTTCTTTCAACTTTTAGAATGTTTGAAATTTTTCATAATAAAATGAATTTAAAAGGTAATTGCGGTACTCACCCTGGGTGTATACACAAGCACCTATTCTCGCGATGCCCCTAAAGCTCTTGCCCCTCAGAAGGCTAGATGAAAGAGGGGCATTGGGGAGTGAGTAACAGAGCCGAGAGGACTGCTAACAGCACCAGGGTTTCTGATGAAAATGCACTCGCCAGAGCTGTGTTTCATTATTCGAAATCATACGGTTTTACTCAACAGGGCTCCTAGCCCTTCTGTCTCTGCTCCTGGTGCGTAAGGGTGGTGTGTGGGGCTCTGAGCCTGGGACTGCTCTCTCGGAAGGTGGGAAGATGCCCACGTATCCATTCCTCTCCGCGTGCAGATTCGCTCCCACACGCCCGGGCGGGTGATTCCGGAGGGCCGCGCGGGGCTGTCTGCGCGGGCGGGGGCGGGATGTGTCTGGAGGAGGCAGAGCGCCCTCTCCCGGTCCCGGAGGGCCCACGCGGCCCGGCTGAGCGTCCCACCAGCCGGTTCTGCATTCACTCCCCAGATCTGCGCGCCCTGGTGGGAGCACTGCAGCCCCTGGTCCGCCCTCCAAACGCCAGGCGTCTACCGGCGGAGACCAGCGCAGGAGGCGGGCCCGCGCGCAAGGAGGCGGGCGACAGGGTGGAGTCGCCGCAGCTGGCAGCCGCACGGCTCCACCTGTTGCCGCGTCGGAGCGCGCCCGCCTGAGAAGGCAGAGCGCGGTGCGGACCTGTGCTCCCCGCGCCGGCCGGCAGGGCAGGGCCGCGGCTGCCAGGAGGCCCGGGAACAGTCCCGACGGAGCGGCGCGGAGAGGGCGCTCCCCGGAAGGTGAGATCTGAGAGCGGCAGCGGCGCCAGCGGCCCCTACAAGGCGGGGTTTCAGGGAGGGGGCCCTGGCGGTTTGCTGGAGAGCATTGCTGATGGTGTGCGTGAGGTGGGGGATGCCTTCTGCGCGGACCCCGCGTCCAGGCAAAACTCTGGAACGCACTAAGCAGCCAAGCCCGGGTGGAAGAGATGGAACTCTCCAAGGTCAAGGTCTCCTGGCCGCGGGGCCCTTACAGCCCCCAGTCTTTGGCCTCCTCTCTGGAAGCGGGGCTGGCTCGCAGTGCGGGCTTGGTCCGGGCGGAGCCCACTAGTAGGCGCAGAGGACGCCCCCGCGCAGGATCCAGAGACCAAGGGTGCTCTGGCATGGGCAAGGCGAGGCTGGCTGCCCGGGGAGATGCCCCTAACTTCCTTCGCTCCCTGTTCCAACCTCCCTTTCTGGTCTCCTCTCTCCAGCCTGTCCGCGCAACGGATGCGCAGCGTTGGGGCCCGGCGGGAGGTCGGAGCCCGCGGACGCCGCTCAGTACAGCCCCTCTCTCCTTGCGCCCACCCTGGACCCGCTCCATCCCTAAGCCCCAGCAGCCGATTCGGTGACTCGGGAGGCCACAGGCTCAGCGCGACACCACGACCACAACTAGGACGCACCACCGTCGGTCTACCTGGGGAGGCACCTACAAAGCCAGCAGACTGACGCCCGCGTCTTAGCCGTCAGTGGCCTGAGAAGCGATAGTCAAAGGAACCAGGACCCCGTGGCTCTGCTTACCCGCCGACCTCCGGACCCCCTCGACCTTCTCTTCGGCGGAAACTCGACTTCGCTCGAGCTTGCCCTGAAGACGCGCCACGCCCCCTCCCCTACCTAAGCCAGACAGGGAGCAGGGATGGAAACGGCGTCCGCAACCCAGCGCCAAGCAGACGTGGACTCTGCGCCCGCTCCCCGGGACCTTCGGCGTTAAGGAGAACTCCGAAGAGAGCGGGGGGAGTGGAGGGGAACGGCGGCGACAAAGCGGATTTGAAACTAGGCGTCAAGGAGGACGTGGGGAGCTGGCGCCGCAGGAGCTACCGAGGCGGCGGCCAGGGGAGCCTCGCGGCCTGCGGGAGCTCCCGGCGGTCATGGGCGAGTCGGCGGTGGGGCGCCCGGGAGCCGGCTGAGCGCCGGGGCCCTTATTTCCCGGGGGAGTGGGCGAGACTCCGCTGGCGCCGGGTGCCCTGGGCCTGGGGGCTGCCCCTGGGGGCCCGGCCATGGCCGGTCGAGGTTTCAGCTGGGGCCCGGGCCACCTGAACGAGGACAACGCGCGCTTTCTGCTGCTGGCCGCGCTCATCGTGCTCTACCTGCTGGGCGGCGCCGCCGTCTTCTCCGCGCTGGAACTGGCGCACGAACGCCAGGCCAAGCAGCGCTGGGAGGAGCGCCTGGCCAACTTCAGCCGCGGCCACAACCTGAGCCGCGACGAGCTGCGCGGCTTCCTCCGCCACTACGAGGAGGCCACTCGGGCCGGCATCCGCGTGGACAACGTCCGCCCGCGTTGGGACTTCACCGGCGCCTTCTACTTCGTGGGCACCGTCGTGTCCACCATAGGTAAGTGTGCTGGCCGGACTCGCTGACAACCTCCGGGCGGCCTCCACTTCCTCTCAGAGGAAGGGGGCAGGACCGACCCTCTCAGCCTTTCATTCATCCATCTGGGCACCCAGCCCGACTGCACTGACATGAGCTGTAGCCTGATCAACAGGTGGTATTGCCTCCCCGCTGCTCTAATGTGGTCCAGGCACCGGCAGCTTCAGCGTCACCTGGCAGCTTGTTAGAAATGCGGTCTCAGTCCCCTCTGCAGACCTGCTGAGTCAGAATCTGCCTGTTAACAAAGTCCCCAAAGGATTGGAATGATCCTTAAGTTGGAGACGCTCTGCTCTGGGAGATTTTCAGTCTCATGAAGGAGACAGGGCTTGAGTTCATGGGGAGGAAAGCTTTTACAGATAGGGACAGGAAACTGAACATTTACTGAGTCAGTTAGAGGGGAAGTGCAGGTTTTAAAACATTCTGCCCTCGACTTCACACCGAGAAAAAATCAGAACACCAGACTGGAAGTGAGGAAGCCAAAGTGCCAATGACGGTTCAAAGGATGGAAAATTTCCCACCAGGAAGAACCAGGGAAGTGACCTTTGGCCTGAATCAGTTCGTGTTAGGCATAACTTGGGTTTGGGAACTGAAAGCGCGTTGCACCCTGGAGTAGGAGAGAGTCGCACTCAGGGGTCCCATGAGCTGGTTGGAGCCGTGGAAGGAAGACTAGGAAGGTCTGCTGACTAATGGGATGGAGGTGGGGGTAGGACCTTCACTGACAGACTGAGGTGCTGGAACTTATCTAGAGGCACCTGGGAGCCATTGAGAAGTTTTTAGCAAAGATGTAGCACAGCTACAATCAGTTGTGTTTATTTCCCAGCAGAAGGAAAATGATTTGGGGGAGTCTTTGCACCACACCCCTAAAGATTGTTCATCCTTGAAGAATAATCAAGTGATTAATGGGGGTTGGGGAAGATGCTGTAGAAATAAATTCTGAGGGGGGGCAAAAAGAGACCTGGAGCAGGGGAGGGAGCTTGGAAAAGTTAGATGGAGAGGCAGTGGCCTCCAAGCTGCAAAAAAGGCTGGCAGCTGCAAACAGCCCAGGGTGCATGTGCTGAGCGCTCTGTAGCTACTGCCCCTGTGCGCTCTAGAAGAGCTGGCTGGTGAGGTGGGGAGATAAGTTGAACCTCCTTGAGGCTCCCACACATGGCTGTGCTACATAGACATTCTGCCAGGAGAAGCAGCACAAAAGACAAAAGAGATTGGCTTCAGGTTAGATTCATCAAGAAAGACTTCCCAGGGCTAGTCCGGGAATTCAGGGCTTCAGCTGATGCATAGCAGGCGAGGCAGAGGACCAGCATGATGAGGCACACACAGGTTGTATCTGAAGTGCCTGGTTCCCAGCCCCCATCCCATCCCAGATGGCGCTGCCCATCAGCAGGCCGTGATGACACCACCATAACTAGGTATCAGGCAGGAAAACTCACAGCAGACCAGAACGGGCCCAAGATTGGTGGAGGAGGAATAACATCCCCATGCTTCTCCCCCCGAGCCCGCATTCTCTGCTGGACTCTAAGCAGACAAAGCCCAAAAGCCCCTCCTCACATCACCTCCCACGTCTCAGAAGACAGTTTCAGAATCTCCGCATAGGCAAGACTTGGGATGAACAAACTGATTAGGAGGTATCATTTTGGAAGTGACCTTGACTCTACTGTGTTTGCATAGCAAGTACAGGATTTTTTTAGATTGAATGGTTACTTGGGATGGTTTTGATGGGAGATTTGAGGGCTGACTCTTCCCCATCACCATCAAAAACCATCTCTTTGTGCTCCCAGTGGGCACAGAGGCAGGAAGGAGCAGAGCATGTGTGTGGACAGGTGCATCCATGTAGCAGGAACTGAGAGTGGCATGGGTAGGTGGCCATCTAGGAACATGGGCTTTGGTGATACGAATATGACAATGTGGCATGGAGGAGTGGAAAGAAACCTGGACAAAGAGTCTGGAGTGGGAGCTTTTCATCCTGCCTTTGTATCTTGGGCAAGCCTCTTAACTATTCTGAGCCCCATCCTTTTCTCATCTGAGGCATCTACAGAGTGCCCACCTTGGTATCTGGCACATCAGCTATTTGGTGAATATTAGTCCTGCCTGCCCCTGCTCCCTCCCTCCACCTAAGCCTGCCCCTGTCACAGGATTCTTGTGAGGGACAATAAGTTCATGTAAGTGCATGCGTGTTAAAAGGTAAAAAACATTATGTAAGTGTGGGCTGATTTTTATTTCTCATTTGTAGCATTTCCTTTTAAATTGTTTCACTAATTGTTGTAATAACAGCACTGGCTAACCTTTATCAGGCCCATTTTAGGCACATACTGTATGATTATTACGTGAATGTGCAATGCAGCTCATTGCTGTGTTACATTCACACTTCATTTCAGCCAACACAACTCCACGAGGTAGACAGAGCAATCCTCCGTTATAGATGAAAAAACTGAAGGTTCAGGTTTTTTATAAAATAAAATATAAAGAAGAAAAAATCAAATTATATGCAGTCATATCATCCAAATTAACCATTGTTAATGTTTTGGTCCATTTTCTTCTAGTCTCCTTTTTCCTCTGCATATACTCATACACATATGCATTTTTAAAAATTAGAATTATATTCTATAAACCACTTATATCTTGCATTTTTATTGTAACATTACATGATGGTGTTTTTCTTCTAAAAATTAATTCCACCATGCTTTATTCTGCAAAGACTTTGAGGTAGCAGACAAAGTATACAGTAAAATAATCATAAAATATAAATAAAACTTCAGAACAAGGGAAAAGAAGAACAGAAATATGGAATGCAAGCAGAGCTATGAAGTTGCTAGAAAGGAACTTTGTCTTAGTTTGGGTTCCCTCAGAAGCAGACCTTGAGCCAAGAATTTGAGTGCCAGCAGTTTATTGGGAGGAGCAAGGGATACACGTAGGTGCAAGAGAAAGTGAATCAAGGAAGGAAAGTAAGTTAATCCAGGGTATGCTGGTAAATCAGGCGCCATAGTGGGCAACTGGTACCTAATCCCAAGTGGAAGCTTGGAAGCAATGCAAAGTTCCTGAGCCAGATATCCCACGCAAGAAAGCTGGGATATTTACACACCTATACCTGTCAGGAATTGGTTAAAAAGCTGTCTGGGGAGGATGAGGAAGGAGCACAGGGATGTAAGTCCCAGGTACTTCCGGCCTTATTTTCTTCTGTGGACAGTGCAAGGGTAGCCTTCAGGCAAAGACAGGCTCTGCTGTTGGAAATCAGGCCAGTATGCCAGGAAATGATAACAAGATCCCAAGGAATGGTGGGGAATCCCATGGAAGGGAGAGAACCAGCAGTGACTGTTCAAGCTTCGGATGTGGTTTCAGGCTTCATGGCAGACAGTCATGACCCATGTTAGAATTCTTAGTATCAGAAAGGAGGAAATATAAACCTTTCCCAGTACCTAATTCTCCTTTTTTTTGGACACAGAGTCTTGCTGTCACCCAGGCTGGAGTGTAGTGGCACAAACTTGGTTCATTGTAACCCCTGCCCTCTCGGTTCAAGTGATTCTTCTGCCTCAGCCTCCCAAGTCGCTGGGATTACAGGTGTGCACCACCATACCAGGCAAATCTCTTTTTTTTTTTTAATAGAGATGGGCTTCGACGTGTTGGCCAGGCTGGCCTCAAACTCTTGACCTCAAGTGATCCTCCTGCCTCAGCCTCCCAAATGCTGGGATTACAGGTGTGAGCCACTTTTTTTTTAGGGAGTCTCACTCTGTTGCCCAGGCTGGAGTGCAGTGGCATGAGCTTGGCTCACTGCAACTTCCATGCCTCCCGGGTTCAAAGTATTCTCCTGCCTTGGCCTCCCAAGTAGCTGGGATTACAGGCACAAGCCATCATGCCCAGCTAATTTTTGTATTTTTAGTAGAGATAGGGCTTCACCATGTTGGCCAGGCTGGTCTTGAAATCCTGGCCTGAAGTGATTCACCCACCTCAGCCTCCCCAAGTGCTGAGATTACAGGCGTGAGCCACCACGCCTGGCCCCAGTACCTAATTCTCAAAAGTGTTTTCTCCTCGGGATTATATATAGGAGACATTGTATAGGATAACAGATGATATTCACAAATAATATTTTCCTGGAAAATGCAATTGAGGATTTCATGTCACTGTTACCTAATTGAGACCTTTGACTTGAAAGTCAAAGCTTAGAGTGGAAAACAGTTTGCCAGTTTCCCTAAAGGTTAAACCTAGAACTACTTTATGACCCAGCAATTCAATTTCTAGATATATTTCCCCCCCAAAAAAATCAACAGTAGGGATTCAAACAGATATTTGTGTACCAGTGTTCATAGCAACATTATTCACAATATCCAAACAACCCAAGTGTCCATCGATAGATGAATGAATAAACCAAGTGTGGGCTACATACAATGGAATATGATTCAGCCAAAAAAAAGGAATGAAATTGGCCAGGCACAGTGGCTTATGCCTGTAATCCCAACACTTTGGGAGACCAAGGCAGATGGATCACAAGGTCAGGAGTTCGAGACCAGCCTGGCCAATATGGTGAAACCTTGTCTCTACTCAAAGTATAAAAGTTAGCCAGGTGTGGTGGTTCGCGCCTGTAGTCCCAGCTACTCTGGAGGCTGAGGCAGGAGAATCGCTGGAACCTGGAAGGCGGAGGGTGCAGTGAGCCGAGATCGCTCCACTGCGCTCCAGCCTGGGTGACAGAGCAAGACTCCATCTCAAAAAAAAAAAAAA
>NW_012101410.1:4714681-4724322 GCF_000951045.1 Mandrillus leucophaeus
CAGAAGGACAAATATCATATGATTCCACTTATATGAGGTATCTAGAATAGGCACATTCATAGAGATAAATTAAAATAGAGGTTACTGGGGCTGAGGGAAGGCCAGAAGCAGGAGTTATTGTTTAATGGGTGCTTTCAGTTTGGGATGCTGAAAACATTTTGGGTATAGATAGTGGTGATGGTTATACAACATTGCAAATATATTTAATGCTATTGAATTGTACACTTTTAAATGGTTAAAATGACAAACATGTTAAGTATATTTGACTGGAGTAAAGAAAACCTCAGGGCAGAGTATTAAAACACAATTCAGAGATGTTGATTCTGAAAAAGGCTAGAGATCATACATGAAACGGGAATACATTTAAAGTACTCAGAGAAGTAGAATAACAATTCGTCTGGTAAATGATCTTCTGTGAATATCTTTTCTCTGAAACCAGCTTTTGTTAGGAATTTGTCCCCACATTTGCTGGTGTATCTATAGCTAGCTTCTGTCCCCAAAGGGTTTGCGGTACTCTGCATTTGACAGAGTCAGGGGAGGCTTAGGTTTTGCTGCAGTAACAAGCGACTCCCAAAATCTCAATAGCTTAATGTAATAAAAGTGTACTTTGTACCCACACCAAGTTCACTGTGGGCGCTGGTGATGCCACAGGGCGGTTGTCTCTGTGTTGCCCCAGCGCTTCAGGCCTCTTCTGTCTCTTGGCTCCTCTTCCTCAGCACATGCTTCCAGGATTGCTCTGGAAGGGGAAGAAAGGGCTGAAGAGTTGAGTACCAATGATCAAATGGCTGCCACCACCTGGAAGTAGCACAGGTCCCCTCCACTCCCATGTCATTGGCCAAATCAGTTCACAGAACCACCACACCCTACTTCAAGGGGTCAGGGAAACATTACCCCAGTCCCTTCATGGCAAGCTGCAGAAGAAATGTTTCTTCCAGTCTAAAAAAGGATGTGTTGGGCCTGGAGCCGTGGCTCATGCCTGTAATCACAGCACTTTGGGAGGGAGAGATGGGTGGATTGCTTGAGGCCAGGAGTTCGAAACCAGCCTGGCCAACATGACGAAACCCGATCTCTACAAAAAAGTAGAAAAAATTAGCCAGGTGTGGTGGTGCAGGCCTGTAGTCCCAGCTACTTGGCGGGCTGAGGTGGGAGGATCGCTTGAGCCCAGGAGGTTGAGGTTGAGGCTGCAATGAGCCATGATTGTGCCACTGCACTCCAGCCTGGGCAATAGGGCAAGACCCTGTCTCAAACAGAAAAAAAAAAGAAGAGAAAAGAAATGCAGAGTCTCAGGTCAACCCCAGACCAACAGAATCAAAGTCTATGCTTTAATAAGACATCCAGGTGAGTCCTGGGCACATTGAAGTTTGAGAAATCTAGAGTCTAGAGGGTCGTTCATGTTGTGATGTTGCTGACTAGGACAAGCCCCCCCATGCTTTAGAACACAGACAAACCAGTGGCCAGGCAGGTATGGTGAGGAGGTGAGCTCACCTGCTGTCTTATGACCTCCTCGCCAGCTGGAAGTCAAGTGCGTTGAGGGCAGGTTCATTACACACCATCCGGATGCAGGGATGCGCCAGGCTCAGGCTGAGAAGATGACTCGGCTCATGAGGACCTGAGATGCTCAGACGGAGAGGCTCAGCCCTGCCTCATATGTGACTAGATTCTCAACAACAGTTTTTATTCTTTTTTTTTTTTGAGACAGAGTTTCGCTGTGTCACCCAGGCTGGAGTGCAATGGCGTGATCTTGGCTCACTGCAACCTCTGCCTCCCAGATCCAGGCGATTCTCCTGCCTCAGCCTCCTGAGTAGCTGGAATTACAGGCGCCTGCCACCACACCCGGCTAATTTTTGTATTTCTAGTAGAGATGGGGTTTCACCATGTTGGTCAGGCTGGTCTCAAACTCCTGACCTCGTAATCTGCCCACCTCGGCCCCTCAAAGTGCTGGGATTATAGGAGTGAGCCACTGCACCCAGGCCTATTCATTTTTATTAAACAGAAATAATTATGCAGATGCCCTTTTCTGGCCAGGGATGTGACCCATGATTGGCTCTGCATGGCTATACTCTACAAGGCCCCCATGGGATTCTGGGGCTCAACTGGTAGGTGTGTGGTTGGCCCTGGTCAGTGTGTAAATCCATGTGGTGCCAAACTGAATATTGCTTTGGGAATCTTTTTTTTTTCTTTTTTCTTTTCTCATGGGAACAAGGCTGGGGAAAGAGCTTTTGAAATCTAAGTATATCAAGTCCAAACAATAAAATATTGGGAATCACTATTTTATAGTACAAAGTTATAAACTAACATCAGAGAAGATGAAGCGTTCAGAAAGAATAAAAATATCCCCCAAATGCATTGATGATATACATTAATGGATGTTATGCATGAGTCCAGATTTAAATCATACATTGAGCACTTCACACATTACAAAGCATTTGTGCACAAACCTTACGGGATAGGCAGGGAAGTTATTACTAATTCCATTTTGCAAGTCAGAAAACTGAGGTGCAGACAGCATAAATCTCTTGCTTGAGACCACACAACTATAAAGTGGCAGAGTTAGAATTAGAACCAAGTTTTGTTTTGTTCAGTGTCTAGTGATGAAATAAATATATATTAGTTTTGGAAGACTGGAAATATATGGGAAAGTATAAAACAAGTAGAAATCATCCATAATTCTACCAACAACAAACACTGTAAATAGTCTGGGGAATCATATTATACGTCAATCATATTATACGTATAATCATATTAATCATATTATGTTGAACCTAAAGTGCTATTTTAAAAATCTAAGATGCATCATTATTTTACGTACCATCAAGAAAGAAACACTGCCAATTAAATTCTGACATGCTACCTGTTGTGGGATGCATCTCGATTTCAGAGAGATTAAAATTTGGGGGAAAGGTGTATCTTAAAATCACTGAAATGTATTTTGTATCTCGTTGCTTTCTATATAACCATTATAACATGAGCAGATTGTTGTAATTAGGCAAAAATGAATCTCCTTATAATTAATATCTCTGATTTCTATTAAAGTTGATTCAAAATGTTTATTAAAAATACTTATAGTTCATCTTCTCTGAATCAACTAATTCTCCCCTCATTTTTCTGCTGGGAGCAGGGGGGATGCTATGTTAATTAAAGTGTATCTGTGTGCTTTATAGTTAAGGACTTTCGACCCTGTCTAAAGACTAAATGTGTCATATTTTTCATTCTTTATTCTCTGTTCAATGTCTATAATTTCTTATTTATTACTTAGATAGAGAAATGTTTTTCATTTCAACTCAGTTTTGTATTTCAGTCCTTTCCTTGTGCTTTCTCCCATTGTCTTCGTGCTTCAATCTTTGTCCATCCAGATTCCGTAAGAATGCAAGCTTTTGTTTGGTATTTTTTTTGCAACTACTCTCCATTTCCAGTTGCAGCAGTGACTTTTAAAGCACTTTAATGTATTGTTTCATGCGAACAGTGGCAGGTACGTTTTGGAATTGCAGCTGAGGAGCAATGTGTGGTCGTGGGGAATGAGGAGACAGGAAGGGTAGCTGGTGAGAGCTTACCTCCACTCGAGGTAGGGTGAGAGGGCCATACCTCTTCCAGCTTCTAAAATTTCATGGGGAAGCTCAGATCATCCATTCTGAGAATCCTGGATTTGTTCAATTATTTGTTTCCTGCTGGGAACGTTTCAGTATCTGGAAGTTAGAGCTGTGTTGCAGGACATAGCCCTCACTCTCCATTGCCCAGCATTTAGTATTCACATATGCTCATCTTAGCCTGTTGCATTAGAAATTCTTGTTTATATTATAAAATAGAATGGCTTCCTTTTCTTTTATCCTAAATTCCATCCAGTTCTCTCTTTCCCTCTGTCCCTTTGTCTATGAAGGAGAGATGGGTTTGGTTTGAGTGTTAACCCAAATAATCCTTGGGCTCCTTGGGGTCCTGTCCAAGAAGCTGTCGTCTTTTGAAAGAAGCATGGTGTGTTAGCCAAAAGTAATGAAAAATAAATTTGATTTCTGCTTGTATCTTAAAAGAACCTTAAAGAGTCTCCCATTTATAATGTAAAGGAAACTTCTTCCTTTTCTGCTCTCCCAGGCTCTCATATCTATCTCAAAGGAGTTCTGGAACCTCTTATGCCTAAACTCCTCACCAAGTTTCTCCCAACCGTCAGCCCTGTCTTTCTGTCCCTCCTGGTCCCATCTCCCTACATCTCTCCCTGCTCCCTGTTACCAGGATTGACTTCACTTCTGCAACATCATTTAGCTTTCTCTCAGCATATTTCCTGGACTCCCCATAATAAAGGACAGTGCTGGCAGTTGACCAGCAAGTAACAGTCTTTTCCCCTTAGAAGGAAGGAGAGAATTGGGAGGCCAAGGTGGGCAGATCACGAGGTCAGGAGATCAAGACTATCCTGGCCAACATGGTAAAACCCTGTCTCTACTAAAAATACAAAAAATTAGCTAGGCGTGGTGGTGCACGCCTGTAGTCCCAGCGACTCGGGAGGCTGAGGCAGGAGAATCACTTGAACCTGGAAGGTTGCAGTGAGCCAAGATCGCACCACCGCACTCCAGCCTGGGTGACAGAGTGAGACTCTGTCTCAAAAAAAAGAAAAAAAAAAAAAAAGAAGAGAGAAGAGTAGGGGAAGATGGTGATCACTAGTACATTAATGACTTTACACCTGGGGAACATCTCAGCCATTCGAGGAGGACATTTCTGTGTTCAGACCCAGAAGCACGGGGTCCTGCTGAGGACGGTGGGAGAATCACCTCATCAGGAGGCACCTCTGTCATAACACGGCCCTCCCTCCATCTTCCAGCCTTCTGCCTCTTTCGGTTCAGCTCATGTGAATTGCCAGATATTTTACCAGGACCTTCAGCACACCTACTGCGTCTTCCTTTGGCCAGAGAGCCATCTTTATAAGCCTAATTAGGTGCTCAGGGGTTTATTTTTCCCATTCTCTAATCAGCTGTCCTGTGTCTCTCAACTGATCGCCTCTCCTTGAAAGGGAAACACTGTAATCCGTGAACTCAGGGGTCAGAGCGTGAATGTAAATGAGTGTAACAGGTGGTAGGACATTAGGGAGCAGTAGGGCCTTGTACCCTGGAGAGAGCAGCCCCAACACAGGCATTCAGATTCTCACTTTGAAACAGCATTGCGCTGACCAGACAGGTCTGAGGGGTTGAGTCCCCCAGTTGAAGCTTTGATGATCACGAGCTCTGGGCTTCCTTATCTTTGGGAGGGAGAAGGACAGGGAGCGCATAGCATCGCTCTTGAGTGTAGCAGAGCTTGCTTTTTATAGTTCACTTAAAGGACGCTTTTTCACAGAGAGTGAACCTTGCATGCACTTATTTCTAAAAGAAACTAAGGGCGGTTACACTCAAACTCTTCTGATTTCTGCGACTACACATAGTTATTGAAATCTATAAGTATGTGTGGACTATTAGCTTTTTCACATTATTTCCTATACACTTTCTCAAGAATTCCGTGAGTTTATATGAATGCAGAATGGTTTAACTATCCTCAAATAGTTGGACTTGGGGGTTATATGTGATTTTTTTTTTTACTATTGCATATAATAAAGGTATGAAATTTTGGATTTCACATACACAATGTTAAATACAATGTACATCTTTGTGTACGTTTAGTTGTAACAACAACCCCATAAGGTCGGTACTATTAATATTCTCATGTTGCCGACAAGGATCCCGAGGCTCCGAGAGCTTCTGTGCTCCGTCTGAAGCCACCCAGCTAGAAGCAGTGTGGCATCTCCCTTCAAACCTTACACTCTGAACCACCACTTCTTTACCTTTTCTTCCTTTGGGGTCCGTGTTGTGGGAAGAATCGCCAGTTAAAGTGACCGTGTGTGGTCTCTTTTATAGTGTGGTGGCCCTTAGGTGACCTGGGATAGTCTAAGAAGACAGAAGTGGTCTGGTTAGCAGAAGCTCAGCGGAGGCTGATGATGTGTGTGCTACCACGGGTGTGAGGTTTGGGTAGCGTGCTGCCTACCGCCCAGGAGTCCATGTAAACAGACTTCTGCCTCCCACCGGCAGTCGGCAGTCGTCTCAAAGCTGCAACCTCTCTCCCATCACCATGATGACGGTTGCCTGCCCCCAGGACTTTCACCTCCAGTTCAGACATATTTGATCCCAGAAGTCACTTCCTGACTTTGCCTGTTAGCTCTTGTCATGTTGGCACCAAGGTTCTCTGTGTCTTGGGTCTTCCCTCCTTTTAAGCAGCTGATGAAGATCACAAGGCATTGGCCCTGAAGATCAAGCAGGACTATGGTTTTCAAACTGTGGTCCAGGGAGCCATGGGGTTCATGGTATTTTAAGGGCTGCCTCAAGGGCCAAGAGGACCCCTCAAGTTGTTGTGGGTTTTTTGGTTTGTTTGTTTTGTTTTGTTTTGTTTTTCTGGAGAGAGTTTCACTCTGTCACCCAGGCTGGAGTACAGTGGCATGATCGCGGCTCATTGCAACCTCTGCCTCCTGGGTTCAAGCAATTCTCTTGCCTCAGCCTCTGGAGTAGCTGGTATTACTGGCGCCCGCCACCACGCCCAGCTAATTTTTCTATTATTACAAAATAGGGATGGGATTTCACCATGTTGGCCAGGCTGGTCTCAAACTGCTGACCTCAGGTGTTCCGCCCACCTCGGCCACCCAAACTGCCGGGATTACAGGTGTGAGCCACCGCATGTAGCCGAAATAATATTTTAGATATGTTAGGTTAAATAAAATGCATTCCTGGCCGGGCGCGGTGGCTCAAGCCTGTAATCCCAGCACTTTGGGAGGCCGAGGCAGGCGGATCACGAGGTCAGGAGATCAAGACCATCCTGGCTAACACAGTGAAACCCCCTCTCTACTAAAAATACAAAAAAATTAGTTGGGCGTCGTGGCGGGCGCCTGTAGTCCCAGGTACTTGGGAGGTGGTGGGCGCCTGTAGTCCCAGCTACTTGGGAGGCTGAGGCAGGAGAATGGCATGAACCCGGGAGATGGAGCTTGCAGTGAGCCAAGATTGTGCCACTGCCCTCCAGCCTGGGCAACAGAGCGAGACTCTGTCTCAAAAAACAAAAAAAAGGTTTTGTGAGGCTGGGCGCGGTGGCTCACACCTGTAATCCCAGCACTTTGGGAGGCCGAGGCAGGCGGATCACGAGGTCAGGAGATCAAGACCATCCTGGCTAACACAGTGAAACCCCCTCTCTACTAAAAATACAAAAAAATTAGTTGGGCGTCGTGGCGGGCGCCTGTAGTCCCAGGTACTTGGGAGGTGGTGGGCGCCTGTAGTCCCAGCTACTTGGGAGGCTGAGGCAGGAGAATGGCATGAACCCGGGAGATGGAGCTTGCAGTGAGCCAAGATTGTGCCACTGCCCTCCAGCCTGGGCAACAGAGCGAGACTCTGTCTCAAAAAACAAAAAAAAGGTTTTGTGAGGTTGACTATATAGTGATGCTTTGACTTATTTCTAAAATTATTCTATAATGATTTGAGAATATGCATTTTGCAGATTTCTCCTTTTTATTTGTTGTTTCTATATATCCTGTTGTATGTATATATTTCAGTTGGTTTTTCTCTTATGTTACTGAATTTTGGACCTGGAGGAAACATCATCCACAACCACCCCCAAACAGAAAACACATGCAAAATGACATTTCATTGTATGTTTCTGGGCATATAAATTCAGTGCTATTGCTTTTATCACTTGCATAATTTTTATTACTATTTCATTATAATAGTATTACCTTTACCTCTAAATGCTTTATATGCTAATACCTATTTTTAAACTGAGATATGATTAAATTTCTGTATCATATTAGCAGACACTTGCAGATTTTAGATCATCTCTTTAGTTGTAATCTTTAGTAATTTTTGTTTTAAATTAACCTGTTAACACATTTTTATGTATTTTTTTAATTTTATATTTTTAAATTTTATTTTATCTTTGTAGGAAAATTTGATGTACTTAATATTTGGTTTCACTGGTATTATCCTCCTTCATCCTATACTTGTCTTATCCTTTTAAGTCTGTTTTCAATTCTGTATTTTTATTGTGATGGCTTAGATGTTCTTTTTGTCATTTAAATATGGTCAGAATGAAATCATATCTAAACTATCTCACGATAAAAACCATTTCTACCACTATTTTTTATGTTTATAAATAAAATTGAGACCTCGGTTTATTGGTGATACAGAATCTTTCAGCTTGGGGTTCAACCCATTTCCTACAACCTCCTTGCCTCCCAGGTCCTTGTTGTATCTTGTTTCCTGGAAATGCTTTTTTAAATGACATTTTTACATCTTGGAATCTACCTTGTATCATCACATCTTTTAACTGAGAGCTTATGACCTCTTTAACCCCTCTAGTGATTTATGGACTTTTCTTTTTTTGAAACTGAGTCTGGCTCTGTCGCCCAGGCTGGAGTGCAGTGGCGCAATTTTGGCTCACTGCAAGCTCCGCCTCCGGGGTTCCCGCTATTCTTCTGCCTCAGCCTCCTGAGTAGCTGGGTTTACAGGTGCGCACCACCAGGCCCGGCTAATTTTTTTTTTTTTTTTTCCCGTAGAGATGGTTTTTCCCCGTGTTGCCCAGACTGGTCTTGAACTCTTGATCTCAGGG
Source organism: Mandrillus leucophaeus (assembly GCF_000951045.1). NCBI lineage: Eukaryota > Metazoa > Chordata > Mammalia > Primates > Cercopithecidae > Mandrillus > Mandrillus leucophaeus. Next base: position 4,723,274 of record NW_012101410.1, read on the forward strand.
ATCCACCTCGGCCTCCTAAAGTGCTGGGATTACAGGCATGAGCCTCTACGCCAGGCCTAGACTTCTCTTTTTTGTTCTCCCCATCTCTCTCTCTAGCTTTGTTCTTCTCATGCCTCTGGACCTTAAGGCTTTGGTTCATCATTCACTTAAACCCCATTTTCTCTCCTCAAGCTTTGCTTGTGCCTTCAAACAGAAAGTAAAGGCAAAATAATTAACCTTTGAGAGAATGACTTTTCCTGTGTGGTCTGAAAATGATGCCCCGTTTAACACTTAGTGGAGTTGGAGGAAAGAGGAAATAACAACCATATTTGTTACCTGTTTCTTCTGTGCTTTCTGTCTGGTGCTCTTCTTACTCCTAACTCTGCAGCCACTTTTATTGGTACTTAGGTCTCAAGGTAGTATTGTTCCTTTTTGTTCCCTGTAGTACTGCTTCTTCAAAATGACAGGCATATTGACTGCAGGTTGCATTGGGCTGCATGTAGTAGGAAATAGCAGTGATTTAAACAGACAGAAATTTATTTTTCTCATATAGCAAGAAGTTCAGAGGTCTGTGATCCAGGGCTGATATAATAGTCCCACAAGGCCACCAGAGTCCCAGAACCTTCTGTCTCTCTGTTCTGCCAGGTTTAGATGGTGGCTCTGTCTCTCTTTTGCTCATAAAACAGAAATTGTAAGCACTATCAAGACAGGACGAGGGAAGGAAAGAGGTAAAAGGTATATGCCAGCTGAAAAGAACTTTCTGGGAAAACTCCAACAACTCATTGGTGCAAACCATGTCAGATTGTCCCCCAATCCCCATCTGCACGTGAGCTCATTGCTATCTCAAATGCAGCTAGCGTTTCTTTATTGAGGCAGAAGGGAAGTCAATATTGTGTAGCAACAATATTGTGTAGACAACTAACAGTGTACCTCCTGGAAAAAGAAAATATTGTCTGAGCGTCTTTCTTTCTGGAATTGTTTTGGAAGGTTCTCTGAGCAGTTAATGTCTTGATCAATTGTTTTTCTATTCTGGGGATTTTTTTTTTTTTTTTTAGATGAAGTTTCTCTCT
>NW_012101410.1:4725898-4732517 GCF_000951045.1 Mandrillus leucophaeus
AAGAAAGAAAAAGAAAGAATAAAAGGCATGCTTTGAATACACAGCGATGTAGTTGTGTAGAAAGAAGGAAGGGAGGAAGAGAGAGGGAGAAAGAAAGAAAAGAAAGAAAGAGAGAGAGAGGGAGGAAGGAAGGAAGGGAGGGAGGAAGGGCGGGCAGGGCAAGGCATGCTTTGAATACACAGGGATGTAGTGCTGAGTGCTCAGCAACAGGTGAGTCGATTTCACAGGCTGATGGATGAAGACTGAGCTCCCGGAACTGATGAAGTAGCAATCATCACTCCTTCAATTAAGTAAGAACATTTTTCCTGGAGGACATGGGGCCTAAGGGCTGTTTGGGAAGAGATCATGACCTGCTCATTCTTTCAACAATCCTATGAGTTAGAGAAAGTCAGGCTCAAAAGAGTGAGTAACTTTCCCAAGTCCACACAGCCGTTAAGGAAGCATATTGCTTAGGAATTTTGTTTGCCTTCAATGTTACAAAGCCCTGAAAAGTAGCGGAAGCACAGGAGGTGTTACTCTATCCTGTAGAAGAGGTCTCCCCTACAGGTACTGCACGTAGGCAATTCAGAGTTGCTGTGGGGGCTGCACAAAGTCAACCAGGAGTCAGGCCTCTTCAGCTGGGTGGTATAACCCTCGTTCTCAGGTTCAGCATGGCTGCTGGTGTGCCGGCCATCACGTCGACATGCTAGGTAGTAGGATGGAGGAAAGGGAGAGGGAGGGGGTGTCCCTTCCCTTTTGAGGCACTGTCTTTGGTCAGTTTCTCTAAGAAACAGACTCTGGGCCAAGGATTTGGGAGGAAATGATTTATCAAGGAAGTGCTCCCAGAAAAAAACTAGTAGGAGTGTGAGGGAATTGAGGATGAGAAAAGGGAAAAGTCAAACAAGAGGTTATTTTATGCAGCATAAATTACACGTTAAAATTTGGCCCACCTGGAAGCAAAGGAACTGGGTTTTTATACTCCCACACCAGCCAATCATTGGCTGTGGCTGGTGGGGTAGAGGGGCCTGCACCACCCAGGTCTCAGCTGTGTGCAGTCACAGGTGTGAGCCATTAGCAGCAGAGCCTGCAACAACTGGGAGATGCACTCACAAGGCTCAAGGGGTTTCGAGGAATCTGGATGGGGCACAAATAGTGTCTACTGTAAGGGGCTTGCCAGAAATTCCAGTTACTTCCCCTTATATTTCATTGACCAGAACTTTGTCACATGGCTGCAGGAATAGCTAAGAAATGAAGTCTTTATTCCAGCTAGTAATGTGTCAGAAAGCAGTGCCCAGGAACTCAAAGAAAAAGATCCTGGCTCCCGGAGCCCCTGAGAAGAGCTGAGCAGGCCCTGCCTGGGTCATGTTTTCATGACACACACTTAATGAGTGAGGTCAAGGTCACACGTCCACCTCCAGTGTGAGCAGGGAGCAGGTGTGCTGGGAGGCACACAACTGAAAGTGGAGAAGGAAACAGGTCCCAAAGCAGAAGACCCTTCGTAGATGAGGGAGAGGAGGAGGAAGGGTTGTCCCTGGACACACGCTAGTGAGATAACTTGGTGGACAATGCTGTTGTCGTCAAAATGGGATACCAAAGTGAGGACGGCTGGAGGGATCCCGAGTTGAGTTTCGAAGGTATTGAATTTAGGGAGCCTTTGGGACCTTGGAATGGAGACATTCAATAAACAATTGAAGGCCAGGTGTGGTGGCTCACACCTGTAATCCCAGCACTTTGGGAGGCTGAGGCAGGCAGATCACCTGAGGTCAGGAGTTTGAGACCAGCCTGGCCAACATGGTGAAACTCCGTTTCTACTAAAAATACAAAAAAATTAGCCGGACATGGTGGCGGGCACCTGCAATCCCAGCTACTTGGGAGGCTGAGGCAGGAGAATCGCTTGAACCCAGGAGGCACAGGTTGCAGTGAGCCGAAATCGCACCATCGCACTCCAGCCTGGGTGACAGAGTGAGACTCCATCCCAAATAAATAAATAAACAAACAATTGGAAAAAAAAGAACTCTGAAGCTCAGGAGAAAGGTTAGGACTGGAGGTTCCAGATGTCAAAAAAAAAAAAAAGTTTTTATTGTTAGTATCTTAGGAGGATGGAATCAGGAATACCAGGTTTTCAGACTTGCTTTTATGTTTGCAGCCATCATCCTTTTAACAACAGCAACAGTAATGAAACTCAGTATTGTTTTTTCTCTTTCTTCTTTGTATCCCCAGTCCTAGGGTTCCCAGTTAGGATACTCCTCACCCCAGACTGTCAGGCATCACCTGTTTTGGATTCCCCAGGGCTGAGAGAAAGCCCTAAATAGCTAACCCGCCCATGTCCATTTCCTTAAAAAACATCTGTGACCCTGGAGCAGGGTTTCTGCACCTCAACACAACTGGCATTTTGGACCAGAGTGTCCTCGGTTGTGGGGCAGTCCTGTGAATTGTAGGGTGCTTAGCACCACCCTTGATAGTGTGTCCTTAGTTGTGACAACCAAAACTCTCTCCAGATGCCCCCTGGGGGAGAATGACTGCCCTAAAGGGAACCAAAGGATGAGAATCTGCCAGAAGAAGAGTCTCTCTGGTTCTCTTCTTTCTGCGAGCCTTTCAGGCACTGCGAAGGGCTCAGTGCTGAGCACTGGGACCAAAGAGAGGACTAAGCCAAGTCCAGGTTTCAGAAATTGAAAATATGTAGTGATTTCCATTAGTTGGGAAGTTCTAGGCCAAAGGCAAAATTTGGAAACGGAAGATTTTGAGTGTGTGGTCCTCTCTCTCCAAACTTTAACTTCGATTATTAACTGCAAGGTGGGTTTTCTTTTAAAAAATACTTTTTCCATGAAAAATTCTTAATATGTATGCATTTGGATGCATTTTCAAATCATTCCAATGTATTTAAAGTAAAAAACCGGTCTCCCTTTGCTCCCCCATCCTACTTTCCAAGAAATAACCAACTCCAAGAGTTGGATGTGGATCTTTCCAGAATTGTTTTCTCATCCACAATCATGTAAGTCCAAGCACACACACATGACTTCCTGCACACATATATGTGGTTCTTTATGTATTTTTTGCAAATTCGTTTTTTATAGCTGCTGATGGTTCTTTTTTAACAGCTTTATCAATGTATAATTCATATACCATAAAATTCATCTATTTAAGGTGTACAATTCCGTGGTTTTTAGCGTATTTACAGAGTTTTGCAACCATCCCCACCATCAACTTTAGGACATTTCAAGTTCTGAAAAAAGAAACATCATACCCTTTAGCCTTTGCCCCCGTTATGGTTTGAATATGGTTTATCCACATGATAACTCATGTTGAGGCTTGGTCCCCAGTGTGGCAGTGTTGGGAGGTGGTGCCTTGAAGGAAAGAATAGGACATTAAGATCCATTAATGTCTTTCTCTCGAGACTGGGTTAGTTCTCTCAGGAATGGATTAGTTCCAGTGAGAGTGGATTGTTACCAAGGGAGGTTGCCTCTCATATTTTGCCTGCTTTCCTTTCCATTTCCCCACCGTATTTTGATGCAACATGAAGCTCTCGCCAGAAGCCACTAGATTCAGTTGCTCAACCTTGAACTTCCCAGCCTGCAAAACCATGAGCTAAATAAACCTGTTTTCTTTTTCAAGACAGAGTCTCGCTTTGTTGCCCAACCTCGAGTGCAGTGGCATGATCTCAGCTCACTGCAACCTCTGCTTCCTGAGTTTAAGTGATTCTCCTGCTTCAGCCTCCCCAGTAGCTGGAACTGTAGGTGCGTGCCACTACACCCAGCTATTTTTTTTTTTTTTTAAGTAGAGACAGGGTTTTATCGTAGTGGCCAGGCTGGTCTTGAACTCCTGACCTCAGATGATCTGCCTATGTCGGCCTCCCAAAGTGCTGGGATTACAGGCATGAGCCACTGTACCTGGCCTCCTCTTTTCTTTATTAATTATCTGGTCTCAGGTATTGTGTTATAGCAACACCTAGTGAACTAAGACACTCTCCCCTCCAGCCTTAGGCAACCAACAATCTACTTTCTATAGATCTGCCTATTCTGGACATTTCATATAAATGGAATCATACAACATGTGGTCTTTTGTGACTGATTTCTTTCACTTAGCATGTTTTCAGGTGAGCCATGTTGTAGCATGTATTAGTACTTCTCTCCTTTTTGTTGCCAGATAATATTCTGCTACATGGATTTACCACATTTTATTTATCAGTTAATCAGTTGATGGACATTTATATTGTTTCCACTTTTTAGCTACTATGAATAATACCATACAATGTCGAATAAGTTTATAAAAACGTATGTCTACAGAGCACAAGTTTTCTATGTGGACATATGTTTCATTTCTCTTGAGCATATAGGTTTGGAATTGCTAGGTCATGTAGTAACTCTATTCTTTATCTTTGGACAAACTTCCAAAATGGCTATAACATTGTATATTCCCGCCAACAGTGTACAAGGGTTCCAATTTCTCCACACCCTCTCCAGGACTTTTACTGTCTCTCTTTGGATGTGAAATAGTATCATATTGTGGTTTTGATTTGCATTTCTCTAATGACAAATGATACTGAGCATCTTTTTGTGTGTTTATTGACCATTTGTATACTATCTTAAAAGAAAGGTCTGTTCAGATTCTTTGCCTATCTTTTAATTGGGTTATTTGTCCTTTTATTGCTGAGTTATGAAAGTGCTTTATATATTCTAGATTCAAGTCCATTAACTGATATATGATTTGCAAAGATTTCTCCCCTTCTGTGGGTTGTCTTTTCACTATCTTCTTGATGTTCTTTGAAGCACCAAAGCTTTAAATTTTGATAAAGTCCAATTTATTGGATAAAGTTCTGTTTTTCCTTTTGTTGCTTATGCTTTTAGTGTCATATTATAAGAAACCATTACCTAATTTAAGGTCATGAAGATTTATACTTATGTTTTCTTCTAAGGGTTTTATATTTTTGCTCTTACATTCAGGTTGCTCATCCGTTTTGAGTTAATTTTTGTACATGGTGTGAAATATGGGTCTGCTGTGGTTTCAGTGTTTGTTTCCTCCAAAGCTCACATGGAAATTTAATTGCCATTCTAACAATATAAAGAGGTTTGACCTTTAAGAGGTGATTAGGTGATGAAGGCTCTGCCCACATGGGTGGGATTGTGTTATGAAAGGGCACGTTTGGCCTCCTTCTCTCTCTCCTTGCCCTTCCACTATGTCATGTATTCCCTCATGTGACGACAGCAAGAAGGCCCTTTCAAGCTGTCAGTGTCTTGATCTTAGACTTCCAAGCCTCAAAATTCTAAGAAGTAAATTTTTGTTCTTTGTAAGTTACCCAGTCTGTGGTATTTTGTTATAACACCGCAGAATGAACCAAGACAGGATCCAACTTAATTCTTTTGCATGTGGCTACTCAATTGTTCCAGCATCATTTATTGAAAAGACTATTCTTACCCCCATTTAATTGTTTTAGCACGCTTGACAAAAATCAATTAACCATAAACATGAGATTGATATCTGGACTCTCAATTCTATTCCATTGACCTGTCTGTCTGTCCTTATTCCAGTACCTTGATTACTATGGGTTTGTAGTAAATTTTGAAATTAGGAAGTGTGAGTCCTCCAATGTTGTTGGTTTTTTCCCCCCCAAAGATTGTTTTGACTATTCTGAGTCCCTTGAACTTCATTTGAATTTTAACATCAGTTTATCAATTACTGCAAAGGAGACTTACATTGAATTAATTTGGGGAATTTTGCCATCTTAACAATACTAAGTGTTCCAATCTATGAACATGGGATGTCTTTCCGTTTATTTTGATCCTTTAATTTCTTTAAACAATGTTTTATAGTTTTTTGGAGCATAAGTTTTGGACTTTTAAAAAAATTTCTTAAGTCATTCATTATTTTAATGCTATTGCAAATGAAATAGTTTTCCTGATTTTATTTTGAATTGTTTATTGCCAGTGTGTGGAAATGGAATTCGTTTTTGCATGTTGGTCTTGTATCCTGTGGCCTTGCTACACTAATGTATTAGTTCTAGAAATTTTCAGTTGGTTCCTTAGGATTTTCTATATACATGAATATGTCATCTATGTGTAGAGATAGTTTTAATTCTTTCTTTCCCATCTGGATTTCTTTTATTTCCCTTATTTCATGCTTGACTTAGAACCTCAACTGCAATGTTGAATAGAGATGATAAGAGTGGACCTCCTTATCTTATTCCTGATCTTGAGGGAAATTTTCAGTGTTTCACTATTGAGTATGAAATTGGTTTTGTAGATGGCCTTTACCAGGTTGAGAAAGATCCCTTCTATATCTAGTTTTTATCACAAAGAGCTGTTAGATTTTTGCCAAATTCTTTTTCCACATCTATTGAGATGATCATGTGGTTTTATTTTTTATGCTATATATATAATGTTTTGCATCGATTTTTATTTTTTATTATTATTTATTTATTTATTTAGAGATGAAGTTTCACTCTGTCCCCCAGGCTGAAGTGCAGTGGTGCAATCTTGGCTCACTGCAACCTCCGCCTCCCAAGTTCAAGTAATTCTTGTGCCTCAGCTCCTGGAGTACCTGGGATTACAGGCATGTGCCACGATGCCCAGCTAATTTTTTGTATTTTTAGTAGAGATGGGGTTTCGCCATGTTGGCCAGGCTGGTCTCGAACTCCTGGCCTCAA
>NW_012101410.1:4733017-4741753 GCF_000951045.1 Mandrillus leucophaeus
TATATATATACACCTCACCACATATATATATGTACCTTTTTCCTTTTCTTGTGCACTTTGTCTTGTTTTGGTCTCAGGATAATACTATAGATCTATAGAATTAGTTGGGGCATGTTCATTCATAGTTCTTGTATCCTTCTGAGGTTGCCCAGGATACTTAACCATGATATGGATGTTCATTAATTTAACCATTCCTCCTATTGTAAGACATAGGTTGTTCCTAATTATTTGCTAGCACAACTGCTTTACAAACCATATTTTCATTGTAATATCTGAATTGTAAATATTTTATAGGTACTGCCAAGTTTTGGAGAATTTTAAAATTTAAATATTGTTAGCTAATTTGCAATAATCTTATTCTCACTGCTAAGATATAGTATATTTTTCCTCTCCTGTGGTACTATACAAAGAGCCCTACATAGATAAACTTTCATCCTACAAGGTAGGACTAGTAGTTTCCCGCATTCTATAGGTGAGAAAACTGAAGCACGGAGGTTACATAGCTTGCCCAAAGCCACACAGCTAGCAGATGGTAAAACTTTGTTTCAAACTTTGTTCAGCCATGATTTAAACTGGGAGAAGCAGTGGGTAGCTGCCAAGATAGTCAAAATTCTAGTGAAAACTGAAATAAAACCTATGGCTCCGGTTCACTATTTCTTTTTGCCATCAGTGGATGGTTTTGTGTTTTATTTGATGTTACTGATGAATATATTTTGCAGACTATTGTTTTGAAGAAACAGGGCTGCCAGGTTATATACTAAGGAAGACGTCTGGGTGTCCCATGCTGGGTTTGAACGGTGTCTCTCCTCCCTGCTTTTCTCCTTAGAACCACACCCAGCACTCATCCGTATCAAATGTAAAGCTCAGTTTGGTTCAGTCAGAATGTATTGAGTTCTTACTATTGGCCCAACCTGACTGCAGGAGTTCTTAAGCCAGGCCCGTGGATAGAATTCAGAGCATCTGTAAATGTAGATGGTAAAATAATTCCGTCTTTATATTTACTGGCATCCAACTAACCCCTGACAGACTAACCTTGAGCATGTCTTCCAATGATGAATGATGAATGTAGGTAACAACCCTGAGACAGGATGAGCAGGGCCTGTAGCTTTGGCACCAGTGAAATCACAGATCCATTCCCTCCACCTGACAGTCAGGGCAGATCCCTTATCCTTCACCCTCACCACTACCTTAAAATCATGGTGGTTATTAGCCTTAATTTTGTTATTTCACTTTATACATATATATATATATTTTTTTTTTTTAATTGAGATTGGGTCTCACTATGTTGCCCAGGCTGGTCTCAAACTCCTGGGCTCAAGTAATCTGCCTGCCTCAGCCTTTCAAAGTGCTGGGATTACAGGCAAGAGCCACCTCACCCAAGCTATTATTTCGTGATTTAATAACAGAGCACATTTAACGTGTCCCACATTTGTTTCATTGTTTAGTAACTGTGTTTTAATACGGCAGCTTTTGTAATTTTATACATTTTATTTCATTCATTAAAAATAAATTATTCTAAGACCAATACACTTCCCCAGACTGCTGAAGGCTCCGGTTAGCAGAAAACAGGAATTGAGAACAAGACCAAGGTTAGGCTGGTTTTGAATGAAGGGAAAAAGGGAACCTGCCACTGCCTCCATCCCTGCTTCTCATGATAGGGCATTCATCCACTTGTAGTTGTTTGAAAACGGACTTGAAACACTCTCGTTGCTCAATCACTGTGCGTAATCTCAGCTGTTTGTGATGATTCAGAAACCATTTCAGGATGTTGCCAGGTGCTGAGGGTCATCATTGGCAGCATAATTTACCACAGTCCCTTAGAGCAGTGGGGGAAGAAGCCAGCATTTGGAAATGTCCTACTTATAGAGTACCCTTTGTACAGTGTAGGAGACTTTGTTCGGAGTTCCCGCCCTGCTCCCTTGTCTCTGCCTTCCCAGCTAGTGATGATGTCCTTCTGGTGCTTAGCCCACCACCTACCCTGTGGTTTCAGCATGCCATGTGTCCTTGGCTGTAAATGCTGATTTGGGAATATATAATATTGCTTCATGGTGATTCAATGCTACTTCTTGCTTAAGTTTACTTATTTATTTATTTTATTTTTATATTTTTATTTTTTGAGACAGAGTCTCGCTCTATCACCCAGGCTGGAGTGCAGTGGTGTAATCTCAGCTCACTGCAACCTTCACCTCCTGGGTTCAAGTGGTTCTTATACCTCAGCCTCCCGGGTAACTGGGATTACAGGTGTGTTGCCACCATGCCTGGCTAATTTTTGTATTTTTAGTAGAGACAGGGTTTCACCATGTTGCCCAGGCTGGCTTCTTGCTTAAGTTTAAATTAGAAATTGCCACTGGCCTTGGACCAAAGGCAACACACTTTATTAGGTCCACAGATGTTGATGAGTTGGTAAATGTTTAACAACAAGCTTAAAAAAAAAAAAGAAAGCTCTGATTCATACCATTTGCCTATTTCTGTGGTGTAAATATTCCCACAATGGCTGATTTCAAGCCACTAAAGTGAAGTCCCTGGAGGCAGAAGGCAGAATAAAGAAGAGATGGGCACAGTCAGTTCTCAGGCGCCTTTCCCAGCCACCTCCACCTCACTGCTGTGGACCTCAGAGTGCTTGAGAAAACCTGAATTCACTGTCAACTTTTCAATGTCAGATTTCCCAGTCGAAATATAGATTTCTGATTTCTCTTGGGAAAATGAAAAATCTGGCAATGTCAGGCCCACGTTCCTCCATGCCAGCCATTCACTGAAGAGGAGCTACAGATGATCCTTTTGGGGAGTGATATGGTTTGGCTCTGACCCCACCCAAATCTCATCTTGAATTGTAACTCCTACAGTTTCCACATGTCATGGAAGGAACCTGATGGGAGGTGATTGAATTATGGGTTTGAGTCTTTCCTGCGCTGTTCTCATGATAGAGAATGAGTCTCATGAGATCTGATGGTTTCAAAAACAGGGGTTTCCCTACACAAGCTCTCTTTGCCTGCTGGCATCCGTGTAAGATGTGACTTGCTCCTCCTTGTCTTCTGCCATGATTGTAAGGGCCCCCCCCACCGCCCCAGCCATGTGGAACGTAAGTCCATTAAACCTCTTTTTCTTCTCTTTTCAGTCTTGGATATGTCTTTATCAGCAACGTGAAAACAGACTGATAGAGTAAATTAGTACCAGTAGAGTGGGGCGTTGCTGAAAAGATACTTGAAAATGTGGAAATGACCTTGGAACTGGATAACAGGCAGAGGTTGGAACAGTTTGGAGGGTTCAGAAAAAGACAGGAAAATGTGGGAAAGTTTGGAACTTCCTAGAGACTTGTTGAATGGCTTGGACAAAAATACTGATAGTGATATGAACAATAAGGTCCAGGCTGAGGTGGTCTCAGACAGAGATGAGGAACTTGTTGGGAACTAGATCAAAGGTGACTCTGGTTATGTTTTAGGAAGGAGACTCAAGGCATTTTGCCCCTGCCCTAGAGATTTGTGAAACTTTGAACTTGAGAGAGATGATTTAGGGTATCTGGCAGAAGAAATCTCTAAGCAACAAGGCATTCAAGAGGTACTATTAAAGGTGCTGCTAAAGGCATTCAGTTTTTTAAGGGAAATAGAGCATAAAGTTTGGGAAATTTGCAGCCTGACAATACGATAGAAAAGAAAATCCCATCTTCTGAGGAGAAATTCAAGCTGGCTGTGGAAATTGGCCTAAGTAACAAGGAGCCAAATGTTAATCCTCAAGACATTGGGGAAAATATCTCCAGGGCATGTCAGAGGTCTTCACAGTAGCCCCTCCCATCACAGGCCTGGAGGCCTAAGAAAATAATGGTTTTGTGGGCCAGGCCCAGGGTCCCCATGCTGTGTGCAGTCTAGGGATTTGATGTCCTGTGTCCTAGCCAATCCAGCCATAACTAAAAGGGGCCAGGGTACAGCTCAGGCTGTGGCTTCAGAGGGTGGAAGCCCCAAGCCTTGGTAGCTTCCATGTGGTGTTGAGCCTGCAGGTGCACAGAAGTCAAGAATTGAGGTTTGGGAACTTCTGCCTAGATTTCAGAGGATATATGGAAATGCCTGGATGTCCAGGCAGAAGTTTGCTTGAAGAGGTGGGGCTCTCGTGGAGAACCTCTGCTAGGTTAGTAAGGAAGGGAAATGTGGGGTTGGAGCCCCTACAAAGAGTCCCTATTGCGGCACCACCTAGCAGAGCTGTGAGAAGAGAGCCACTGTCCTCCAGACCCCAGAATGGTCAATCTACCAACAGCTTGCACCATGTGCCTGGAGAAGCCACAGAAAATACCAGCCATTAAAGCAGCCTGGAGGGAGGCTGTGTCCCGCAAAGCCACGGGACAGAGCTGCCCAAGATCATGGGAACCCACCTCTTGCATCAGCATGACCTGGATGCAAGACATGGAGTCAAAGGAGATCATTTTGGAGCTCTAAGATTGGACTGCCCTGCTGGATTTCAGACTTGTCTGGAGCCTGTAGCCCCTTTGTTTTGGCCACTTTCTCCCATTTGAAGTGGGAATACCTGATGTCTGAACCCCCATTGTATTTAGGAAGTAATTAACTTGCTTTTGATTTTACAGGCTTATAGGCAGAAGAGACTTGCCTTGTCTGAGATGAGACGTTGGACTGTAGACTTTTGAGTTACTGCTGAAATGAGTTAAGATTTTGGGGGACTGTTGGCAAGGCATGATTGGTTTTGAAATGTGAGAACATGAGATTTGAGAGGGGCCAGGGTGGAATGATATAGTTTGGCTGTGTCCCCACCCAAATCTCATCTTGAATTGTAACTCCCACAATTCCCACGTGTTGTGGGAGGAACCCAGTGGGAGGTAATTGAATCATGGGGTGGGTTTTCCCATGATGTTCTCATGATAGTGAATGAGTCTCATGAGATCTGGTGATTTTAAAAACAGGAGTTTCCCTTTATAAGCTCTCTTTGCCTGCTGCCATCCATGTAAGGCATGACTTGCTCCTCCTTGTCGTCTGCTGTAATTGTGAGGCCTTCCCAGCCATGTGGAACTATAAGTCCATTAAAGCTCTATTTTTGGACTATAAGTCCATTAAAGTCCATTTTTGCCAGTCTCGGGTATGTCTTTATCAGCAGCATGAAAACAGACTAATAATGGGGAGCTCAGTGCTTCTGGTCCCACCGGCCTAGGCTGACTGCCACCTGCCATTCATCTCTGTGTTTGACCTCTTTCCTGTCCCTTGGCTCAAGTGCCGAGGTTCCTCTTATCTCTGAGATATATGAACCAAGTGATCTTATCACCTAGATTTTTAATCAGCATCCCAAGAAAGAGTTAGAGGGCCCCACATGATATTATTTTTTAAAATTGTATCCAGTTTGATCATGGAGCAGTCAAAGTTTTCCTGATGGGGTACATGGAGATTTTATTCCATTCTTGTTGATTTCCCTCTGGGTGTCCCAAATCAGTAGACTCAAGAGCTTTTCCACTTAGGATATTTAATTACTGAGAATCGAACCAGTAAAGAATGAACTCTATGGCTGGCTAAAGGTTTTCCTATGAGAAATTAAGACCCACTAACTGGAAACGGTGAAAAGTGACAAGTTCAGAGGAAACTCAGTACAGTCATTAAAAATGTATCAAGTCCTATACAGTAGGCAGTTGACGCAACACAGTCAAAGAAAAATAGCATCTCTAAGGTCTTGTTGGATACCATCCATGTTGATTTTGGATAATGACCAAAAGCCTGTTTCTGGGGGGAAGACTGCTCTTAAACCTGGAATGCAGAACACTGGGCATGCCAGCGGCCTCATTATTTATGAGTTCCATGCAGACAGTGACGCGTGGAGGGTAAAAGACATGCCAATACCCTGTTCTCGGTGGGGTAGAGTGCTCCTGAAGGTGATTTAGGAAGTGAGGTTTGAAACAGAGTCTATGGGGAGAGTCCTGGAGTTACCAGGGCTGGCAGGGGAGAAAGAGAAGACTATCAGAAAAGCAGTGGTAGCTGTGTTAAGAATTACATTACTGTGTACTTACCTAAACATTGGCAAGGATGCTGTTATTTAAGAATAAAATCAATTTCATTTTGGGAAAGAGAGCTCTATTTTTTTTTTTTTTTTTTTTTTTGAGACAGAGTCTCACTCTGTTGCACTCCGGAGTGCAGTGGCACGACCTTGGCTCACTGCAAGCTCCGCCTCCCAGGTTCACGCCATTCTCCTGCCTCAGCCTCCCGAGTAGCTGGGACTACAGGTGCCCGCCACCACACCCGGCTAATTTTTTGTAGTTTTAGTAGAGACGGGTTTCACCATGTTAGCCAGGATGGTCTCGATCTCCTGACCTAGTGATCTGCCCATCTCGGCCTCCCAAAGTGCTGGGATTATAGGCGTGAGCCACTGCGCCCAACTGGGAGCTCCATTCTTAAAGACACTTTTTGCAGACATTAACCTTGCAAAACATTTTTAGTGACTCCTCTGTGAACAACTCCGTGTTGATTGGGAGGCAGAGAGAAACCCACTGCTAAAACACATCCATCCATGCAGCTTTTTCTTTCTAAAAATTGATATTCAATGAAAAGAGGAGAGGCTTTGTCATGGGGAAAATGTAGGTTATGAAACACAGATACAGTAAGGGCACAGTGAAAAAGAAGGAACAACACTGAGGTTTGCAGGCAAGAGATAAGGAAACATGGAGGACAGAGGTCAAAGGGAGCATTTTGGAGGAGCAGGAAAGCCCTCTAGTGATTAAGAGGGTGGGTGGGATCAAAAGATACAGAAGACCAGCTTTTCAGAATTGAGTGTTTTTATTTCTCTGCCTTTAAAGAAGCATCACAAGGCCAGGCTTGGTGGCTAATGCCTGTAATCCCAACACTTTGGGAGGCCAAGGCGGGAGGAGTTTGAGACCAGCCTGGGCAACATAGCGAGACCCCATCCCTGCAAAAACTAAACAATTAGCTGGGCGTGATGGTGCATGCCTGTAGTCCCAGCTACTCAAGAGGCTGAAATGGGAGGTTTGCTTGAGCCCAGGAGGTCGAGGCTGCAGTGAGCCATGATCACACCATTGCACTCTAGCCTGGGTGACAGAGTGAGACCCTGTCTTAAAAAAAAAAAAAAAAAGCATCATGATACTCAGAAACAGGTAAGGGAGACTAAACACCCACCGTTTATTAGACCCTTAATTTGCAGTAGATGCTAAGCTTCCTCTGGGTATGGGGCAGACACTCTAAATAGGGGTACCAATTCCAGTAATTAAATGTGTTGAGCCAGGCACTGTACTAAGTGCTAATGTGAGTGCATCATCTCATTGGATCCTCACAACAACACTCCATGCGAGATGAGGAAACTGAGACAGGAAATTTGCTCCTCACTGCACAGCCAGCAGAAAGAGAGGCAGATCCGCCTGGCTCCAGGGCCTACGCTCCTTCTAGATGTCTGTGTCACCCTCAGAGCCTCAGACTGTATTGTGAACTAATTAACTAGTTGAGCAGAACGTTTCCCAAACGCATGATGTAGAATTGCTATTGTTCTCCCAGCACTGATGAAGAAAATTAACTTGCAATAATATCTGTTGGAGATGGAGTCAGTCCCATTTCCACTTGATTTTATTCTTCCTTGATAGTTTTCTGAATAAAAGCCTGTTACTATTGCCCTAATTTCTCTTTGCCACCTCTACATTTTAAACAAATCTAGGGCAAGTCAGGAAACAGGATGGATGCTTTTGATGCTATATTCCGAGGCACCCCTGGTCCTCCCCAGCGTGCCCAGCCTAAATTAGATGAAGTGGAAATGTTGCGAAAGGGCTGAAGGGGCCCCCATGGAGAGCAGATGGTGGTTGGGGTTATTTGAGGTTTCCTGTGGAGATTCTCTGTCTCCCATTCACTTGCGGAGAACATTATGGGCTGTCTCAGTTCTATAGGGTGGCATCCCTCCCAGCCATCCTTCCCGAGCATTGTAAAGTTTCCTTATTCATGGATGGAGATTTATGTCAAATCCTCATTCCTGGAACTCTGGAATACAGTCTTAAGTCTTTCTTGATATTTGGATTGCCTTGAATGTGCTTATTGCCTTGAATGGGATTTGTTTTAATGGGATTTACGGGGGGGTGCCATTTTCCACATCTGGCCTCTTTCTCTCGTGACATCAGATCTCTTAACTTCTGCTTGAGCTTTCACTCCATGGAGAATGGTGAGACAGACATCTCTGAGGTCGTGCTGTCTGCATGGAACCAGGAGCTACTTGTCTGTCTCTATCTCATTCCCCTGTGCGTGTCTACACCTTGCACAGGGCTGGCATGCCATAGGCCTCAGTAAATATTTCCTGAGTAGATGAATCAGTGGAAACTACATCCCATATGCTTTGAATGTAATGTACTTGCATTGTCTCCACTGAATGAGAACCAGGTATTCACATGACCTCTCAAAGTAATTGTTTCTTCTGACAGCCAGAAGTACCATGAGCCAGCCATAACACTTGTCTAGTGTTTGTTCAACTGAATTTTCACCAGTGAGGCAAATACAAAGGGCTTGATTCTCATAATGAAACTGATTCTATTTCTTGTAATCTATGAGTCAACATCAGAGTATGGAGTACTTGCTTAACTTGCTTCCTCTTCCTGTGGCTAAAACAGATCAAGTCCTAGCTCACGTCAACTCAAGTCCTAGCTCCAGTCAGCTCAAAGGAGACAAGACTCAGTCCACATTTCAGGGGCAGCACAGCACCACTGGGTTTATTTGGCACCTGGAGGATGATGGTCTTCATAATCAGGGACTTTTCTTTTTCTTTTTT
>NW_012101410.1:4741931-4748009 GCF_000951045.1 Mandrillus leucophaeus
ATTTTTAGTAGAGACAGGGTTTCACTGTGTCAGCCAGGATGGTCTCGATCTCCTGACCTCATGATCCACCTGCCTCAGCCTCCCAAAGTGCTGCTGAGATTACAGGCAGGAGCCACGGTGCCCGGCCTACCAGGGACTTTTCTAAGAATTAAAGTTTTGTCTAGAATTGTGTTTGTCCCAAATTGTTTTTATCTTAACCATTTTGGTGAACGCATTTAAAATAAATGGATTACGTGTTACCCCGCCTCTTCAGAAAATGTGTGCCAAATATAATTTAAGCCCTTTTGGATGTTTGAAGTTCATCTTTATGGGCAGAGAATCACAGCGTTTCTGTCAAAAAAGGCAACACCATCAAGGAACCACTGCGGCTAGCTTTATTTGTCCCTACATTAATCGGTGATATCTAGAGTCCTTTCTTTTCTCAGATGTCCTTTGTGCTGAGATCAAGTGGCTCTTTCTAACAGGGGTGCACAGCACGATCTCCTAGGAAACCGAAAAAAAAAAGTATAACTGCCTCGATTACTTGACTGAGCTTTTGATTCAGTAGCTCTGAGGTAGAGCCTTGGTAGCGCCATTTGAAACAAACACCAAAACTTCCTAAAGCGATTCTGATTTTTGCTCTTCCTTGAGACTCAGTGTTACAGTTAACATATCTTCTGCTGCTTCTAATCAGCTATCTTATTTTTTTTCCAGATGTGTTTGGGTGAAGACCCCAGAAGGGCCTCTTTTTTCTTTTTTCCCAGTAAGTTAGAGCATTATTCTCAAACTTGTTCAGATGGTCCAAGAGTGGAAAAACTTAAGCTGGTTTTTTTCTATTCTCTCACTCAACAACGATCAACACAGAAGGCTTCTGTGACCAGATGGAGTACTTGCTTAACTTGCTTCCTCTTCTTGGTGCTAAAACAGATCAAGTCCTAGCTCACCTCAACTCAAGTCCTAGCTCCAGTCGACTCGAAGGAGACAAGACTCAGTCCACACTTCAGGGGCAGGGTATTATCCTACATATCCAGCAAGCTGGTGTCCTCTGCAGCAAACACCATCTGGATGTCTTCTAATTCAGTTCAATTCTGACACTATCTATCTGGAGATAGGGTCAGATCTCACAGGTCGAGGGCTCAGTCCCTATCTGCCCCCCACCTTCAGGTGTCAATTGCAGGCTCCATGTTTGACCTGTGCTTCGGACTGACTGGCAGTAAATCAGGTCCCACAACTCCCTCCTTAGCTTTGCTTACTTTACTAGAGTGGCTCACAGAACTCAGGGAAACACTTCGGTTTACTGGTTCACTGTAAAGGATATTACAAAGGATACAGATGAAGAGATGCATAGGATAACACCTATAGGAAGAGGTGTGGAGCTTCCCAACCCTCTCTGGGGTGAGCCACCCTCCGGGAATGTCCATGTGTTCAGCTCTCTGGAAGCTCTCCAAACCTTGTCCCTTTGGGTTTTTATAGAGATTTTATTATATAGATATGATTGATTAAATCATTGGCCATTGGTGATCAACTCAGCCTTCAGCTCCTCTCCCCTCCCCGGAGGTTGCAGTGTGAGGCTATAAGTCCCAACTGTCTAATCATGCCATGATCTTTCTGGTGACCAGCTCCATTCTGAAACTACCTAAGGGCTGCCAGTCAACAGTCAACTCATTAACATACAAAAAGACATCACATTAGAGAATCTACAGATTTTAGGAGTTATACATCAGGAACCAGGGACAAAGACCAAATATGTATTTTACAATATCACAGACAGTGAGATGCCTGAATTCTTAGTCATCTTTGCAAAATACAACAAGACGTAATAAATTATTATCTTGTAAAAACTAGGAACAATTTTATTAGCAGTATGGATGACCATGTTTTCTGTGTTATCTTAGTCAAGGCCCTTTTGCTTGCAAATATTAGGAACTAACTTGAATCAGCTCAAGACAAATTGTAGATTGTATTGTAAGGATACATACAGGGGTAGTTCACGGAACTGCAGGGCAGGAAGCAAATTTGAGACTTACAACAGTGCTAGGCCAGAAAGTGGAAAATCAGCAAGAATTGGCGGCCATTTTCTCAGGCTCTTATCTTTGCTTCTCTCTTTCTTTTGCTTTTGACTTCTACTTTCTGCTTCTTCCCATTCTTGGCTGCTGATGGCCACCCCTCAGCCCTGAGTTTTTGTCCCCTCAGTTGAAACAACTAACGATGACTGCCTACTGTTTCTTAATCCCAAGTTACCTTCCTGAGAGAATCTGATTGGCCAAATGTGGGGGTCAGGTGTTTATCCCTTGTCCAGTCAGGTGAATCTTGGGGACTTGGATCTAGCAGCACAAACATGGCTGCCTCAGTGAAGGGGAGCAGGAGATGAAACCCAAACCTTGTTTTCTGTATTTTGTTCCACCTCTTAGCATAAACCCTCCTTCCTATACACCCAGAGATGCCTCTGCCCAATAGAACCAGCTGTCTTAGTTCGTCTTGTGTTGCTATAACAGAATACCTGAGCCTGGGTAATTTGTAAAGAAAAGAGGTTTCTTTAGTTCATAGTTCTGCAGGCTGGAAGTTCAAGGGCAAGACCCTGGCTTATGGCAAGGGCTTCCCGTGCTGCACCTTAACAGGGTGGAGAAGGTTAAAGGGGAAGCAGACAGGCATGAACCCCGGGGACATTCTGGCTTTATAACAACCCACTGTCAAGGGAACTGATCCATACCCATGGAAACTAATCCAGTCTCACCAAAGCGAGAACTCACTCAATGCCACAAGAATGACACCAAGCCATTCACGAGGGATCTGCCCCCATGACCCTAACACCTCCCTCTAGGCCCCACCTTCCACCACCACCACATTCGAGATCAAATTTCAGCATGAATTTTGGTGGGGACATATTCAAACCATAGCCAAACAATAGCCCCAGCCGTCTCCTTGACTGCCACAAGCTGTATTCCCCATCCCTGATGGGAGAATATTCAAAGTCCTGTTGAGCTGCAGCACACAGAGGCTCATGTTCCCCAGATATGAATGCTCACCAGCTGCCATTTGTAGACTAAGCAATCAGATTAAACCTGCACAACACGCCCAGTATACAAATACTGGAAGAAAAACAAGACAATCACAATAAACCGTTCCTCTTTAGAGAAAGGAATAGGGTATAGGAACCCCTATGTATCTCTCATCCAGTTATTAGCCATTAGTAATGAGTGTATAATGAGGGGCAGAGAAAGGGGAAATGGGACTTTTTTTTTTTTTTTTTGAGACAGAGTCTCGCTCTTGCCCAGGCTGGAGCGCAGTGGCGTGATCTCGGCTCACTACAACCTCCACCTCCCAGGTTCATGCCATTCTCCTGCCTCAGCCTCCCGAGTAGCTGGGACTACAGGTGCCCACCACCATACCCGGCTAATTTTTTGTATTTTTAGTAGAGACGGGGTTTCACCGTGTTAGCCAGGATGGTCTTCATCTCCTGACTTCGTGATCTGCAGGTCTCAGCCTCCCAAAGTGCTGGGATTACAGGCATGAGCCGCCGTGCCCGGAAAAAATGGGACTCTTTAAATCCAGTCCTACTCAAACTAACATAAGCGAACAAGGAGAATTCATCACAAGGATCCAGCTTTTTCTTTCTCAGTGTTCCAGGGCAGAAACTTCCCTCCTGGGGAGGGGATGACTCTGTCTGTTCCTGGGCCGGCATCTCATGCATCTGCCTCATGTGTCTGTCTCCATGCTCCACGTGTCACACACTCACCTATGGATTCATAGACTTTAAAATGTGAATTCAGAAAACCTGGTTGTTCCCAAGTACCACGGGGGTTACACATCATTTTAGGTAACACATGGAAGACAGTGTATTTTATTAATGGCTATTTCATTGGCATTTATTATTTATTTCAATTTTTGTTTATTTAAATGGCACACAAAAATACTCTGATTTCTTGGCTCTCATTGCTTAGGGTGAAGTTAAGTTAAAGTTTTGAAGTGCTATAATTTATATAACAATATTAAGCACGTGACCACCCAGGCTGAAGGTCAATGTGGTCACATCACAGAGAAAGCCCTTCTGGAGACCGTGAAAACCCCACCTGCAGCTGGGCACGGTGGCTCACGCCTGTAATCCCAGCACTTTGGGAGGCTGAGGTGGGTGGATCACCTGAGGTCAGGAGTTCGAGACTGGCTTGGCCAACATGGTGAAACTCCATCGTTACTAAAAACACAAAAATTAGCCAGGCATGGTGACAGGTGCCTGTAATCCCTGCTACTTTGGAGGCTGAGGCAGGAGAATCGCCTGAACCTGGGAGGTGGAGGTTGCAGTGAGCTGAGATCATGCCACTGCACTCCATCCCGGGCGACTGAGTGAGATTCGGTCTCAAAAAAAAAAAAAAAAAAGAAAAGAAAAGAAAGCCCTATCTACATTGCATTGGGGATGGGATTGTCCCCCTTAATTGATTTCTCTCTCATTACCAAGGACTACTAGAATTCTACTGCAAATCTTTAGAAAATAATTTTGTATTTACCTTTGAAATTAAAGAACAAGGCCAGGCGCAGTGGCTCATGCCTGTAATCCCAGCACTTTGAGGGGCCGAGGCAGGTGGATCATGAGACCAGGAGTTCAAGACCAGTCTGGCCAAGATGGTGAAACCCCATCTCTACTAAACATACAAAAATTAGCCGGGCATGTTGCCAGGTGCTTGTATTTCCAGCTACTTGGGAGGCTGAGGCAGAGAATTGCTTGAACCCAGGAGGCGGAGTTTGCAGTGAGCCGAGATGGCGCCTGCACTCCAGCCTGGGCGGCAGAGCGAGACTCTGTCTCTATTTAAAAAAAAAAAAAAAAGAACAAAAATCACCTACTATTCAGAATGACCACTTATGTTTTTGTGCGATTCTTCCCAAACACTGTGTATATGGTTGTAACATAGTTGAGATATGTTTAAATATGTTAGTCCACTCTGCTTTCTCAGTAAGTAGAGTTTTCTCAGTGCTGTTGAACTTTCATGTGAGGAAAGTTCAGGACTGTGCATTGCCTCTGACATTGTTAGGAGCAACTGCAGGTGTAGAGGCTGTCCGACATGGAACTCTTCACCCTTATTCAAGATACCCCTTGGTGGCTTTGTAAATGTCCTAAATAAACCGCTGCATCTTGTTTCTTGTTAATGACCTCTTCTTCCTTCAAGTTGAGTATATGAAAAATTCCAGGAAAAATAGAATGCTCATGGATTTGGCTCCAGGAGATTGAGGATTGATTTATCCCTAGAGTGAGTTATTAGAAAGGTGTTTCTGGCTCAACAATTGGCTGTATATATAGCATCAAGCTTCCCATTTGGGACAACTAGGGAGAAAAGTGCTGATTGTTTAGGCAAATATTGAGGACTCTAGATGAAAGTCATTGCGATTGCACAGCAAAGTAAACCCTGCATAATTGAAGCAGCACGCCAACAGCCGTGACAACCTGACCGCACAGCAGATAAAAAGACAATAGGTGGGTGAGATGTTCACAGCATTCTTCACAAGGATCTGGGACCTCTGCTCGAGGGGGAGGGTCCCAAAGCCAGATCCTTTCTCATACCAAACTAACATAATTTTTCCTTCCAGGGGAGGCAAAAAGCAGGGCAGACCGTCCCAAATTTGTGCTTATTTGGCTTTGACATACACACAAAACTCACATCTCCTTCCCTGATGGAGACTAAGAACCCAACTAACCGTGCAGCCCTGGATTCTTCTGAAGCTGCTGTTCTGTTTGCACATTACCTGAGGCTCAGCTTGCTCCTGCCCCTCCCATCACAAGCCAGTATTAAAATTAATTTGCACGTTCTGTGTTAGGAAGTACCGAGGGGCCAGAATAAAGTTTTTTGGAGTCGATCCCACTTTGGAGTTAATAGCATCGATAAGCTACACCTGGATCATTAGGGTTTGGCCACAGAAAAAAAGAACTCAATGAAACTAAAAATATCTTCATTTGGGAACCTTGATGTAAACAAGTGAGTCCATGTTTCCACCCAAGAAACTCTATAATAGGTGCTGTGGCTGCATTTTGGTGACCTGTTTATCGCTGGCCAAGTCTCAAACCTCAGCAACGCTGGCCCTAATGACATCTAAACTGGAAGCTGATTTCTG
>NW_012101410.1:4748379-4750877 GCF_000951045.1 Mandrillus leucophaeus
CCTCCCACCTCAGCCTCTCGAGCAGCTGGGACCACAGGTGTGTGCCACCATGCCCAGCCAATTGTTTTATTTATTTGTAGAGACAGAGTTTCACTAGGTTGCCCAGGCTGGTCTCAAACTCTAGGGCTCAAGCAATCCTCCCACCTCAGCCTCCCAAAGTGCTGGGGTTACAGGTGTTACTAGATATTTGAGTCAAGCAGATGCTTCCACGTGCTTTCCAACTAAGGAGGTTGCAGTGTATGGTGGAATTACGTCATTTGAGGTGTTTCAGTCGCCTGTTCAGTTTCTCTGTCTGTGACGTGGGGTGGTAACAATCACACCTGAGAGTTGTGCTGAGGAGTAGACCAGGTGACATAGGCCGGGTGTTTGGAACCATGCCTGCTTCACAGTGGGCGCAAAATACGTTTTTTGCCCCTGTTGTTCAGTCTCTCTCTGAAATCACTTCTGGCACCAAATGGGCAGGAGATTTGATTTCTCTGAAATCTCGATCTGAAGTCCCAGCACGTCTCCACGCTTATATCTTGTCCTGGACCTGTGTGTTGTCCTCGTATGGCAAAACCAATACCTAGACGAGGGGTCAGGGGCACCACATTCAGAAATTCTCCCACTGGGTGGGACTGCAGGAGACTACAAATTGGGTTCAGTGTATACTGCTGTGGTGATGGGCGCACCAAAATCTCACAAATTGGCCAAGCATGGTGGTTCATGCCTGTAATCCTAGCACTTTGGGAGGCCGAGGCAGACGGATTGCCTGAGCTCAGGAGTTTGAAACCACCCCAGGCAACATGGTAAAACCCTGTCTCTCCTAAAATACAAAAAAATTAACTGGGCGTGGTGGCGCGCTCCTGTAATCCCAACTATTCGGGAGGCTGAGGCAGGAGAATCACTTGAACCCGGGACATGGAGGTTGCAGTGAGCCAAGATCATACCACTGTACTCCAGCCTGGGCGACAGAGTGAGACTCCTTCTCCAAAAAAAAAAACCTCACAAGTCACCCCTAAAGAACTTTCTCGTGTAACCAAATACCACCTTTCCCCTGAAAGCCTGTGGAAATAATTTTTTTTTTTTTGAAACGGAGTTTTGCTCTTGTTGCCCAGGCTGAAGTACAATGGCATGATCTCGGCTCACTACAACCTCCGCCTCCCAGGTTCAAGTGATTCTCCTGCCTCAACCTCCCAAGTAGCTGGGATTACAGGCATGTGCTACCACATCCGGCTAATTTTGTATTTTTAGTAGAAATGGGGTTTCTCCATGTTGGCCAGGCTGGTCTCGAGCTGGTCTCAGGTGATCCACCCACCTCGGCCTCCCAAAGTGCTGGGATTATAAGCATGAGCCACCGCACCTGGCCAGAAATAAAAAATTTTAAAAAAGAAATCCCTCCATTGAAATTAACTCCTCCAGATCTGTAGGGGCTCCAGGAATTCCCTTTAAGGCAGAATGTACAGCTGTGATGTAGAACTGGTAACAACACCAGCCAGCATACCGAAAGTTCACTGGCTGCAGATTCAGCTCATAACTCTCCCATCAACTATAGTATCTTCATTAATTGATGTAAAAGGGAAGCTTAGAAGAATCAAGTAAGAATCTTGCCTGTGCCACAGTGCTGGGTGGCAAAGGCAGGATTCGATCCTGGATGATTGGACTCCGGTGCCCAGCATCTCAACCCCTGCCCTACACAGCCACCTTCAGAATGTTGTCTTCTCTCCTGTCTCCTTCCTGGTTATTGGGAGTCAATGACACCGACAGCAGAGTCTCTCCCATGAGCCACTGTGCAATTCCTCCCATGATTCCCATAGCCTTTGGGAAGTGGTGCTTTTCCACAGAGCTTCTCAGTCGGTATGGCTGTGCTTAGACATTAACCTGACTTTTTGTCCCCTTGTGGGTTGCTGTCTTCCAGTTGAGTTGCCAAGCTTTCATCTAAGGTATTAGACATTAGATTTGGGGGAATTTGAGTTCTGTTAACATTCTGGGACTTCCCCCCCCCCAACTTTTATTTTAGATACAGGAGGTACATGTGCAGGTTTGTTACATGGGTATATTGTACTCAGGTAATAAGCGTGGTACCCAATAGGTAGTTTTTCAACCCATGCCTCCCTCCCGCCCTGCTCTAGTAGTCTGCAGTTTCTGTTATTCCCATGTTTATGTCTGTGGATGCTCAATGTTTAGCTCCCACTTATAAGTGAGAACATGCAGTATTTGGTTTTCTGTTCCTGTGTTATACATTTAGGATTATGACTGCCAGCTTCATCTGCATTGCTGCAAAGGACATGATTTTGTCCTTTTTTAAGGCTGCATAGTATTTCATGGTGTAGAGGTATATATAATACACATTGTCTTCATCCAGTCCACTGTTGATGGGCACCTAGGTTGATTCCATGTCTTTGTTATTGTGACTAGCAAGGTGAGGAACACGCAAGTGCATTTATCTCTTTTGAAAAATGATCTATTTTCCTTTGGTATATACCTACGAATAGGATTTCTGGATCAAATGGTAACTC
>NW_012101410.1:4750927-4757773 GCF_000951045.1 Mandrillus leucophaeus
TTTTTTTTTTTTGAAACGGAGTTTTGCTCTTGTTGCCCAGGCTGAAGTACAATGGCATGATCTCGGCTCACTACAACCTCCGCCTCCCAGGTTCAAGTGATTCTCCTGCCTCAACCTCCCAAGTAGCTGGGATTACAGGCATGTGCTACCACATCCGGCTAATTTTGTATTTTTAGTAGAAATGGGGTTTCTCCATGTTGGCCAGGCTGGTCTCGAGCTGGTCTCAGGTGATCCACCCACCTCGGCCTCCCAAAGTGCTGGGATTATAAGCATGAGCCACCGCACCTGGCCAGAAATAAAAAATTTTAAAAAAGAAATCCCTCCATTGAAATTAACTCCTCCAGATCTGTAGGGGCTCCAGGAATTCCCTTTAAGGCAGAATGTACAGCTGTGATGTAGAACTGGTAACAACACCAGCCAGCATACCGAAAGTTCACTGGCTGCAGATTCAGCTCATAACTCTCCCATCAACTATAGTATCTTCATTAATTGATGTAAAAGGGAAGCTTAGAAGAATCAAGTAAGAATCTTGCCTGTGCCACAGTGCTGGGTGGCAAAGGCAGGATTCGATCCTGGATGATTGGACTCCGGTGCCCAGCATCTCAACCCCTGCCCTACACAGCCACCTTCAGAATGTTGTCTTCTCTCCTGTCTCCTTCCTGGTTATTGGGAGTCAATGACACCGACAGCAGAGTCTCTCCCATGAGCCACTGTGCAATTCCTCCCATGATTCCCATAGCCTTTGGGAAGTGGTGCTTTTCCACAGAGCTTCTCAGTCGGTATGGCTGTGCTTAGACATTAACCTGACTTTTTGTCCCCTTGTGGGTTGCTGTCTTCCAGTTGAGTTGCCAAGCTTTCATCTAAGGTATTAGACATTAGATTTGGGGGAATTTGAGTTCTGTTAACATTCTGGGACTTCCCCCCCCCCAACTTTTATTTTAGATACAGGAGGTACATGTGCAGGTTTGTTACATGGGTATATTGTACTCAGGTAATAAGCGTGGTACCCAATAGGTAGTTTTTCAACCCATGCCTCCCTCCCGCCCTGCTCTAGTAGTCTGCAGTTTCTGTTATTCCCATGTTTATGTCTGTGGATGCTCAATGTTTAGCTCCCACTTATAAGTGAGAACATGCAGTATTTGGTTTTCTGTTCCTGTGTTATACATTTAGGATTATGACTGCCAGCTTCATCTGCATTGCTGCAAAGGACATGATTTTGTCCTTTTTTAAGGCTGCATAGTATTTCATGGTGTAGAGGTATATATAATACACATTGTCTTCATCCAGTCCACTGTTGATGGGCACCTAGGTTGATTCCATGTCTTTGTTATTGTGACTAGCAAGGTGAGGAACACGCAAGTGCATTTATCTCTTTTGAAAAATGATCTATTTTCCTTTGGTATATACCTACGAATAGGATTTCTGGATCAAATGGTAACTCGAAGTTCTTTGAGAAATCTCCAGACTTCTTTCGACGGTGGCCAAAATAACTTACATTCCCACCAACAGTGTGTAAGTTTTCCCTTTTCTCTGCAGCCTCGGCAGCATCTGTGGGATTTCAAGGGCAATCTGAGTTATTTTATCCAGGATGTTTTCCCCTGAAAAATAATGCAGGTATTTTTGGAGATTGAAACACACATGAAAACTAGAGCATCCTGTCCACCCCAGAGAGACAGACAGGTTTTCTTTTCTTGTGGGACGGAGTTTCACTCTTGTCGGCTGGAATGCAATGGCGTGATCTCGGCTCACTGCAACCTCCGGCTCCCGAGTTCAAGCAGTTCTCCTGCCTCAGCCTCCCGAGTAGCTGGGATTATAGACTTCCACTACCACGCCCGGCTAATTTTTGTATTTTTAGTAGAGACGGGGTTTCACCATGTTGACCAGGCTGGTCTCGAACCCCTGACCTCAGGTGATCTGTCCACCTTGGCCTCCCAAAGTGCTGGAGTTACAGGTGTGAGTCACTGCACCAGGCCCAGACAGGTTTTTTGTTGTTGTTTCTCTCTCTCCTGGACCAGAGAGATCTCTAAGTGCATCTCCTACCTCTAAAGACTTTGCCTTTTCAGCTTCCATTCTCAGCAGCTCAATGAGGCACGGGCCGTACCCAGATGTGTAAGATCAGTCTCTAGGCTTGCTGAAGATCCCGTCTTTGCCTCTTCACATTGGTGTTGGGCAGGAGTTAGCTTCTCTTGTCTCTTTTTCTCTCCTGATCTTTCCCCTTTTCTGACAACTCACTCATCTCTCTCCTCCACTCAGTTTTCCTTTGACATGAATTTTTCTCTTCTCAGCCGAGCCTCCTAATCTTGTTCTCCCTCAAGGACACCTTGAAATAAAAGCCTGGCATGGCCCTGAGTGCCTCCTCCTCCTGCGTACGCCTTTCGGCCCCTCCCGGCATTCTTGTTGGGTGTCAGGAACTGAGTGGTTTCTGGGCTTTCTCTCCAGACCCCTTTCCCCTCTTATAACAGTAGCATTTATTATTTCCACAGAGACTCTTTGAAATCTCTGATCCTGGAGGCCATTCTTTGATGAGTTTCTGGAAACCTCACTGAAAACATGTTCTCTGGAGACGGTTTTCTGTCTTGGCACAGCAGCACCCAGATGGCAAAAAGACACCTTGTCCCTGTCACACATGCATTCCTATCTTTGAGGACTCTTGGGATTTGCTTGACAATAGTATCTCTTTTATGTCTTTGAAGCCTTTGTGTGATCACTTGAGGAATCCTGCCAGAATTGTCTCACAAGGACGATGTGCATTCCGTTTCTTTCCTGGGCCACGTGTCCTCCTGGGATGGTCAGATTAAGCCCAAGGGAGACGCCATCCTATCCAGGTTGGGCAAGGAAGGTGGAAGAGTCTTAGGGAGTTCTTTTTCTTATGAGGTGTCGCCGTCTTGAACTTGGGGATCAGCTACTTTCTTTTCTTTTCTTTTTTTTTTTTTTTTTTGAGAGTTCGCACTGTCACCCACACTGGAGTGCAGTGGCACGATCTTGGCTCAGTGCAAACTCCACCTCCCAGGTCAGGCGATTCTCCTGCCGCAGCATCCCAAGTAGCTGGGATTATAGGCATGCATCACCACGCCTGGCTAATTTTTGTTTTTCAGTAGAGATGGGGTTTCACCATGTTGGCCAGGCTGGTCTCAAACTCCTGACCTCCAGTGATCTGCATGCCTCGACCTCCCAAAGTGCTAGGATTACAGGCATGAGCCACCAGCCAGGATCAGCTACTTTCCAACTCTGTTTTGCTACGTGAGGTAAATGGGTTACGTAAATAGGGTGAGGTTGGGTCCGCCCATCCATCCAAAGCATCAGCAGCACCGTGTCTCTCATTCACACTGGTCTCCTGTCTCCTGATTGTCCAAGCTCCTTTCTTCTTCAGGCCCTTTTCTTCTCTCAACTTTTTATAAAACTGGGTCCCCATCTTCAGCCTCACCTGAAGACATGAGATCTTCTCTCACCCCCTTGGTGAAGTGGTCCTCACCTCACTTATTCCCTCTAGAGTCCTTACCTGAAATTACAGATGTTAGAGGAAAACGGGGTCCCTTGACTTTAATATACAGGATAAATCAAGTGACAGAACAGCCAACATTAGAGCAACACAAGTTTTTATACAGTTGATGGGGACGTTCTGTGTATGCACACTAAGTACCACCCACCCAGTGGCCTTGGGTTGTGGTCGTTGAGGGTACTAGGGTACTCATGGGTTAGAGTCCCAAGCTTTGAGTTTTAACTGCAAAATCCATTGTCTCCCCAAATCAAGGAAGTTTTTTTGTTTTTTGTTTTTTCCCTTCTGGCCACTTTTCTTGAAGACCCTTGAATCCAGCTCTAAACAGACAAGGACAGGCAGAAATTTGTGTCCAAAGAGAGCCAGGCACATTCATTTTATCACTGTAATATCTGCATATGAAATAAAAGGTCCTGGGTTAAAAATAATAACAGTCCAACAAAGGTTTCATGCTTCCTAGTAAGACTGCATGATGAGCATTGTCCAGGCCTTGGCAAAAGCAGGGCCATAGAAGGAGGTTTACTATGGAGACAAAGAGCCCTCCAGAGACCTGGGCAGGCTGAGCCGGCAGTGCTGGTGGCAGGGGGCCAAGTCCTGGTTGGGGTCTGAATTCTTGGGTGTCTGGTTCTTCTGACACTAGTTAACCCCTGTGACCTTGGGCAATCCATCTCCCTGGGTTTCAAGGCCTTTGGAAAAAGAGGTGATTCAATCAGAATAGTTTTGCCCAACTCCTATAATACCTGCCAACTCCCTTTTTATGTAAAAAAAAAAAAAAAAAAAAAAAAATTTATGAGCTGGATGCCACAACACCCCACAGTTAACACAGAACTTCTGAAGAGATCTTATTTTGACATACTGTACCATTTGAAATGTTTTCCACATCACATACTAATATGCAAAATAAGAAAGGTACTGGGCGCAGTGGCTCACACCTGTAATACCAGCACTTTGGAAGACTGAGGCGGGCAGATCACCTGAGGTCAGGAGTTCGAGACCAGCCTGGCCAACATGGTGAAACCCTATCTCTACTAAAAATACAAAAATTAGCCAGGCATGGTGGCTTATGCCTGTAATTCCAGCTACTCGGGAGGCTGAGACATGAGAATCATTTGAACTCAGGAAGCAGAGCTTGCAGTGAGCCGAGATCTCACCACTGCACTCCACCCTGGGTGACAGAACGAGACTATGTCTTTAAAAAAAAAAAAAAAAAAATTTATGATACTATCATGAAATTTTATAAATATTTATTATCCTGAAATGAAATTTTATAAACTATGCATATATTTTAGAAAGACATTATACTACCCTAATTATAAAAGAATAAACAACAGAAAACATTTATAGTAAAATAATGTGGGCTGGGTGCAGTGGCTCACACCTGTAATCCCAGCACTTCGGGAGGCCAAGGCACATGGATTGTTTGAGGCCAGGAGTTCCAGACCAGCCTGGCCAACATGGCGAAACCCCATCTCTACTAAAAATACAAAAATTAGCGGGGCGTGGTGGTGCATGCCTGTAGGCCAAGCTACTCTGGGAGGCTGAGGCAGGAGAATCGCTTGACTCCAGGAAGCAGAGGTTGCAGTGAGCTGAGATTGCGCCACTGCACTCCAGCCTGGGTGACAGAGTGAGACTCCATCTCAAAATATATATATATAAATGCTCGGGTCTGACTATAATGAAGTGCTCAGGTGTTTGTACCTACAGGTAGGCTCGGGTGCTCTGTACTGCACACCACTGCATTACTGTCCACGATGAGATTGCCTGAGATGGTGCACATTTGGTTACTCTTAAAATACATGTTGAGCCTTCCCTCAGCTTATAGGGCAGTTGCCTTCCTGGAAATTTCAGTAAACATTAAAGTTGTGAAAAAACAAAGAGTATGTTTATTTGTAAAACAAGAATTACGTTTGGCTCAATACCCATGCAATACCTGCAACTGAGGATTCTTCCCCGGGAGACCGCAGCCTGTCGGCATGGCTCAAGAGTCTGTGAACTGCAAAATCCAGCCTCGGAAGGTGGTTATGTTCATCAAGCCCACTTGCCCATTCTGCAGGAGGACCCAGGAGATCCTCAGTCAATTACCCATCAAACAAGGGCTTCCGGAATTTGTCGATATCACAGCCACCAGCCACACTAATGAGATTCAAAATTATTTGGAACAGCTCACGGGAGCAAGAACGGGGCCTCGAGTCTTTATCGGTAAAGATTGTTTAGGCAGATGCAGTGATCTAGTCATCATGCAATAGAGTGGGGAACTGCTGATGCGACTAAAGCAGATTGGAGTTTTGCAGCAACCACAGAGCAGGCCACATGCTGACTTCCCTCCTCAAGAGCTGGATGGCATTGCACATAATGACAGCACTTCCTGGTGGATGAATTTGGAGGGCACAAACAGCTTTTTTCTTCTTTTGGCTCAGTATTTAAGAGTGGATCAACTTGCTCTTAACCACGGGGCCAAGAAAGTTGACAGGTCATCTTGGTTTTCTTCTTGATGTGCTCTGTGGTTTTCAGAAGACTGTGACGAGTTCTGGCCTAGGATTCGCCCACTGACCCTCAATTGTTCTTTCTCTTTGGCACGCGTTTCTTACTGTTCTCTGCGTGTCGGCATGCCTCTGCCTCTAAGCCAGTGTTTTTCAACTATGTTTATACAGACTCCTTCTCTACAATGATGAATCCATAGTTGGTTTTCTGCTACTGCCCATTAGCTGAAGTCATTTTTCTGCTTGACTTTATGGAGTTGGTGTTATGAAATCAGTGGGTATTCTGAATGTGTTCTTTCAAACTACATGCATCTCTCCGGAGATTCAACCCCACCCCATCCCATCCCACCTTGAGAATCACTGCTCTGAGCCAGTGTTGTTCACCTTGTCCTCTCACAGATCTCACAGGAAATGGTCAACAATTCTGTGAAAGATTCTGTGAAAGATCTCAGGACCCAACTGGAGAAATCATATGAAAAGTTAAGCATAGTTGGTCTTGCTGTCACGTGGATCAGAGGCACAAGTGCAGAGGCTGTAGTCATGTGGAACACTCTGTTATTTAAGATGGCCATCCATATAATCCTGAACACTATGTATTTATTTGATTTAGAGTGCCAGCAAAAATTAAAGCACAAAATGTAAAACATCTGAGAAAACTTACAGCCCCCTACCCCAAGAGTGTATCTGGGAAAGAGCCCCCAATGCTTTGAAAACTTAAGAATCCCCTATCATGGGCTGGGCGCGGTGGCTCAAGCTTGTAATCCCAGCACTTTGGGAGGCCAAGACGGGCGGATCACGAGGTCAGAAGATCGAGACCATCCTGGCTAACACGGTGAAACCCCGTCTCTACTAAAAAAAAAAAAATACAAA
>NW_012101410.1:4759353-4761942 GCF_000951045.1 Mandrillus leucophaeus
CGGGAGGCAGAAGTTGCAGTGAGTCGACATCATGCCACAACAATCCAGCCTGGGGAACAGAGTGAGTCTTTGTCTCCAAAAAAGAAAAAAAAAAAAAAAAAGCAACTGATTCAGGAGCTCTAGAGTGGAACCTGGGATTTTGCATTCCAGGTGATGCCACTGCTGCTAGTCTGGGGCCACACGTTGAGTAGCAAGGACATAAGGAGTCACACAGTGCCTCCTGAGCTAAGTGTTTGTGGATTCAGGGCATGTCTTTCTAAAGCGGCATGTCTTTGAGAGCCACATGCTGTTGAATCTCCTGGGGTACTTAACAAATATGCATATCCCTGGCCAGGTGCAGTGACTCACGCCTGTGATCCCAGCACTTTGAGAAGCCAAGGCGGGCAGATCACCTGAGGTCAGGAATTTGAGACCAGCCTGGCCAACATGGTGAAACCGTGTCTCTACTAAAACTACAAAAATTAGCTGAACGTGGTGGCAGGCACCTGTAATCCCAGCTACTCAGGAGGCTGAGGCAGGAGAGTCGTTTGAATTCGGGAGGCAGAGGTTGCAGTGAGCTGAGATGGCGCCATTGCACTCCAGCCTGGATGACAAGAGCAAGACTTTGTCTCAAAACACACACACACACACACACACACACACACACACACATATCCCTGAGTCTCTGAGTCTTCCTCTGAACTCCCTGATCAGGAACTCCCTGCAGTAGCCTATTAACACTTAATTCCCTGTTGCCTTAAAGCCACTAAGCTGAGAACCCCAACTTCATTTCTAGGCATCTCCAGATCTTGTGGATCTTTGCAAAACAAAGCTCTAGTTCTCCATCCAAATCTCAGATTCTATGCAAGTCAAGAAACTGTCCTGAAGTGTCAGATAGAGGTTGGAGAGTTGGCCACCCACTGAGGTTCTGGACATTTTCTGTTTCTTGACTGGGTATTGGTTACAAAGATGCTCAAGCTATTTATACATTTATTCACTTTTCTTCCCGAAAGTACGTTACATTTCACATATACACAGAGAAGAGGTACTCTCCTTATTGGCTCTAGGAGATGTGGTTGATTAGCTCAGGGAAAGAATGAGGGGAATTGTTAGTTGCTACTCAAGCCCAATTATTTCCCAGCTGTGTCCTTATTCAGTGAATTTCATTGATTGTAGTCGGGCAGTGGGAGAGGACAGTATGGAAGACAGTGAAATGTTCGCTTTTGTTGTCCTGAGACCAAGCAGAGATGTTGACCTGCACTTCTTTGGAGAAGGTTATCTGGGACATCTGGAGAAGGGGCTGAGCCCTTTCGTCTCTAGATGTAGAGTGTCCCTCTTGTCCCTCCCTGTGACATCACTGCCCCAGATGGCTTGGCCACAATAATAAAGCCACTTTCCCTCTGTGCAGGCAGTTTACTGTGGAGTATTACAGCTAAACCTTCTCTTGTGACTATTTTTTTACCTAAATAAATAAGGTGACTGATTTCTTCAGGTGAATCAACTTCTCTAGTAATTTTCTGGCCCCACCCCTTCCACGCATCCCTCACAGGTGGGTCACTGGGCCACCTCCAGGTTCTTAAGGGAGAATCTACTCCTCCTGGGGAGTCTAAGGATCCTAGGCTAGTTGTTCAGCAGAAAATCAGCCTTGGGGCTGGCCCCACCCTGACCTTATATTCCAATTCTGGGAACTAGGACGTCTTCTCTTAGACCAAGGCTCTGCCTCAGCACCATGTCTGGTCCCTGTGTCTTCACCTGGAATTCAGCCAAACATCCTGCCCTGCTTGTTCTCCTTGGCCCTTCTTACCTTTTTCTCACATTCCTGCACCATCCTGTGTATCCCTAGCAATGCCATTTACGTTGTGTTCCATGGGTAAGGCAGTGCCACTGACATGCAGGGACTCCCACCCACCAAGTGAAGCTTTTAAAAAGTTTTTTAAAATGAAGCAGATCATTTCACTCACTTGACTCATCATCTATTCTTGCTCTGCTGGTTCATGCGTGAACACAAACATCCAGAAGAACTGGATGAGCAATGCAGTTGATTCATCCCGGCCAGTAGAGCGTCTCTAGAGTATCTGAGAAGAGCCATTCAATTCTTCCACGGCTCAACTACAAACAATGCAAATCATCAATCTTGTAGTCGTCGCTGCAAATATTATTGGTAGAAAAAACGCAAAAGGAAATACAATAGTTAAAATTGCAAGTGATAAAAATTTGTTGCAAATGAGAAACTACAGAAAGTAAATGTGGTACAGTTGAAAAGTACAATTGAACTGCAAAAAATTAAATGTGATAGAAAACTGAAATGAAATAAAAGCCACAGAAGGAAAAATGCACATGGTAAAATTGTTGTTTTAGTCAATAGAAGGATCACATCTTGGCAAACCTGGATATGCAGAATTTGATTCAGGAAAATCGATCTTGGTGGAAATGTGATCATCCAAGGAAATTCAGATTGTCAAAAACCATGATGGGCCGGGCGCGGTGGCTCAAACCTGTAATCCCAGCACTTTGGGAGGCCGAGACGGGTGGATCACAAGGTCAGGAGATCGAGACCATCCTGGCTAACATGGTGAAACCCCATCTCTACTAAAAAATACAAAAAACTAG
>NW_012101410.1:4764532-4765744 GCF_000951045.1 Mandrillus leucophaeus
GGAGGCGGAGCTTGCAGTGAGCTGAGATGGTGCCACTGCACTCCAGCCTGGGCGACAGAGCGAGACTCCCGTCTCAAAAGAAAAAAAAAAAAAAAAAAAAAAGAATCCCCTATCATGAAGTTTGCCTGTTCTATAATTGTAAGATTGTTAGTTTCCTTCTTCAGTCTCTAGTAAGAATGTTTAATTTCTTTTCTAATAAAAAAATACCTATAGATAAAAAAAAAAAAAGAGAAAGGTTCTAGGCTCAGATAAATGCAGACATGTATACATAAATATCCAGTGAGACAATTGGAAGTTGTACAGGATGCAGGACTTCCTTTTCTTTCTTTTTTTTTTTTTTTTTCTTTTTTTGTAGGTGGAGTCTCGCTCTGTTGCCCAGGCTGGAGTGCAGTGGCACCATCTCAGCTCACTGCAAGCTCCGCCTCCCGTGTTCATGCCATTCTCCTGCCTCAGCCTCCCGAGTAGCTGGGACTACAGGCGCCTGCCACCACGCCCGGCTAATTTTTTGTAGTTTTTAGTAGAGACAGGGTTTCATCATGTTAGCCAGGGTGGTCTCGATCTCCTGACCTCATGATCCACCTGCCTCGGCCTCCTAAAGTGCTAGGATTACAGGCGTGAGCCACCGCGCCCAGCGCTTTTTTGTGTGTGTGTATGAGAAAGGACTTGCTCTGTCACCCAGGCTGGAGTGCAGTGGTCCAGTCACCGCCCACTGTAGCCTCAGCCTCCCAGGTTCAGGTGATCCTCCCACCTCAACCTCCTGAGCAGCTGAGACCACAGGCATGCACTACCACAACGAGCTAATTTTTGTATTTTTTGTAGAGACAGGATTTCGCCATGTTGCCCAGGCTGGTCTCGAAATCCGAGGTTCAAGTGATCCATCTGTCTCAGCCTCCCAAAGTGCTGGGATTATACGCGTGAACCACCTCACCCAGCCAGGATATTTATTTAATGTGCTGGACATGTAACAGCCCTACCCACTCCACACTAAATGCCAATCATTGTGACAGCCAAACCACCTGCCGAACTCAAATTTCCTGAATGGCCTGTAGGGGCAGCGCAGCCCCTGTTGAGGACTATCTTTAAGGAACCCAGAGGTGTGCTACTACAGCTTTAATGAGCATGCAGATTACCAGCAAGACTGTATAAAAATGCACCTGAGCCAGTGTGGTGGCTCATGCCTGTAATCCCAGCACTTTGGGAGGCCAAGGCGGG
>NW_012101410.1:4772284-4789876 GCF_000951045.1 Mandrillus leucophaeus
AAAAAAAAAAAAAAAAACCATGATGGACAGCATTCATATAGACAAAAAGTAATTGACGAACCAAATATTTTTGGTAAAGTTTATTGTAAAAAATCTGATGAAAAGATTTAAAAAAAAATTTTTTTTTAAGACAGGGTCTCGCTCTGTCGCCCAGGGTGGAGGGCAGTGGTGCCGTCACAGCTCTTTGCAGCCTCATCCTCCTGGGCTCAAGCAATCATTTCACCCCAACCTCCTGAGTAGCTGGGACCACAGATGTGTGCCACCATGCCCTGCTAATTTTTTGTATTTTTTGTAGAGACAGGGTTTTGCCATATTGCCCAGGCTAGGCTAGTCTTTAACTCCTGAGCTCAAGCAATCTTCCCTCTTCAGTCTCCCAAAGTGCTAGGATTACAGGCATGAGCCATTGCACCTGGTTGAAAAGGTTTTTTTTTTTTTTTTTTTTGATGGAAAAACATGGTACTGGTTTACCTGCATGGAAAAATTGTTCAAAGAATTAAAGTAGCTTGTAATGGAATTCACTGAGGAAAATACTGTCTCAATACAATTTCTTCAGTGGTAAAATTCAGATGAAAAAATACATTCATATTCATAAAGACAAAACAAAAATGTTTTTAAGTTTAAAGCACCAATTGAATCAAATAGAGTGTTTGAAAATGGTGGGGTACAAATGAAACCTGATGACTAAATCAATACACCATCTTCTATTGGATCCTGGAGCAGAAAAAGGACGTTGATGAAAAATAGGTGAAATCCAAATGAAGTCTGGAGTTTGCTGGGTAGTAACGTACTAATGGTGGTGTTTTGAGTTTTGATCCATGTGCCATGGTAATGTAAGATCTTAACATTAGAAGAAACCAAAAGGGACCGGGCATAGTGACTCACACCTGTAATCCCAGCACTTTGAGAGGCTGAGCCGGGAGGATCATCTGAGGTCAGGCATTCCAGACCAGCCTGACCAACATGGTGAAACCCCATCTCCACTAAAAATACAAAAATTAGCCGAGCATGGTGGCATGTGCCTGTAGTCCCAGCTACTTGGGAGGCCGAGGCAAGAGAATCACTTGAACCCAGGAGGAGGAGGTTGCAGTGAGCCAAGATCACGCCACTGCATTCCAGCCGGGAGGACAGAGTGAGACCGTCTCCAAAGAAAAAAAAAAGAAAGAAAAGAATGAAAGAAAAAGAAACCTACAGGGATATATATACAAGAACTTTCTGTATTATCTTTGCAACTTTTCTGTAAGTCTAAAATTATTCCCCAAAATATGGTGGGGTCAAAATACCCTAGACCAAAGAAAAAGCAAACTCGAATTTTCATTGCAGCTCTTCCTTGAGTACCTTGGCTCACTTCCCAGTGGATCCCCTTAGCTGTGCCAATTTATTTCCAATTTCTATCTAGAGTATCATAGTTGTTACCACCCTTCCCTTCACCACCCTTTGTGGACTTATGTGTACTTCCAGCCACCAGCCTCTCCCCACATATCTATACTCAGGCTCCAGACAGCTTCCTGTTGTTTCTCCCTGCACCCAGACCCCCTTGGACTTCCCTGGGTGTCGACCAGGGCGTTCAAACTTGGCTACACATTGGAATCACCTGAGGCACTTTAACAACTACTGACATCTGGTTGCCACCCGCAGAGATTCTGATTTGAGTGGTCTGGGGCATGACCTGGGCTTTGGGATTTTAAAACCTCCCCAGGTGATTCTAAGGGGCAGCCAAGTTTGAGAAAATGTTGTCAACCTAACTAGAAATTCCTCTGGTCCTGGGAGAGTCCGGTTAAGCCTGGCCTTAATTACAGCAGACCTTCCTCATTCCCAGGACCATGGAGGTCACCTCGTTGTAAGGTAGATGCCTGCACGTGTATATTGCTCCCAATCTTTTTTCATGTATGTTAATTACAGCCTCCGGGCAGGGATTTTATTCCGTGCATCTTTGTGTCTCCACCACCAGGAGGTGCACGCTCCTGATTCTCTGGGTGTTCTTGTGCATCATCCTTGAGAGTGAGACCTAGGTTGTTGGTCTCTCTCCTGGAAACAGATGGCAGTGGCTGTCCTGAGGGATTTCGTTGCTAGTTGAGCATCGCCAGTGCTCACCAGGTAGCAGCCTCTCAGTGCGGGTTTCTCCTTCTGCTAGGTGGCCCCTCTTTCTGCATGCAGGTGCAGGATCACCTCACTTTCTCTGCAGAGCAGAGACTTTGGAGTGCCCTCCAAGTGTGGCCTCTGCAAAACCAGCTCTCTTGTTTGCATTTAAATCCAAAGTCAGATCCAAATCACTTGACTTCTACCAACCCAGTGCAGATTCTGGCAACCAGGAGGAATTGCACCTTCAAAATTTTGGGACTGGGACCTGGTCTCATTTCAGCTCCTGAATGTAAGTGTTCCCAAACACAGAGAGGAGTTTTGGCGTTTCATTGTTTTGGGGTTTTGTTGGTTGGTTTGTTCATAACAGCAGTAGATGGACTCTACACCAGAGCGACTGAGTGTGAATCTCTGAAGGGTAATTACTGGGGATCTGAGTTGTAAATGTTCCTCACATGATTCTGGAAGAGCCAGCCTGCTGCTGCTGGTCACTGGGCTCCACTGAGAACTGCATCACTACAAAGCACCAAGGGCCCTGATTCAGAACCAGGGGATCCTCAAGAAAAATCTCCTGTGAAACTTACAAAGAAGTCATGCCCAAGCCTCATCCTGGAGAGCTGGAGTCAGAAGGTTCCAGGTGGTGCTGAACATCTTCTTGTGTTTTATAAACTCCACAGTCAATTCAGATGTCTGACCCAGGAGCCCTTTCTGTAGACGGCCAGCCAGCAAATATTTTAGGCTTGCAGACCATATGGTCTCTGTTGCAACTGCTCAACTTTACGACTGGAGCTTGAAAGCAGCCATGAGTTTACGTGAATGAACATGTACAAGTGGGTTCCAATAACATGTTATTTAAAAAAAAGAAAAAAAGAAAAAAAACAGGCAACAGGCCAATCTAGATTGTGGGCCATGGTTTGTCCACCCTGATAAAACCACCTGGAGAGCTATAAAGTGTTCTTTTATGCCCAGGCAATGAAATCAGAATCTCTGTGGGTAGTGCCCAGGCATTGCTATTTATTAAAAGCTCTTCAGGTGATTTTCAATCAGCCAGGATTAAGAACCACGGCTGTAATGCATGGTCATTGCACTCCTCATTCTGAGGAACAGCATCTTTCTCTGATGCAGTGTTTAAACTGCTCCAGAAGGTTCTGTGTTTCTTTGTATGTTATTTGCTTGCTTTGTTTTCATTAAATGGAATGATTCCAAACATATTTTTCTACGCCTGCCTGCCAAAAATAAAATTGTATTGAGATATGACCCATCTACAGTCGAGGGTGTAAATCTAAAGTGTACAGATTGATGAGTTTTGACATTCATTGTTTGCACGCTTCTTCACATATATCTTAGCTATGTAACTACACAGATCGAAACATAAGAACGCTCAAAGGAGTCCTTTTCTCCCTTCCCAGGCAATAGTCTCCTGAAGATGTTTGAAGCCTGCCTTTAAATCTGTCTTCTCTCTGAATGGATGTCACTAAGTCACCAAGTATTTGGCAGTGTGCCCATAAATATTCTCAGCATTATGGGGGCAAAAGCAAGCATGGCTGTGGTTGAGATTTTCTATTGCACAGTTTAGTTATAAACTATTGCACAGTGATAGCAATTTTCAGTTGCTATGGCAGACCGCGTCCCTGAAAAGGCAGTTCCGTGTGCCCTGTTGGCTCATGTACATCGGGGACAATGAGGGCTGTCAAGCAGCAAGCAGCCTGTAAGCAGCAGGCCCAGCTAGCTCAACTCACCAAACCTCCGTGGATGCTTTGGGAAAGGAAACAAGCCCAAGTGGATTTAGACCGCTCATTACAACACAGCAGGCAGAATGAGCTTCGGGTTTGCAAAGGTTCCCCTTGCCCCCCGATTCCCAGGAGGCCATGCGCAGCAGGCCAGGTGAAGGCTGCATACCCCACGGGTCTGTGTCACAACTGCTCAGGAAATCCCCAATCTTACAAGGGGTTGCAAGCAAATGTGCTCATCTTTTCTCCCACTGCTCCCATGCACATACATAAATTAACCATGTCAAAATACACCTTATCTTTAGAGAATATATTCCAAGACCCCAGATGGATGGTTTAAGTCTCAGATACTACTGAACCCTATATGATACTGTGTTTCTTGCACATACATATCTATAATAAAGTTTAATTTATAAGGCACAGGAAGAGATTAACAACAATAAGAATAAAATATAACAATTATAACAATAGCCAGCATCACTACTCTCATGCTTCTGAGCCATTGTTAAGAAAAAGAAGGGTGACTTGATACAAGCACTGCCATCAGTGGATCTGATAGCCTAGACAGTTACTCATTGGCTCAGGGGCAACAGTGTATACAGCTGGACAAAGGGATGATCATGTCTGAAGTGAGACAAAGTCGGACAGTGAGAGAGCTCATCATGCTCCTTAGAATGGCACTCAATTTAAAACTTAGGAATTGGGCTGGGTGTGGTGGCTCACACCTGTAATCCCAGCACTTTGGGAGGCTGAGGCAGGTGGATCACCTGAGGTCAGGAGTTTGAGACCAGCCTGGCCAACATGGTAAAACCCCGTCTCTACTCGAAATACAAAAATTAGCCAGGTGTGGTGGCGGGCGCCTGTAGTCCCAGCTACTCAGGAGGCCAAGGCAAGAGAATGGCATGAACCCGGGAGGCGGAGCTTGCAGTGAGCCGAGATCGCGCCACTGCACTCCAGCCTGGGTGACAGAGCAAGACTCCGTCTCAAGAAAAAAAAAAAAGGAATTGTTTATTTCTGGAATTTTTCATTTAATATTTTTGGACCATAGTTGACCATAGGTAACTGAAACCTCAGAAAGCAAAACCTTAGGTAAGAGGGGACCACTTGTATACAATG
Organism: Mandrillus leucophaeus; assembly: GCF_000951045.1. Lineage (NCBI taxonomy): Eukaryota > Metazoa > Chordata > Mammalia > Primates > Cercopithecidae > Mandrillus > Mandrillus leucophaeus. The sequence continues at coordinate 4,777,207 of NW_012101410.1, forward strand.
AAGTGGTGCTTAGTACATTCACAGTGTTGTGAACCCATTACCTCTATCCAGTTCCAAAGCATTTTCATTACCCGCAGTGAAAACCGCATACCCCTTGAATAGTTACTCCTCATTTGCTCTTCCCTTCAGCCCCCTGGCAACCACCAGCTTGTGTTCTCTCTGTATGGATTTATCTATCCTAGACAGTTCTCATTAAATGGAATCCTTCAACATGTGACCTTTTGTGTCTGGCTCCGTTTCTTACCCACACAACAGGTGGGTTCGATTGCTTGGCCAGTGACTGTTCAATGACTACAACCAAGGAGGGCTTAACAAAGAGATTTGATTACTTGCAGCAAGTAAGGAGAACACTGGGATAGTTCCCAAAGCAGTGCCTCCCCAAATAATGGTGAAAACAGGGCTTTTATTGGGCTGGTAGCTGAGTTATTGTATGTAAAGGTAAAGTAAATGCAGTGAAGGCACTGTCACCGATCGTGCTTCTAAATATGTGTGTAGGAAATGGTGAATAAGCGAGCTCCTTCCTGGGAGGAGAGTTTAGTATGGTAATGAGGGGAGTTGGGCGAAGTTCATCTCCAACCCAGGCATCTCTGGATCCAACCCATGTTTGTTTTCTAAGGCTGAGTTTCTTCCTGGAACTTTTTTGAAACATCAAGGACTTAAGATGTAACAGTTACAAGTACGTACTTTTTCACAGGGCATACCCATAGTTACGTAGTTCCGGGATTCTGGGTTACACTTTCACTTAGCTTAATGTTTTCAAGGTTTATCCACATTGTAGCATGATTCAGTACTTCATAGTGTATGCACGTGTGGTTTTCCACCTTTGGGCTATTATGAATAGTGCTGCTATGGACATTCGTGTACAGGTATTTGAGTACTTGTTTTCAATAGTTTTGGATGTTTAAGAGTAGAATTGCTGGGTTATAGGATAATTCTGTTTAACTTTTTGAGGAACTGCCATACCATTTTCCACAACAACGGCAACATCTTACATCCCCACGGGAATGCACAAGAGTTCCAGTTTCCCTGCATCCTGGCCAACACTTGTTATTTTCATTTTTTAAAATAACCAAAATCAGACCCAAACTGAAGGAAAATAGAGACATGAAAAACCATTCAAAAGATCAACAAATCCAGGAGTTGGTTTTTTGAAAAAATTACTAAGATAGACAGTCTGCTAGCTAGACTAATAAAGAAGAAAAGAGAGAACATCCAAATCAACACAACTAGAAATGGCAAAGAGGATGTTACCACTGACCCCACAGAAATAAAAATAACCATCAGAGACTGCTTTGAACACCTGTATGCACACAAACTAGGAAACCTAAAGGAGATGGATACTTTCCTGGACACATACACCCTCCTAAGACTGAACCAGGAAGAAACTGATTCCCTGTACAGACCAATAACAAGCTCCAAAATTGATTCAGTAATAAATAGCCTACCAATCAAAAAAAAGCACAGGACCAGATTAATTCACATCTGAATTCTACCAGATGTACAAAGAGTTGCTAGTAGCATTCCTACTGAAACTATTCCAAAATATTGAGGAGGAAGGACTCCTCCCCAACTCATTCTATGAGGCCAGGGTCATTCTGACACCCAAACCTGTCAGAGATGCAACAAAAAAAGAAAACTTCAGGTTAATATCCTTGATTAACATTGATGCAAAAATCCTCAATAAAATACCTGTAAACTGAATCAAGCAGTACATCAAAAACTAATCCACCACGATCAAGTAGGCTTCATTTCCGGGATGCAAGGTTGGTTCAACATATGCAAATCAATAAATAATCATCACATAAACAGAACTAGTTACTAGAAAAATGCAAATTAAAACCACAGAGATATACCAGTTCATATCCACTAGGATGGCTGTCATTTTTGGTTTATTTCTTTATTCAGAGACCAAGTCTCACTCTGTTGCCCAGGCTGGAGTGCAGTGGCATGATCTTGGCTCGCTGTAAGCTCCACCTCACAGGTTCAAACAATTCTCCTGCCTCAGCCTCCCAAGTAGCTAGGATTACAGGCACCCACCACCATGCCTGGCTAATATTTGTATTTTTAGTAGAGACAAGGTTTCACCATGTTGGCCAGGCTGGTCTCGAACTCCTGACCTCAAGTGATTCGCCCATCTTGGCATCCCAAAGTGTTGGAATTGTAGGTGTGGAGCACTGCACCTGGCCTTCTGTTTACTTCTGTTTATTTTTTAACTTAAAAAAATTTAGGTTCAGGGGTACACGTTCAGGTTTGTTATATAAGTAAATGTGTGTCACAGGAGTTTTCTGTACAAATTATTTCATCACTCAGGTACTAAGACTGGTACTCAATAGTTATTTTTTCTGCTCCTCTCCCTCCTCCCACTCTCCACCCTCAGGTAGGTCCCAGTGTCTGTTGTTCTCCTGTATGTGTCCATGTGTTCTCATCATTTAGCTCCCATTTATAAGTGACAACATGCAGTATTTGGTTTTCTGTTGCTGTGTTAGTTTGCTAAGGATAATGGCCTCCAGCTCCATCTATGTTCCCACAGAAGACATCTTGTTCTTTTTATGACTGCATAGTATTCCATGTGTGATGTGTGTGTGTCTGTGCACTATTCCAGTGAGGATAACCAAGTCTCCCCACAAGAGTTTACTTTGAGTTTTATCTGCTGTATTAGTCCATTCTCATGCTGCTATAAAGAACTGCCCGAGATTGGGTAACTTACAAGGGAAAGAGGTTTAATTGGCTCACAGTTCTAAATGGCTGGGGAGGCCTCAGGAAAACTTATAATCATGGCGGAAGGGGAAGCAAACACGTCCTTCTTCACATGGCGACAGGACAGAGAAGTGAGTGCCAGCAGGGAAAATGTCAGACGTTTATAAAACCATCAGATCTTGTGAGAACTCACTCACTATCATGAGAACGGCATGGGGGGAACTGACCCCCGTGATTCATTTACCTCCCACTGGGTCCTTCTCACAATCTGTGGGATTATGGGATTAAAATTTACGATGAGATTTGGGTGGGGACACAAAGCCAAATCACATCATTCTGCCCCTGGCCCCTCCCAAATCTCACGTCCTCACATTTCAAAACACAATCATGCCCTTCAAACAGGCCCTCAAAGTCTCAATTCATTCCAGCATTAGCTCAAAAGTCCAAGTCTAAAGTTTCATCTGAGACTTCCGCCTATGAGCCTGTAAAATCAAAAGCAAGTTAGTTACTTCCTAGATACAATGGGGTTACAGAATTGGATAAATACACCCATTGCAGTCTGTGGCTTGGGAGGTTATTGCAGTTGTTGAGGGAGAGATGGTGGTGGCATTGGCCACAGGAGAAATGGACTCACTGGAGGGCGATTTGGAGTCCATTGTCACGAGGACTTGAAGGACTGAACATAACAATGAGGGTGAGGGAGGCAACCAGCCGACGTCTAGGTTTCTGGCTCACTACCGAGGTAGGAACCACTTTGGAGAGCATGCTGCACAGAGTAAGAATAATATATGTGCCTTATCAGAATTGGCCGTTTGTGTAAATATTGACTTTCATCGACAGGTTTCTGTTAAATTAATTAAAGAGAATGTTTTGTAAAAGGGATAGAAGAGAAGTTGCTGAAGCAGCACTTGGCAGCCTCTGTCCTTTGCCTCCCTGTAAGCACCGTGGCTTCCTTAGGATGTGTTTTACACCCACATCAGGAAAACCTTCTGGGGAGGGATGTCGTTACACCGCGGCAATGTCATTAGCTAAATGGTGTTTGATCATTCCCAAGCATTGTAATGGGATAGCTGAATCCTTAAGCAAAATAGGTCTCCTGGGTCCTGTTTCTGTTCTTTATTGTTGGCTGTTTTATATTAACGCTATTTTCTCCCATGATAAATGTAGTATATGCTCATTATAGAAAAAAGTCAGGAGCCCAGAGCAGCAGAGGTCAGGAGGGAAATCACTCATAGCCCATTGTTAAAGCACCCACTTTATTAGTATCTTTTTGGATTTCCTTTCAGCCTTACCTTTATGCTTTTTATTTTATTATTTTGAGGCAGAGTCTTGCTCTGTCGCCCAGGTTGGAGTGCAGTGGTGCAATCTCAGCTCACTGCAACCTCTGCCTTCCAGGTTCAAGTGATTTTCCTGCCTCAGCCTCCCGAGTAGCTGGGATTGCAGGCATGCAACACCACGCCCAGCTAATTTTTGTATTTTTAGTAGAGATGGAGTTTCACCATGTTGGCTAGGCTGGTCTCGAACCCCTGACCTCCCTCCCTGCCCGCCTCTGCCTCCCAAAGTGCTGGGATTACAGGTGTGAGCCACCATGCCCGGCAGATGCATTTTTAACCTATGTGTTTTATATCTTTTTCTTAAGGAACTGCCATCATGTAAACGTTTTCCACAATTTTAATAGCTTCATCAGAGTCTATGATGGGCATGTACTATATTTTATTTGTCCCCCCTTACTGGACATTTAGATTTTCACTGATTTTTTCAGTTACATATAATTCTATAAGTCATGTACTTATGGATAAAGCTATTTCTGTATTTAGCAGCTTTTCCTCAGAAGTGAGTAACAGAAGTGAAATTTCTGGATAATAGGGTATGGATATTTTAAAGACTTTTCACCCGCAATTTTTTTTTTTTTTTTTTTTGAGACGGAATCTTACTCTATCACCCAGGCTGGAGTGTAGTGGCACAATCTCAGCTCACTGCAACCTCCACCTCCCGGGTTCAAGTGATTCTCCTGCCTCAGCCTCAGCCTCCCAAGTAGCTGGGAATACAGGTGCCCACCACCACACCTGGCTAAATTTTTTTTTGTATTTTTAGTGGAGACAGGGTTTCACCATATTGGCCAGGGTGGCCTCAAACTCCTGACCTCAGTTCACCCATAATTTGACATTGCTTTGCAAAAGGTTTGTACTCACTTATTGTTTAAGGATGGAGTGTGAAATTGTTGGATTTTGTTTGCGACATGATATTCACAAACTGGCACAAGGCACTCAGTGAACATGGAAAAAAAAGGGAAAAACTATAACTTGGAGGAGACCAAAGGTATTATAAAACTAATTTTTAAAATATACCTGAGCTGATAGAAGAAAAGGTTTGCATGGTTTGCTCTGTGACACTGTTCATTCATTCATTACGTACCTAATAAGCCTTCATATCCATATCAAAATCAGGCAGGCTGTGGGAAAATCTGGTAGATTTCCCAGCACAGTTCCGTCACACACTATCTCAGCGCTCTCATGGAGTGGCATTTTTCAGATGAAGACTCCAAAGCCTGTTAACTTAGTCAAGATCACATGGCCAATTGGTGGCAGAGCTAGGACATAAACCCAGGGTCACAGCTGCTTTAATTGTATTTATTGAACTATAGCTATATTCAGACAACCTGATAAGCATCAGGGAAACGAAGGTGAGAAAGCAAATCCCATCCCCAGGAACTTGCACTCACTGAGGAAGCTCAAAGGCACCTGGTACTTGGAATCTGTATCAGTCAGATAGGGCAACCATAACCAAGCCACTGGGTGGCTTAAACAACAGAAGTTTATTTTCTTACAATTCTGAAGGCTGGAAGTTTGAGATCAAGGTATCAGCAGGATTGGTCTCATCTGAGACCTCTCTTCTTGGCTTGCAGATGACTGCCTTCTGCCTGTGTCTCCACGTGGTCTTCCCTCCATGTGTGTCTGGGTCCTGATCTCCTTTTCTTATAAGGACATCAGCCAGATTGGATTAGGGCCCACGCTAAAGATCTTGTTTTCATTTAAGTACCTCCTTAAAGACCCTGTCTCCAAATACAGTTACATTCTGAGGTATTGACAGGTTAGGACTTTGACATGGGAATTTGGGGTGGACACAATTCGGTCCATAACAAAAGGCAATAGAATGAGAAAAGTTGCCAGTCCTCAGTTATGAGATATGGCTATTATTATTATTATTTTTTGAGACAGGGTCTCATTCTGTTGCTCAGACTGGAGTGCCATGATCATGGCTCACTGCAGCCTCAAACTCCTGAGCTCAAGTGTTCCTCCTGACCCAGCCTCCCATGTAGCTGGGACTATAGCCATGCACCACCATACCTGACTAATTAAAAGAAAAATTTCTGTAGAGATGGGGTCTCACTATGTTGCCCAGGTGGAGACAGGGCTAATTCTAAGCCAGTGACTCAACCCCAGCTGCACTTTCAAATCACCTGGGCAGTTTTTAACAGATAGCAATGCCTCCAGAGATTCTGACTTAATTGGTCTCTGAGGGGCCTTGGCATAGATACTTTGTAAAAGCTCCTTGCTGATTCTAATGTGTATCCAGGACCAAGAACCTTGTTTCACTGAAATGCCAAAGAGAAATCTGAGCTGCTTTCATTATCCTACACTGTCATGCTTTCTGCCCAGCAAACAATTAGTTTTTCATGGATAGGATACTTTCTAATCAGCAAAATATCAGCACAGCAGCAGAATTGTGCATCTCCAATTAATGTGCACCCAGCTCGCAGCGTTCTTTAGCTCTTTCATTCATTAAAGTCATTAGTCGTTTGTTGAATGCCTGTGATATGTAGACACTGTGCTGATGGAATAGGCCCAATAATGGCCCCTGCCCCAGGACAGGTTCCATTCCCTGGAACCTGCAAATAGGGAGATTATCCTGCATTCTCCAGGTACACTCAACTTAATCGCATGAGGTCTTAAAAGCAGAGAATCTTTCCTAGCAGAGGTCAGAGAAATATAAGAAAGGCAGAAGAGAGTCAAAGCATGAAATGGATCACACCCACCATTGCTGCCTTTTAGATGGAGAAAGGGGATCCCCAGCCAGGAAATGTGGGCAGCCTCAATAAGCCAGGAACTGGAGCTGGCGACAGACTTCAGCTGGTAGCCCACAAGGAAACAGGGACCTCAGTCCTGCAACCACAAGGAATTGAATTCTGTGGGCAACAGAATTAGCAAGGAAATGACTCACCTAAGATTTCCAGGAAGAAGGCAGCCCTGCGAACAGCAAGTTTTAGCTTGCTGACACCCAGGTCAGACTTCTGACCTACAGGAGTGTGAGATTATAAATGTATGTTGTTTTAAGTCACTAAATTTGTGGTCATTTGTTGCAGCAGCAATAGAAAATGAATACAGCTAAACTCTGAAAAAATACAGTAAGAAGACAATCTCTCTGTTGTTATGGAGCTGAGCAACCCCAATTTGCAAAATTTATAAAAGTAGAAACAAGTGAAGTTTGTAGGAACTCAAGTATTAGGCTGAAGAAGTTATTGAATGGAGGGCCCCTGGGTGTTAGGTGCTATGTGAGACCCAAGCTCCACGCTTTTTGATGGAAGTTCCAGCTAAAAGGAGAACGAAGAATCTTTTACTATAGATTGAAGGAAAAGGGATGTTTTTGTAATACAAATATAGAAAGAAATGATCATTTAAGAAGGATAGGCTTTTGTCAAAATAATAGTAATAATAGCTCCTCAGACTTCAAAGGAGTTCTTCTTACCCTTCCCCATCCCCAACCCCCAGATCTACTTAATTTTTTTTTCTTTTTGAGATGGAGTCTCTCTCTGTCGCCAAGGCTGGAGTGCAGTGGCGTGATCTCAGCTCACTGCAAACTTCTGCCTCCTGGATTCATGCCGTTCTCCTGCCTCAGCCTCCCAAGTAGCTGGGACTACAGGCGCCGCCACCATGCCCCGCTAATTTTTTGTATTTTTAGTAGAGATGGGTTTCACCGTGTTATCTAGAATGGTCTGGATATCCTGACCTTGTGATTCGCCCGCCTCGGCCTCCCAAAGTGCTGGGATTACAGGCGTGCGCCACCTCGCTCAGCTGATTTACTTAATTTTATTATGAAAGCTCATGGTAAAATCATATGTACCAAATAAGGACATGCTTAAACACACACGCGCGCACACACACACACACACACGATGGAGTATGTCAAAGAGACACGGGACTCAATTGAAAGCACGCTCAGTGGCCAAAGCTGGAATGATTTGAACAACAAAATAAGTACATTAAAGTTGGGCCAGGCACAGGAGTTCACACCTGTAATCCCAGCATTTGGGGAGGCCGAGGCAGGTGGATGGCTTGAGCCCAGGAGTTCGAAACCATCCTAGGCAACATAGTAAAACCTCATCTCTACAGAAAAATACAAAAATTAGCTGGGCATGGTGGAATGCACCTATAGTCCCAGCCACTCAGAATGCTGAGATGGGAGGATCACCTGAGCCTGGGGATGTTGAGGTTGCAGTGAGCCATGATCATGCCACTGCACTCCAGCCTGGGCAAAACAGTGAGACCCTATTTCAAAAAAAAAAAAAAAAAAGTAGAATTGGAATTGGAAAATAACTTAAATATAAAGTAAATATCCCTAAGTCCACACTGGTTTAAGAAAATGATTCAATAAATAAATGGTGGAACAGAAACAAATCTCCTCTGAAGAAGAATTTAATATAATTTTTATAAATTATTTCACCCTCAAGGAAGTGGGCCATGAACTCTCCACTCCTAACTGTGGGCTGTGCATAGTGACTTCCTTCCAAAAAGCACAATATGGAAACAGCATGGGCTCAGGAATGTCTAACTTTGCAGTGGAAAAACTGTCTCACCTGGGAGCTCAAGGTTTTAGCCTCATCGGTGGTAAGTGATGTTGGTAGTGTATCCCCTTGATGTGATGTGATGTGATGTGACGTGATGTGACGTGACATGACGTGATGTGAATAGCAATTCCCCTCTCTGGCATTCTTCCCCCAAACCCATGACTCTATTCTTGTTGTTGTTGTTATTTTCTGAGATGGAGCCTCGCTGTGTCACCCAGGGTAGAGTGCAGTGGTGCAATCTCAGTTCACTGCAACCTCCGCCTCCCGGGTTCAAGCGATTCTCCTACCTCAGCCTCCAAAGTAGCTAGGACTACAGGCACACGCCACCATCCCTGGCTAATTTTTATATTTTTAGTAGAGACTAGGTTTCACCTTGTTTGCCAGGCTGGGCTCGAACTCCTGACCTCAAGTGATCTGCCCACCTTAGCCTCCCAAAGTACTAGGATTACAGGTGTAAGCCACAGCGCCCAGCCTCCAGTCTAATCATGAGAAAACATCAGGCAAATTCCAGTTGAGGAACATTCTACAAAATACCTAACCAGTACCTCAAGACTGTCAAGGTTATCAAAACCAAGGAAAGTCTAATAAAGTGTCAGATCAGCAGAGCCTAAGGAGACATGACTAGTAAATGTAGTGTGGTATCCTGGGTAGGATCCTAGAACAGAAAAAGACATTAGGGAAAAATAAAGGAAGTCTGAATAAAGTATGGAATTTAATTAATAATACATCAATGTTAATTAGTTGCAATGAATGTACCATATTCATGGAAGATGTTAATAGCGGGGCAAACTGAGTGCAGGGTATGATATGGAAACTCTGTATTATCGTCGCAACTTTTCTATGAATCTGAAACTATTCTAAAATTAAAAGTTTATTTTTAAAAAATGGAAAAAAAAAAGTATGCACCTTAAAATGTTTTCTCCATGCCTGGCACCCTATATGTTTTGTAGCATGAAAACAGCCTTTCTGTATTTTCTGCAGGGAATGAAAACTATGTGTATAGATCTGAGCCAGCCCCCAGAGCAGTCCTGTTTTGGGGACAGGTCATTTGTTCTTTGGGTAATTTAAAGGTAAAAGTGCTCACCATACTTTATTTTTTTTGTATACTGGTTTCTCTGCCTCACATACAACTCACTCATCATAGTATATTAAAGCTATTTATGGCCAGGCGTGATGGCTCATGCCTCTAATCCCCACACTTTGGGAGGCTGAAGCAGGAGGATTGCTTGAATCCAGGAGTTCGAAACCAGCCTGGGCAACATCTCAAGACCCCCGTCTCTTAAAAAAAAAAAATTAGCGGGGGGCAGTAATGAGTGCACCTGTAGTCCCAAATACTCATAAGGTTGAGGCGGGAGGATCCCTTGAGCCCAGGAGTTTGAGGCCGCAGCGAGCCATGATTGTGCCACTGCACTCCAGCCTGGTAGATAAAGCAAGATGCTATCAAAAAAAGAAAAAAAAAGCTACTTAATGTTCCAAGAGTATGTTTCATCTAACAGAGTACATTCTGTGACCATTCTGAGTGTACTTTTGGGAGATAAGGAAGAATATGTATTGTAGAAAACAGATGGAGCTTTGGTAGTTGCCCAGGTTGCAGGCAAACCTGGCTTGACCCCAGACCTATGGGAGTCCAATCCTTGTCCCCCGTGTAAATATGACCATTTAGAATAGCTTTCCACAATAGGATTGGAGGCAATTTTAAATCTGTCTGCACATGGAAATAAAAAATATGGACCTTGTAGCCTATGGAGGAAGAGCAGGAATTGTGTATCTCGTCTTTAACACTGGATCAATAGTGCAAACATTTAAGTACTTTGTGTAGCACTTATGTACTCCATCATCAATTGAAATGTATTCTTTCATTCTGGGAAAGATTTACAATTTTCTAAGCGGCAATTTACTTCCAGTCCCAGGGAGGATTCAGTTGGTGGTTAAAACAAACAAACAAACCAAAATTTTTAAGTAGTAAAAACGTTTGTATGTATTGAGGTGTTTTTCAGGGGCCTCTTTATCCAGACCTGGGGACTCCCTCGGCTAGCTGCTCCCTTTCATTCCTGTCCTCACTTCCCTTCAGCTCATTCCCTGCACTGACTTCTCACCGTGTGGCACGTGTGGGCTCTCAAGTGTCGGGTGAATGCACATCCCAAACAAGCATGGCAGCGAAAATAAAGGGCCAGCCCTCAGCACCTTACCATCCTGGAGATGGAGGTGTACACAGAGGTAAGATAAGGAATCCTCTACGCATTTCAGCCTCCTTTATCGCTCACCTGTTCCTGTGAGGCCACAAACCCTTCCAAGCTGGCTCCACTCTGGAGAATTTTCTCGAACGTTGTATCTCTCACTGAATACTTTTCCTGAGCATCATTCTCCGAATTGAGCAAGAGATAGTGTGATACTTGGCAGAATTCATCCCCATCCCCCTTTTTTAAAACTTGATATTTGATACATATGGAAGAATATGTGTAACATAAATGTAAGGTATGCATCCTGCTAATAAAATGGACACCTTGAGCCCCCTCACCCAACCTGAGGACGGAGGCATTATCAGTACTGTCCTATTCTGCATCTTCCTCCCCGCGCCCTCAAGAGGGGTCACTACCCTGAACTGTGTAATTATCATTTCAAAATTTATACTTTTATCACATAAGTAGGTAACTCTAAGCAATACGTTGCTTCCTTTTGACGTTGAGATTACAAAAGAAGCAGCATGCCACATGTAGTCAACTGCAACTTTCTTTTTAGTCTCAATTTTAGGTTTCCGAGATTCATCTACATTGTGTCTAAATTAGAACGTATTTATTTTTGCTTCCACATAATATGCTATCATATGAATATTCCACAGTTTACGTATTCATTCTCCTGGTTTGGGGCACTGGGGCTTTTTTCCAGGTTTTGGCCATTGTGATCAATGTCATAGTGAACATTCTTGACAGGTGTCTCCTAGAGGCACATGTGCGCGCGTTCCCTGGTGCAATCGTTCTCAAGTGTGAGGTGGCGTCAGAATTGCTTGGGGAGAACACATATGGCTGCGCCCCACCCCCAGAACTTCTGATTCAGTGGGCCTAGGCAGGGACCAGAGATGTTGCATTTTTTTGTAAGTTTCCAGGTGAGGCTGAAGCTACTGCCCCAGGCTCCACTTTGGGAACCACCATCTATAAATACCTAGGAGGAGGATGGTTGGGTTGTAGGGTGTATGCCTGCTTCACATTATAAAATAATGCCCAATTGTTTTACTAGGTTGCTGTGACACTTCGTTTTCCTGTGACAGTATGAAAAGTTCCACTGAACCACATTTTCATCAACTCTCAGTATTATTCATCCTCCTTCTCTGCATTCAATGTGACTGAAACTTAGACACTGAGATTAGTATGTTTGACATTTTCTTTAAAGAAGATAGGGGACTTTATGTCATTTGGGTGTGTTTTTTCTTGGGCTTAACAAGCAGAAGAATGGGCTCTAACAAGTTTTCCAAGGAAAGTAAACGGTGAACAATTCATATAACTTTAACAGATTGTCTTTAGCAGAGTCAGGGAGAGCCCGATGGTGTAGTCATTTAGGTCCATTTTCAGTAGCCATTACAAAAGTGGAGATGGTTCGTAACATGTTAGCTGAGACTATCAACGAAGCTGTTTTTGTCTGTTCTTTCATTGGCATATAATATTGTTTAATAAAAAGGCACTTCATTTTGAAAAGACTCAGAGGAGATGTGATTGAAATTGCTTGTGACAGATAAGATGATCATGGATTAATTTATCGCATGCCAGAACTGGAAGAAGATGGAGAAGGACATTTATTTTTACTTTATTATTTTTTTTTTCAGACACGGTCTCACTGTCTTGCCCAGACTGAAATGCAATGGCGCAATCTCGGCTCACTGCAACCTCCGCCTCCCGGGCTCAAGTGATTCTCCTGCCTTAGCCTCCCGAGTAGCTGGGATTACAGGCATGCACCACCACACCCGGCTAATTTTTGTACTTTTAGTGGAGATGGGGTTTCGCCATGTTGGCCAGGCTGGTCTCGAACTCCTTACCTCAAATGATCTGCCTGCCTCGGCCTCACAGTGTTGGGATAACAGGCATGAGCCACCACACCCAGCCAGAGAAGGACATTTAAATAAATAGGAGTGTTGGC
>NW_012101410.1:4790818-4797917 GCF_000951045.1 Mandrillus leucophaeus
TGATCTACCTACCTCGGCCTCCCAAAGTGCTGGGATTACAGGCATGAGCCACCACGCCCGGCCATATTATTTATTTTTTGAGAGAGGGTGTCACTCTGTCATCCAGGCAGAAATGCAGTGGCATGATTGTGGCTCACTACAGCCTTGACCTCCTGGGCTTAGATGATCCTCCCACCTCAGCCTCCCAAGTAGCTAGGACTATAGGCGAACGCCATCACACCCGGCGAATGTTTTGTCGATTTTGTAGAGGCGGGGTATTGCCCAGGCTGAGGATAGCTATTATTGAAAACAACAACAACCACGGAAAGGAAAATAGCAAATGTCAATGAGGAGATAGAAAAACTGGAACCCTTGTGCGTTGCCTGTGGGAATGTAAAATGGTGCAACGGCTGTGGAAAACAGTATGGTGGGTGCCCCCAGAATGAAACAGAATTACCACAGGATCCAGCAGTCCCACTTCTGGGTATACCTCAAAGAATCGAAAGTAGGATCTTAAAGAGATATTTATACGTCCACGTTCACAGCAGCATTGTTCACAATAGCCAAGCGGTGGAAGCAACCCGACCGTCCACTGATGGGCAATTGGAGAAACAAAATGTGGCCTCTACATACAATGGAATATCATTTAGCCTTAAAAAGATGGGAAGCTCAGGTACACGCTAACAACACTGAATGAACTTTGAGGACATTATGCTAAGTGAAATAAGCCAGTCATGAAAGAACAAAGAGTGTGTAATTCCACTGATATGATGTAAAAGAGGAGTCAAATCCATAGAGACAGAAAGTAGAATGGAGGCTGGGCACAGTGGCTCAAGCCTATAATCCCAGCACTTGGGGAGGCCAAGGCGGGAGGATCACCTGATGTCAGGAGTTTGAGACCAGCCTGGCCCACACGGCAAAACCCCGTCTCTACTAAAAATACAAAAAAATTAGCCAGGTTTGGTGGCATACGCCTGTACTCCCGGCTACTCGGGAGGCTGAGGCAGGAGAATCACTTGAACCTAGGAGGCGGAGGTTGCAGTGAGCCAAGATCTTGCCACTGCACGCCAGCCTGGGCAACAGAGTGAGACTCCGTCTCAAAAAAAAAAAAAGAAAAGAAAAAAAAGAAAGTAGAATGGAGTTTACCTGGGATTGGGAGGAGGACGGAATAGGGAATTATTTAGTGGGCCTATAGTTTTCATTTTGCAAGATGAAATGAGCTCTGCAGATGCTGGTGGTGGTTGTATAATGTGAACGTACTTAATGCCACTGCAGCTAAAAGTAGATAAGATGGTAGGTTTCATGTTATGTATATTTTACCACAATAAAAGCAAAAAGAATAGTACCTATTGCCATTTGTACCTCAGTTCGCTGTTTACAAAGCCCTGTCCCATGTCTAATTCTCATAACACCCTGAGAGACACTATTTCCATGATCCTCATTTCCTGCCGCTTCTCCTTTCCTGCCTTGCCTCGCTGGTGTTTTTACTGATATTCTGTCTTCCCCACTGTACACCATTTTCACGTTGGAACAGCTGTGCGCATGAGTCACGGCTTCACAGCTTATCTAACGTTTGGACGACAGGATCATTGTAGACAGGAGACATTTGACCTGTTCTCTTCCTTGGCTCCGTAAAGAGATGTCAGCAGGGAGAGAGCTCACATTAATGAGAACTTACTATGGGCCAGACGCTTGACAAGCTTGATCTCATTTAAACTTCACCAAACAAATCTACCTCTGAGGTTGATTCAATTATTAGTCTCATTTTATACATGACAAATCAGACACGGACCTCAAAAACATTATGCTGAGTGAAAGAAGCCAGTTGCAAAAGACCATATACTGTGTGATCCCATCTATGTGAAATGTCCACAACAGAGAAATCTCTAGAGACAGAAGGTAGATTGGTGGTTGCCTATGGGATGGGAGTTTAAGGGGAAATGGGGAGTGACTGCTGGTGAGTATGAGGTTTCTTTTGGGGGTGATGCAAACGTTCACTGTGGAGACTGTAGAGATGGTTGCACAACTCTGTGAATATCTGAAAAGATATTGAATTGTGCACTTTAAATACATAAACCGTATGGTGTGTGAATTATAGCTCAATAAAGCTGGGTTTTCAAATCTTATTTAGAACAAAAACAAAACAGGCAAAAAAAAACAGTTAAGAAATTGCCCAATGTTACAGAGCTAGCAAGTAACAGAGCTGGGATTTGAACCAGGCAAGTTGAGTTCAGAGTCCACACTTCTGGCTTTCTCTCTTCCCTTTTTCTGCCTGAGAAACTCTGCCTGCTCCTTTGAGACACAGCTCAACTCTACTCTTCTGCAAGACTTCCCTGCTTTCCAGGCAGCCTCCACAATCCCTCTCCTGGGGCCTTGCTGTCCAAAAAACAGCTCATCTAGAGAGCTTTTCACAGTGCACGGTGAGGCAGTCTACCCATTTGCTTTCTCAGTATAACTCCATGGGTGCTTCTAGAGAAGAGAAAATGGGTTCTTCCCATCTGTATTCCCAGGGCCTGCCTCGTGTTGGGCACCAATTATGTGTATCAAGTCCCGACAATGTGGCTGAAACCATGGGCCATAGGCCAGACCCTTCTACCAAGTGTCCTTTGGCACCTGAATCAAAGAAGACTCCTGCTTGTGGTCCCAGCTGCTCAGGAGGCTGAAATAGGAGGATCTCTTGAGCCCACAAGTTCGAGGCTACAGTGAGCTGTGCGTGCCTCTACACTCCAGCCTGGGCAACGGAGTGAGACCTCATCTCTATCTTGTGTAGCCTGTGCAGTTGGTAAGATGTGAGACTAGGTCAGAATGTATAGAATTTGGGGGAAATGCATTTTTGCCTCTAGAAAAACATCTGCAAGTTAATGTCCAAGTGGTAGAAATAAACAGTATTTCCTTGTACATAGAGGTAACACTTCTCAACTTTCCTTATTGTTTGACTGTCTTTCTTCCTGTTGTAGTTTATGGAACATAGCCTTAGAAGGTTAGTCAGAACTGAACTGAAATTGGACGTAGGTAGGAGTTTTAGGAAAAATTAACTCTCCATAAGAAAGATCCACCATTTATGAAATGTTGATGTTTGTAGACACACACACACACAGACTGAATGGAAACACATCAGGGTGTTCACAATAATGGCAGCTCACATTATTCAACTCTTATGTGCTAAGTGCTTTACATTAGTATAGGATAAAAGTATAATAGATTACATTATAATCTCATTTAATCCTCATACCGTTCTTCATCTCCCACTTTACTGACAGAGAAACTGAACTGCAGAGGGACATGTGTGATCCCTTTTCTGAACAGTGGGATTATGAATGGTGTTTTGCATTTTCTGAATTTCCTACAATGAAGATATATTATGGTGAATAACAAACATGAAATGTTATTATAATCAAACATTGTTAAAAACAAACCATAAGAAACAGGAACTGCTGAGAAGAAAACACTTTCCTAGATGATAAGGCTCCTCTGAATTGGGAATTGTGGAGCTCACAGTAGCCTGCTCATCATAGACATGACTGATTTGAGAGTTTTTACCCTGCCTCCAAGGTTTACTCAATTCGTCTCACTTTCAGAATCATCAATAGGTACCTTACATTGCACGTTGTTAAATCGCAGGGAACTGGGCCCAGTGGCCCACTTGGGGAACTCACACCTCCACGCCGCTGACCCAGGTCTTCTAATAAAAACACACATCTCTACTGAATCCTGCAATTGGGACTCATTCGAAAAGAAAACAAAGATAAGGATGAAGTGGGCTTCATGAAAGAAAACTCTTTATGTGCTTGATGACTTCTTGGCAAAGGAAAGAGGGGAAGTGTGCTGCCGTCAAGCGTCTCCTTGGGCCGCCTCAGGGTCCAGCCAGCCCGCCATGGCATGAGGTCAACATTTATCTCACTGAGGACCAAAGGAAGGGAGGTGCTGAGGTTCACCGGCATCTCTAACTGTTTCAAGGCTGATAAAGGATGCTGCATAAATGATTTTTCAGATTTCTAAAACATAAAGATGTTGAGGTTCCATTCTATTTGACGACCACTGCCCGGTGCCAGGTCTCGAGAGGACCTTTTCTGCCTTCCTCGCCATATGGCAGATGATTTTCACAGGCCCGTGGACAGGCGTTAGAGAGAAGATGGCCTGTAATGTTATTGGTGGGATGTGGCTCCCACATCAGGTTGGGCATGCAAGTGTCTGGCCTTGTTGGAGAGAGGTTGGAGGGCTTGCTTTCAGGCTTTAAGCCAGGCTGCTGCCCTCTTCAAGAAAAGGTATCTTTTTTGCTCTGTGTTTAACTTTTCATTTCTGGTTGAGTGTAGGGATCTGGCATGTTTGTAGAGTGTTAAAGAAATTTCCCAAAGGGCTTGATCTATCAGAAGAGTCCACCTTCGTGGTGACACCAGGATGCCGATAAGCTGCTTTCTCCCCTTCAACAGATGAGAACATACATTCAGCTGTCATCACTTCTCAGGCATAAAGGAAACCCACGTCACAGGTTCTGGGAGCACCAGGGCACACCCCGCATCACAACACAACATCTGCAAGACACACACACACACCTGGCCTGGGCAGCAGTATGGTGGACAAAACCAGGGGATGGCGTTCAGAAACAGAGACGTACCACCAAGAGGGAGATTGGGCTGGGGGTGGTGAAAAGTGGCCAGAATGTGGATGACAGCAGGTGGGACAAGCAGAAGGCTGGACGTCAAGGAAGTCCATGCACACTGAGCTCACAGTTATGCCTCTGGTCTGCTGTTTCTGCATTTCCTGCAGATGAAATGGATGGAGTAGATGGTCCCTGGTCTATTTTGCAGGTCTCCTATGTCCCATCATGGTTCCTTCTAAGTAGGAACAGGTAGATGGAAGCAGGTGGCTGCTGACCGAGGTCCGGTGCCTGGGCATGAGGAATCTGGAGACTCTTGGCAAATAAATCCTGAGTCCAAGTGAGAAGGGAGGCTCCTTTCATAAGGACCCCAAGGAAGGCAGAGCAGAAGTCTCTGCCTCAGAGCAGGGACACAAGTGAATTGATTTAAGGAGGAGGGAATTAAAAAAAAAAAAATCTTAGGGAAACCTGAACTGACTAAGGTTTTATTGAAAGCAAAATAATCCATACCCATGATAGTTATTATCACAAAGACAGCACACAGCATTGTGTAGTAAAATAGTTATTTACTGGCCTTCTTGCTAACTGAGTTTTGAGCTATTTGAGAGCAGGAAGTCCTTCATCTCTGTCCTATTGTCTGGCTGGAATAGACACTGAATGCAGCTCCAGGACCCAGTGAATGGAGGAAGCCTGGCGAGAGAGGGAAGGTGCTCCATTCCGCCCACCGCCCCTCATTCCAGGCAGAACTGAGAGGGTCAAATACAGACCCAGTATTTGAAAATAGCACTTTGGATGATGAAAGGTTACCCCCATGAAGGTCTTTAAAGTCTCAAGGTGATGTTCATTAGCATCGTCATGTGTATTTCTCTGGCCAAGACAGATAATGAAAGAAATGAAAGGAAGAACAAAGCAAGGGTCACTCAATCGCAAAACAGGCAGTGAGAGTGTAGTTTCTAGAAGGAACTACCCACAGGTCATGGAGCAGTTTACCAAATCGTTCTGCTTCATGTTTCTTCTTTCATGTTTGTGCTCATTTAAAAACAGCCAAAGTCAACACAGAAAAGTAGTAAACCTTCTGCCTTCGTGGCCTTTAGTTTCCTTTCTCTTAACCATGGCAGGGGCCACTGCCTACTGCACCCCACTGCATTTCCTTCTAGTAACAAGGTACCCAGTGAACTTGGCAGCCTTTTTCTGCCTTTGGCCAATGTTTCCACTCTTGTTTTATTTTATTTTATTATTTATTTATTTATTTTATTTATTTATTTTTGAGATGGAGTCTTCCTCTGTCACCCAGGCTGGAGTGCAGTGGCGTGATCTTGGCTCACTTCAACTTCTGCCTCCCGGATTCAAGCGATTCTCCCGCTTCAGCCTCCCAAGTAGCTGGGATTACAGGCTCCTGCCACCACGGCAGGCTAATTTTTGTATTTTTCATAGAGAAGGGGTTCACTATGTTGGCCAGGCTGGTCTCGAACTCCTGACCTCAGGTGATCCACCCACCTTCGCCTCCCAAAGTGCTAGAATTACAGGCGTGAGCCACCGTACTCGGCCCCACTCTTGCTCAGTTGAGAACAAATGAAAGAAGGCTATTAGTTGTAAAGTTATTTCTAAAAATGGAGGAAATAAATGAGACGTAAAATTGTGAACAATGTAATTGACTCCTAGCTGTGTGTTCATCACATTAGAACTGCAAATGTCAGAATTTATTTTCCCACTCAGTGGTTTGACAAAATGGTGATAAGTTGCTTATACACACGAATGTGCGTTTAAAAAGCCTGTAGCTTCTCATAATTAGAAATTGATTCCACTGTTAGCCTGGCAAGTGGTCCAGCTTTTAGCTTAAAGACAGGACCGGTTCTCGATGAGGAGTTGCTGTTATCTATGATGAAGTGGAGAGATATTCTAGGGCTGATTATTTAGCTGTTGGCATCCTCTGACTTGAGTCATTTTGGTCATTTCCCTGCTTATCACTATCCATAACAGAGGAAAAATGTAGGGTCAAGAACCTGAAAGTCAAAGCAATTAATTTGACTTTTTACTTACAGCTTTTTATTCCATGCTATTTTTTTCAAAATGTAAATAGCTTTATTTATTATTTTCTGTTTATAGAAGTAATATGTGCTCATTTTAAATATATATATATATAAGCAATTCAAAAATATATCACGTATAAAGTCCTACTGCAAATTCTACTCCCCCAAAATAACTACTGTTAGGAGTTTTCTCTCTATCCATACAGGTCTTTCTGTCCATGACTGAAACATATGCTACCATTTTGGTTTCCTAATGGGATCATATTACTTATGGAATTCTGGAACTTTTATTTCTCCCAATGTGCTGATGGCATATGGTTGATAAGATGTGACAGTGTGCTTAAAGTGTTTAGCCCAGCACCTGTCACACAGTTAGGACTCAGTAAGTAGTGAGATTTATTCAAGGGAGATTTGGAGGTTGTCTTTGGCTTTCAAATCACCATTCCCTATTTACCATGGATAATTGAGAATTTATATAAAATGTCAGAGAAGA
>NW_012101410.1:4798797-4800280 GCF_000951045.1 Mandrillus leucophaeus
AGCATGCGGGGCCCTGTAAGGCAGTGAGGAGCTGGAGTTCTTTCCTTTTGTACAGCGCGGTGCCATTGAAGGATTCTAAGTAAGGGAGTGATGAGATCCAATTTATATTTTTAAACAATCGCTCTCATAATGAAACATGAACAATTTACTCTGACACTGGGAGGAAACAGTGTTGTACGTGGGCAAGAAAAGAAGCAGAAGCATTCACTAGGGGCTGGGTGCAGTGTCTCACACCTATAATCCCAGCACTTCGGGAGGCCAAGGCAGGTGGATCGCTTGAGCCCAGGAGTTCAAGACCAGCCTCTGCAACATGGTGAAACCCCATCTCTACTAAAAATACAAAAATTATCTGGGCATGATGGCACACACCTGTAGTCCCACCTACTCAGGAGGCTGAACCATGAGAATCGTTTGAACCTGGCAGTTGGAGTTTGCAGTGACCCAAGATCGCACCACTGCCCTCCAGCGTGGGTGACAGAGCAAAACTACATCTCAAAAAAAAAGAAAAATCCGCTAGGAATGTGTACAGTGGTCCAGACCAGCAGTGAGGTCTTTGACTGTGGGGTGACTGTGGAGATGGCGGGTAGTCAGATTTGAGATGTTGGGATGCAGGACCCACCGTCTCAGGGGAACCAGGCAAATTATCATGAAAGAGACTGGAGATGTAAGGGTTAAAACAGGCCCATTGACTTTGGGGTTCAAGGTTGGAGTGTGGTTATAAGAACAGGGAGAAAAACCACACCTCAGAGCCTCTGAGCCTTCGTGCAAGGCTCCTTAAATGCAAGAAGAGGATTCTCCCAGTGCCTGTTCTCACCTATAGAGTAAAAGACTTAAGAGACTTGTTCATTTCTTCCAGTTCTTGAAGTCCTACCACCCATCAAGAACATTCTGGTTCTTGAAGGCCCATTGAAAAGCAATGAACGTGAACATTTTAATGTACCATACTGCAAAGCAGTAATCTGATGCTGGGGGAAGAGGGAACAAAGGAATATTGCTATTAACTGTTCAACATTGGTGCAGGGCTGGGGACTGTGAGTCATCATCCCTTCCAGATGAGTCCCCTCTCTCTAAAGAGAGAAATCTGGTACTAAAACTGGACAAGCACAGAAATAAATTGAAACCCATTTCATTTTAATGTCGCGCCCTTGAAAATCCCACAGGATTCCCTGTAAGATCCTGCTGTACCCTCTGAATTATCTGAGGAAGATTAGTCATGCCCAGTAGAGTTTGCGGGTTAAGGATTTGGATGGGAAGTGTGGATAAATGTGCCTGTGACTTCTGTAAGTTTTAAGTTCCTTGATGAGAAATAAATCAGCAAAGGTCATTGTCTCCCTGGGGCAGTGATGTTTTAATGATCATTCCTCTGGCTACTTTTGGCAGAGTTCAGATGAAGGAAGTGAATGGCAGCTTAAAGGCAACATCTGGCAGAGGGGACTTGAGCCTCCTGCAGCTCTCAGCCACTCGCTGTCACATTAGGGGAAGG
>NW_012101410.1:4802325-4803247 GCF_000951045.1 Mandrillus leucophaeus
TTTAGTGAAGATGGGGTTTCACCATGTTAGCCAGGATAGTCTTGATCTCCTGACCTCGTGATCCACATGCCTCGGCCTCCTGAAGTGCTAGGATTACAGGCGTGAGCTGCCATGCCCAGCCTTATGCCCTCTTGTAGCTCACCCCTCCCTTCCCTGTCCCCGGGTAACCAGCGATCTGTTCTCTGTCACTATGAATTACTTTGCATTTTCTAGAATTGTACAGAATTGAAATGGCACAATATATATCTTTTTTGATTGGCTTCTTTCACTCAGCATAATCATTTCGAGATTAATTTATATTGTTACATGCATCAGTAATGTGTTTTCTTGTTTTGGCTGTCCAATTCTTTAAGCATCATTTGTTAAAAACATGGTTCATTTCCAAGTGAATTGCCTGGGCACTGTAAGGGAGGAAAAATACATTTTCCCTGTACCCTCCTAGGTTCTTAAGTTGGCCCTGTAAATTAAGCTGACGAAAGATGGATTAAATGAACAGCGGTTTATTAACATGTGTTTATGGGTGGGAGCATCCACTGGTGAGTAACAGCAAGGTTGGTTAGGATTTGGCTTACATAGCACCTTAACAAAAGATCAATATATTTTTAAAGAAGTGATAAGACATAGGAGAAGGATTATAAGTTTCTAGGGAAGCAAATTGTGGGAAGGTAAATGTATGAGGGAACTAGTGGAAGATAAGGGCTAGTTAATAAGTTTATTACATAGATTCCTCTGGTGCCAGTTGCTGGGCTGATAAAAATCTAGAGTTGTCTCCTGTGAGTAACGTGTGTCCTTCCTGGTAAAGAAAAAAGGTAGGGACACCTTTACAAATTTATGTCCCTATTTTAGGAGAAGAGCAGAAACTTCTTTCTTTCTCTCTCCTTCCTTCCTTCCTTCCTTCCTTCCTTCCTTCCTTCCTTCCTTC
>NW_012101410.1:4804452-4806134 GCF_000951045.1 Mandrillus leucophaeus
TAGGCAATCGTATTTACTGTGAATGAAAGCTGTTTTACTTTCTTTTTTTTTTTTTTTTGAGATGGATTCTCGCTCTGTCACCTGGGCTGGAGTGTAGGACAATCTCAGCTCATTGCAACCTCTGCCTCCGGGGTTCAAGCCTCCCGAGTAGCTGGGGTTACAGGAGCATACCACCACGCCTGGTTAATTTTTGTATTTTTAGTAGAGATGAGATTTCTCCATGTTGGCCTGGCTGGTCTCAGACTCCTGACTTCAAGTGATCCACCCGCCTCAGCCTCACAAAGTGCTGGGATTACAGGCTTGAACCACCGTGCCTGGTTTCTGTTTTACTTTTACAATCTGCTTTTTAACTCTTTTTCTTGCCTAATTGCACTAAAACCTCCAGCACAATGTTGAATAGAAATGGTGAGAGTGGGTATCCTACGCTTGTTCCTGACTATAGGGGGAAGGCATTGTCTGTTATCTTTAAGTACAATGTTAATGTTAGCAGTAGGGTTTTTGTATTTTATGACGCTGATGAAGTTCCTATCCATTCCTAGTTTGCTGAGAGTTAGCGTGAACGGAGGTTGGATCTTGTCAATGATTGTTCTGCATCTACTGAGTGATTACATGTTTGTTTGTGTGTTTTTTTTAGTCTATTGACATGGTAAATTACACTGATTTTCAGATATTAAACAAATAGAACAGGTGGGGTGCAGTGGCTCACGCCTGTAATCCCAGCACTTTGGGACGCTGAGGCTGAAAGATCTCTTGAGTTCAGGAGTTTGAGACCAGCATGGGCAATATGGCAAAACCCTGTCTCTGCAAAAAATTACAAAAAATTAGCCAGGTGTGGTGGTGCATGCCTGTAGTCCCAGCTACTTGGGAGGCTGAGGTGGGAGGATCACCTGAGCCCAGGAAGTTGAGGCTACAGTGAGCTGAGATCACTCCACTGTACCCCAGCCTAGGCGACAGAGCAAGACCCTGTCTCAAAAAATTTAAAAAGAAAACAAAACCCGGGATATTCCTGGGATACATTCTCCTTAATCATGATGTATTATCATTTTTATACATTGTTGGATTCAAACATGCTGAAATTATGTAAGAATTATTGCATCTGTCTTCATGAGAGACGCTGGTAAGCACTTTGCTATTTTTTTTTTTTTCTTTATGTTGGAGTAATGCTGAACTCATAGAATGAATTGGAAAGCATTTCTTCTTCTTCCATTTTCTTTAAGTTTGAATAGAATTGGTATTATTGATTCCTTACTGATCCTTACTGATTTTCTTTCTATTTGTTATGTCATTTATTGAGAGATGGTTGGCCAGGTGCAGTAGCTCACACCTGTAATCCCAGTACTTTGAGAGGCCAAAGCAGGAGGATTGCTTGAGCCAAAAATCCAAGACCAACCTGGACAACATGATGAAACCCCATCTCTACAAAAAATTTAAAAATTAGCCGGTGTGGTGGCGCACACCAGTAGTCCCAGACACTGGGGGATGGGGAGCTGCCGAGGCGGGAGGATCACTTGAGCTTAGGAGGCCAAGGCTGCAGTGAGCCGTGTTCACACCACTGTACTTCATCCTGGGTAACAGAGAAAGACTCTGTCTCAAAACAAAACAAAACAAAAACAAAAACGAATATGAAAGTGAGAGAGAGAGATGGTTGTTGAAATCTTCAGCCCTAATTTTCAGTTATCATT
>NW_012101410.1:4809929-4811150 GCF_000951045.1 Mandrillus leucophaeus
TTTTTTTTTTTTTGACAGAGTCTTGCTCTATCTCCAGGAGGACTAGGATGCGGTGGCATGATCTTGGCTGACTGCAACCTCCGCCTCCTGGGCTCATGCCATCCTCCCTCCTCAGCTTCCCACAGTGCTGGGATTCGCAGATTTTCAAATATCTGCTTCTTCTCAGTTGCCTTCAGCTCAGAATAATCCTTATGCCAAAGCAGCACATTTGGGGGTGGCATATTCTGCTACCCTTCAGCATCTTTGTAAAGAATCAGTTGACCATGTATGTGTGGGTTTATTTCTAGGCTCTCTATTGCGTTCCACCTAGGTACATGTCTGTCTTTACACAATCACATTATCTAGATTATTGCAGCTGTATAATAAGTCTTGAAATCAAGTAGTGTAAATCTTGTTAAAAGAAACACTTTAGGCAAATTAAATTTCGTAGAGTTTAATTGAGCAAAGAACAATTCATGAATCAAGCAGATCCTAGAACTAGGACAAATTCAGTGAGACTCTGGGGCTGCTACGTGCATGGATAACATTTCTAACAGAAAAAGGGAAGAGATGTACAGAAAACAGAAGTGAGGCAGAGAAAAAGAGCCCAGTTGGCTCCATGGCGTTTGCCTTATTGAACATAATTCGAACAGTTGGCCACCTGCAACTGACTGACACTAGACTGAGACTCAGCTATTTGTTACAAAGGCAAATTCCTATCTGCTTTTCAATTTGTTATGCACTAAGTTAGGTTGCAGTTTGCTATGTAGGACTTGGATGGAGGCTTCTAAAGCCCAAATTTAGTTTAACAGTCTCTAACATTGTTCTTTTTCAAAGTTGCTTTGGCATTCCAGGTTCTTTGTATTTCCATGTGCATTTTAAAATTGTCAGTTGCTACAAAAATGCTGCTGGAATTTTGATTAGAGTTGCATTGAATCAATCTGGGGAGAACTGACATCCTAACAAAATATTGTCTTCTGAGCCCTAAACATGGCATATCTCTCTACTTATTTAGCTATTTTTAAGTTTCTCTCAGTTATGTTTTGTAGTTTTCAGTGTACTGGTCTTGTATATCTTTTGTCAAATTTCCCTAAGTATTCTATATTTTTTATTCTATTGTACATGATATCTTAGTTCCATTTTTTATTGTCCATTGCTAGTATATAGAAAGAGAATTGTTATATTTTATGTCCTGCAACTTTGCCAAACTTATTTATTAGTCTTGGTTCTCTGCTACATTCC
>NW_012101410.1:4812522-4831063 GCF_000951045.1 Mandrillus leucophaeus
TGTTCACACCACTGTACTTCATCCTGGGTAACAGAGAAAGACTCTGTCTCAAAACAAAACAAAACAAAAACAAAAACGAATATGAAAGTGAGAGAGAGAGATGGTTGTTGAAATCTTCAGCCCTAATTTTCAGTTATCATTGTGAATTTGTCTATTTCTACATACAGTTCTAGCAATTTTTGCTTCAAGGATTTTGAATCTCTGTTATTAGGTGCATAAACATTTAGAATTTTTATGTTCTCTTGATGAATTTGTCTCTTTATTCATTATAGAAGATCCTTTTAGAATTGGTCCTCTTTCCCCTGATAATATTCTTTGCCCTAACCTATGCTCTTCTTTTATGACTACCACTCCGGTTTTAGTTTGGGTTAATGTGGAATATCTTTATTTGGGGAGCGGGGGCGGGGGACGGAGTCTCGCTCTGTCACCCGGGCTGGAGTGCAGTGGTGCAATCTCGGCTCACTGCAACCTCTGCCTCCTGAGTTCAAGCGACTTTCCTGTCTCAGCCTCCCAAGTAGCTGGGATTACAGGTGTGCACCACCATGCCTGGATCATTTTTGTATTTTTAGTAGATACAGGGTTTCACCATGTTGACCAGGCTGATCTCGAACTCCTGACCCCAGGCGATCCACCCACCTCAGCCTCCCAAAGTGCTAGGATTATAGGCATGAGCTACCGCGCCCATCCTGGAATATCTTTTTTCTTTCTTTTATATATAACCCTTTGTGTCTTTATACTTAGAAATGGGTGTCTCATAGGCAGCATATAGTTGAATCTTGATTTTTTTTTCCAATCTGACAATCAGTGCCTTCAAATTTGGTGTTCAAAGATTTACATTTAATATGTTTATCGGTATGATTGTGTTTAAATATACCATTTTTTATTTATCTTTTTCTATCTGTTATGTGTTCTCTTTCTCCTCATTTTCTACCTTTTTAAATAATTGAGTATTTTTATAATTCCATTTTACCTTCTTTGTTGGCCTATTAGCTAAAATTCTTCAATGTGTTATTTAATGGTGATTCAGTAGCCATTAAAGGTTTATAAGGTTATAACCATTAAAGGCTATCACAGTCTACCTTCGAGTATTATTATGCCACTTCACATATAATACAAGTACCTTAAAATAATGTATTTCCATTTCTATGTCTGCCTGCTGTCCATGTCTGCAAACTCTTGTTTCATATGTTTGTACATTGTTTAGTTGTTTAAGAAAGGAGGCTAGATCTAGTTCCTGATATTCTATCATAGTCAGATGTGGAAGTCCTAAGAGATTTTCAGGCATATTTTTCTAATTTTTTCTCTAGAGACAGGGTCTCACTCTGTCACACAGGCTGGAATGCAGTGGCACAATCATAGCTCATTGCAACCCTAAACTTCTGGGCTCAAGCAATCCCCGCTCAGCCTCCTGAGTAGCTAGGACTACAGACATGCTACCACACCTGGCTAATTTTTTTTTCTTTTTGGTAGCAATGGGATCTCTTTCTTTCTTTCTCTCCTGGTTTGTGATGTTTTTATCAGTTTGTGTACACTTAATATTTGAAATATATTAACATTTTAATTATAGTAGACATCTTTTCTTAGATTTCTTACATTGTCACTTGCCTTTTTTAATGTATGTTTTGAAATTGATACATAGTCAAAGTTATTGCAGTATTTTCCTTTGAGATTTCTTCTATTGTATTGGGGCTTAGATCTCCCATCTGAGATTTCTTCTATTGTGTTAGGGCTTATATCTCTCATCTCTGTCAATGAGATATTTATGTTTAATTATCTCCAGTATTTTTAGAGGTCAGTGTTCTTACATTTAGTGATTTTCTATACCTGTGATTTAATTAATTATATGCTGTGAGGTTAGATTATACTTAATTCTTTTTAAAAATATCTAATGTTCCTGGACTTACTGACTGAATGGGTCTTTCTTTCTCTCCTGGTTTGCGATGCTGCTTTTACCACCCGTAAGTCTTATGCTTACAGGGGCCAGGCATGGTGGCTCAGGCCTGCAATCCCAGCACTTTGGGAGGCTGAGGTGGGCGGATCACCTGAGGTCAGCAGTCCAAGACCAGCCTGGTGAAACCCTGTCTACTAAAAATACAAAAAAAAAATTAGCTGGGCTTGGTGGTGCGTGCCTGTAGTCCCAGCTATTTGGAAGGCTGAGGCATGAGGATTGCTTGAGCCCGGGAGGCAGAGGTTGCAGTAAGCTGAGAGCGCACAACTGCACTACAGCTTGGGTGACAGATGCGACTCCATCTCAAAAAATAATAATAATAATGTCTTAGGTTTACAGGAGTCCCTTTTGGAGCTTTTATACTCTTTTCTAATGTGCCTGCCCATTCTTGCCCTAGCACCACACCATTAATCCTATAAAACATAAATCTTATAAAACACAATTATTCAGTCTGGAGTCCTTTCTAGGGCACCTCCCCTGTTATATATGTTATACATGAGATCCTCTCCCTGCCTTCAAGCCCTTACCGGCCCATCGTGGTCCAGAAGGGGATAATAACCTGTAAACAGATCATTTCATATGGATAACAAATGCTGCCACAGACAAGAAAGGAGCATTAACTCTGCCAGGAGAAGCTGAGCAAGGTTTCACAGAGAGTGGCTGTTGAATTAGGCCTTGAATGGGCAGAAGAGGGACAGGGTAGGCAAACGATGTACAGTGGCAGCACTCCAGAGGTGCAGAGTGACAAGGTGCCTTTGGAACAGCGGAAGCTCTGCTGCACAGTGGGAGGGATCAGAAGGTGGCGGGGAAAGTTCCGATTCAGGCAGTAAACCTTGGGACCCTGCTAAGGAACGCATATTTTATCCTATGAGCAACAGGGTGCTAGTAGAGAACTTTAGGAAAGAAGGTAATAAATCATATTCACTCTGCTAATCATTACTCAACTTGTAAGATGCTGGACAGACACAAATGAATAACAACACACCGTTCTTGCTATCCAGCAGCTCCCAGTCAAACACAGGAGGTCAATATTTTTCACTGCATTACAAATACACTGTAAAAGTGCTATTGTGATGGCAAAATCCAACTGTGCCTCCCTGAAAAATGAATGAGGTCAGGAAAGGTTTATATATTGCATGGTGTATTAGTCCATTTTCATACTGCTATGACGAAATACCCAAGACTAGGTAATTTATAAAGAAAAAGAGGTTGGCCCAGGCGCGGTGGTTCACGCCTATAATGCCAGCACTTTGGGAAGCCAAGGCGGGGCAGATTACGAGGTCAGGAATTCAAGACCAGCCTGACCAATATGGTGAAACCCATCTCTACTCAAAATACAAAGATTAGCCAGGCGTGGTGGCGCATGCCTGTAGTCCTAGCTACTTGGGTGGCTGAGGCAGGAGAATCACTTGAACCTGGGAGGCGGAGGTTGTGGTAAACCAAGATTACACCACTGCACTTGAACCTGGGCAACAGAGTGAGACTCTGTCTCAAAAAGAAAGAAAAGAAAAAGAGGTTTAATGGACTCACAGTTCCACATAGCTTGGGAGGCCTCACAATCATGGTAGAAGGCAAAGGAGGTGCAAAGGCACATCTTACATGGCAGCAGGCAAGAGAGCATGTGCAGGGGAACTGCCCTTTATAAAACCATCAGATCTCGTGAGATTCACTATCACAAGAACAGCACAGGAAAAACCTGCCCCCATGATTCAATTACCTCCCACCAAGTCCCTCCCATGACACGTGGGGATTGTGGGAGTTACAATTCAAGATGAAATTTGGGTGGGGACACAGCCAAACCATATACAGGGTTTGCCTGTTGCTGTGGCTGGGGACAAGCAATGAGGTCATTACAGCAGGCATGGTGAGATGTGAAGAAGGTTTAAACCAAAGTGCTTAGGGTCATGGTGATGGAAAGAAGAATTCAGGAATCATTTTTAAGAAGCAACTTGAGTACACACTGAATTCAAAGACATGAGAGAAGGCAAAAGATGATTGAGGTTTCTAACTTGATTCCACAAATGCAAATAGAGCACTTACTATGTCCAGGCGTTGTGCTAGGCACTGGAGACATAACAGCGATCAAGTAATCCACAGCCTTCGAGTCCTTTCTAGGGCACCTCCCCTGTTATATATGTTATACATGAGATCCTCTCCCTGCCTTCAAGCCCTTACCGGCCCATCGTGGTCCAGAAGGGGATAATAACCTGTAAACAGATCATTTCATATGGATAACAAATGCTGCCACAGACAAGAAAGGAGCATTAACTCTGCCAGGAGAAGCTGAGCAAGGTTTCACAGAGAGTGGCTGTTGAATTAGGCCTTTTTCTTAGATTTCTTACATTGTCACTTGCCTTTTTTAATGTATGTTTTGAAATTGATACATAGTCAAAGTTATTGCAGTATTTTCCTTTGAGATTTCTTCTATTGTATTGGGGCTTAGATCTCCCATCTGAGATTTCTTCTATTGTGTTAGGGCTTATATCTCTCATCTCTGTCAATGAGATATTTATGTTTAATTATCTCCAGTATTTTTAGAGGTCAGTGTTCTTACATTTAGTGATTTTCTATACCTGTGATTTAATTAATTATATGCTGTGAGGTTAGATTATACTTAATTCTTTTTAAAAATATCTAATGTTCCTGGACTTACTGACTGAATGGGTCTTTCTTTCTCTCCTGGTTTGCGATGCTGCTTTTACCACCCGTAAGTCTTATGCTTACAGGGGCCAGGCATGGTGGCTCATGCCTGCAATCCCAGCACTTTGGGAGGCTGAGGTGGGCGGATCACCTGAGGTCAGCAGTCCAAGACCAGCCTGGTGAAACCCTGTCTACTAAAAATACAAAAAAAAAATTAGCTGGGCTTGGTGGTGCGTGCCTGTAGTCCCAGCTATTTGGAAGGCTGAGGCATGAGGATTGCTTGAGCCCGGGAGGCAGAGGTTGCAGTAAGCTGAGAGCGCACAACTGCACTACAGCTTGGGTGACAGATGCGACTCCATCTCAAAAAATAATAATAATAATGTCTTAGGTTTACAGGAGTCCCTTTTGGAGCTTTTATACTCTTTTCTAATGTGCCTGCCCATTCTTGCCCTAGCACCACACCATTAATCCTATAAAACATAAATCTTATAAAACACAATTATTCAGTCTGGAGTCCTTTCTAGGGCACCTCCCCTGTTATATATGTTATACATGAGATCCTCTCCCTGCCTTCAAGCCCTTACCGGCCCATCGTGGTCCAGAAGGGGATAATAACCTGTAAACAGATCATTTCATATGGATAACAAATGCTGCCACAGACAAGAAAGGAGCATTAACTCTGCCAGGAGAAGCTGAGCAAGGTTTCACAGAGAGTGGCTGTTGAATTAGGCCTTGAATGGGCAGAAGAGGGACAGGGTAGGCAAACGATGTACAGTGGCAGCACTCCAGAGGTGCAGAGTGACAAGGTGCCTTTGGAACAGCGGAAGCTCTGCTGCACAGTGGGAGGGATCAGAAGGTGGCGGGGAAAGTTCCGATTCAGGCAGTAAACCTTGGGACCCTGCTAAGGAACGCATATTTTATCCTATGAGCAACAGGGTGCTAGTAGAGAACTTTAGGAAAGAAGGTAATAAATCATATTCACTCTGCTAATCATTACTCAACTTGTAAGATGCTGGACAGACACAAATGAATAACAACACACCGTTCTTGCTATCCAGCAGCTCCCAGTCAAACACAGGAGGTCAATATTTTTCACTGCATTACAAATACACTGTAAAAGTGCTATTGTGATGGCAAAATCCAACTGTGCCTCCCTGAAAAATGAATGAGGTCAGGAAAGGTTTATATATTGCATGGTGTATTAGTCCATTTTCATACTGCTATGACGAAATACCCAAGACTAGGTAATTTATAAAGAAAAAGAGGTTGGCCCAGGCGCGGTGGTTCACGCCTATAATGCCAGCACTTTGGGAAGCCAAGGCGGGGCAGATTACGAGGTCAGGAATTCAAGACCAGCCTGACCAATATGGTGAAACCCATCTCTACTCAAAATACAAAGATTAGCCAGGCGTGGTGGCGCATGCCTGTAGTCCTAGCTACTTGGGTGGCTGAGGCAGGAGAATCACTTGAACCTGGGAGGCGGAGGTTGTGGTAAACCAAGATTACACCACTGCACTTGAACCTGGGCAACAGAGTGAGACTCTGTCTCAAAAAGAAAGAAAAGAAAAAGAGGTTTAATGGACTCACAGTTCCACATAGCTTGGGAGGCCTCACAATCATGGTAGAAGGCAAAGGAGGTGCAAAGGCACATCTTACATGGCAGCAGGCAAGAGGGCGCATGTGCAGGGGAACTGCCCTTTATAAAACCATCAGATCTCGTGAGATTCACTATCACAAGAACAGCACAGGAAAAACCTGCCCCCATGATTCAATTACCTCCCACCAAGTCCCTCCCATGACACGTGGGGATTGTGGGAGTTACAATTCAAGATGAAATTTGGGTGGGGACACAGCCAAACCATATACAGGGTTTGCCTGTTGCTGTGGCTGGGGACAAGCAATGAGGTCATTACAGCAGGCATGGTGAGATGTGAAGAAGGTTTAAACCAAAGTGCTTAGGGTCATGGTGATGGAAAGAAGAATTCAGGAATCATTTTTAAGAAGCAACTTGAGTACACACTGAATTCAAAGACATGAGAGAAGGCAAAAGATGATTGAGGTTTCTAACTTGATTCCACAAATGCAAATAGAGCACTTACTATGTCCAGGCGTTGTGCTAGGCACTGGAGACATAACAGCGATCAAGTAATCCACAGCCTTCCAACTGTTTAGCATCTAGTAGGTGAGACAGGAAAGTGAACCAGCAATTGCAGTACAGAGCTGTGGGTACCAAAGGGGTGTGTACATGTTGCTCACATAAAGATATATAAGCACTCACAAGAGGGACCCATAACCTAGTCTTCAGAGATTTCATGGACTTGAAGTACACTGTAGAAATTCCCCAGCCAAAGAAGGGAGTGGAAAAGTGAAAGAGCATCCCAGGCTGAGGTACAGAAGCTGGAGAGGATATGACTTGTTTGGGGATGATAGTTAAGTATGGCCAGACCTGGGAAGTCTGGTTATACAGCCCATGTGCTTAACTACTATGTTCCCCTGTTAAAGGTAATATCTAGGCCAGGTGTACTGGCTCACACCTCCCAGCATTTTGGGAGGCTAAGGCAGAAGGATTGTTTGCGACCAGGAGTTCAACACAAGCCTGGGCAACATAGCGAGACCCTGTTTATACAAAAAAATAAAAATAATAAATGAAATAAAGGTAAGATTCTCAATCTGTCTCTCAAAGGTCTTCATGAATGAGACACTCCAACCTGCAAAGTCCAGAAACATATTAGGAACCAGCCACATCAGAGAAGGTCTGTTTGATGCACAGGAAGGCAGGTTTCCAGTTTCAAGTGTACATGCTAACAGGAACTTCTTCAAGGAAGCCTGGGGTTAGCAGAGTGATACGGTTTGAATTTGTGTCTCTGCCCAAATCTCATGTTGAATTATAATTCCCAGTGTTGGAGGTGAGGTCTGGTGGGAAGTGATTGGATCATGGGGGCAGATTTACCCCTTTGGTGCTATTCTTGTGATAGGGATGAGATCTGGTTGCTTAAAAGTGTGTGGCATGAGCCAGATATGGTGGTGCATGCCTGTAGTCCCAGCTACTGGGGAGGCTGATGCGGGAGGATCACTTGAGCCCAGGAGGCAGAGGTTGCAGTGAGCCAAGATCGCGCCACTATACTCCAGTCTGGGTGATAGAGCAAGACCTTGTCTCAAAAAGAAAAAAAAAAAAAAAAG
This sequence comes from Mandrillus leucophaeus, assembly GCF_000951045.1. Classification (NCBI taxonomy): domain Eukaryota; kingdom Metazoa; phylum Chordata; class Mammalia; order Primates; family Cercopithecidae; genus Mandrillus; species Mandrillus leucophaeus. The sequence continues at coordinate 4,820,291 of NW_012101410.1, forward strand.
TGTGTGGCACCTCCTCCCTTCTTCCTCCTGTTCACACTTTAAGATGTGCCTGCTTCCCCTTCACCTTCCTGATTGTAAGTTTCCTGAGGCCTCCCCAGAAGCCAAGCAAATGCCTCGATACTTCCTGTACAGCTGGGAACAATGAACCAATTAAACCTCTTTTCTTTGTAAATTACCCAATCTGAGGTATTTCTTTCTAGCAATGCAAGAATAGCCTAATATACAGAGCCTCAAAAGTAACCTATTTTATTTTTTTTACATTCCCACCAACAGTGTACAAGGGTTCTCTTTTACCACATCATCAACAACACTTACCTTTTGGCAGGAATAGCCATCCTAACAGGTGTGAGGTAATATCTCACTGTTGTTTTAATTTGCATTTCCCTGATGATTAGTGATGTTGAGCACTTTTTCATGTAACTCTTGGCCATTTCTATGTCTTCTTTTGAGAAATGTCTGTTCAGGTCCTTTGCCCATTATTAAATTATCTGTTTTCTTGCTATTGAGTTGTTTGAGTTCCTTATATATTTTGGATATTGGCCCCATATCAGATGTGTGGGATAGAAATATTTTCTCTCATTCTACAGGTCATCTTTTTACTCTGATTATTTTCTTTGCTGTGCAGAAGCTTTTAGTTTGATGCAATCCCATTTGTCTAGTTTTGCTTTTTGTCACCTCTGCTTTTGGGGTCATATCCAAAAAATCATTGCCAAAACCAATGTCAAGAAACTCTTCTGTGTTTTCTTCTAGTAGTTTTATAGTTTCCGGTCTTATGTTTAAGTCTTGAACCCATTTTGAGTTGATTTTTGTATATGGTATAAGGGTCCAGTTTCATTCTTCTGCATATGGATATCCAGTTTTCCTAACATCATTTATTGACGAGACTGTCCTTTTCCCATTGTGCATTCTTGGCACTTTTGTCAAAGATCAATTGACTGTAAATATGTGGATTTATTTCTGGGCTCTCTATTCTATTCCATTGGCCTATATACTGTTTTTATGTCAATACTGTGCTATTTTGGTTACAGTAGCTGATATAGTTTGGCTGTGTCCCCACCCAAATTTCATCTTGAATTGTAGCTCCCATAATCCTCACATGTTGTGGGAGGGATCAGATGGGAGGTAATTGAATCATGGGGGCGGGTTTTTCCCATGCTGTTCTCATGATAGTGAATGAGTCTCACGAGATCTGATGGTTTTATAAAGGGCAGTTCCCCTGCACACATTCTCTTGCCTGCTACCATGTAAGACATGCCTTTGCAGCCGAGCATCGTGGCTCACGCCTGTAATCCCAGCACTTTGGGAGTCTGAGGCAGGTGGATCACCTGAGGTCGGGAGTTCCAGAGCAGCCTGACCAACATGGTGAAACCCGGTCTCTACTAAAAACACAAAATTAGCCGGGCATCGTGGCGCATGCCTGTAATCCCAGCTACTCCGGAGGCTAAGGCAGGAGAATTGCTTGAACCTGGGAGGCAGAGGTTGTGGTGACTCGAAATCGCACCATTACACTGCAGCCTGGGCAATAAGAGCAAAACTCCATCTCAAAAAAAAAAAAAAAAAAAAAAAGACATGCGTTTGCTCCTCCTTTGCCTTCCACCACGATTGTGAGGCCTCTCCAGCCATGTGGAACTGTGAGTCCATTAAACCTCTTTTTCTTTATAAATTACCCAGTCTCAGGTATGTTATTAGCAGCATGAGAATGATCTAATACAGTAGCCTCATAGTCTATTTTGAAATCAAGTAGTATAATGCCTTCAGTTTATTCTTTTTGCTCAAGATTGCTTTGACTATTTGGAGTCTTTAGTGGTTCCATATGAATTTTAGGATTGTTTTATAAGTAACCTATTTTAATTGACATAGAGCCTCCCCATTCAAGGAGGTTTAATTGTGTGGGTTTCTGAGGCCTGGGAGATCTGTAGCACAGGGTTATGCTGGACTGCATTGTAGTAAGGGCCTGGTCTGGGCCTTGACATTTCCCCAGCTTTGCCCCTCCAACACTCAACTCTGCCCCTCCCCATTGCCACCCCACTGGCACTTGCCTGAGCACACCATGCTCTTCCTATGCACTACAAGTTCCCTGAGCCTGCATTGTTTCTCCTGCAACTCTACCTGGACCACATGTACTGCTTCTTCTGGCCTCAGCTCAGACATCCCCCACCTCCCAGGGGAAGCCTTCTCTGACCTCCCTGACTCCTTCCCCTGGCCTCCCCAGAGCCTAGTCAGAATTAGGTATTCCTCCCACTGTACTCCCTAAAGCCCCAAGAGTAAGTAGGGCTTAGTGATTAAGGCACTTTCTTTGGAGTCAGAAAGACTATCGTTCTTATACTGGCTCTCCTTCTTCCTAGCTGTGTGACCATGAGCAATTTCTTTTACCTCTATAAGTCTCTGTAAAATAGAAACTTAATACCGGTACTACCTACCTCACAGTCTCCTGAATAAAATGATCCATGTAAAGTTTATCGCACAGAGCCTGGAGCCTAGTACGTGCTGGATAAATACTAACTGTTGCTATCATTATCATCACCATAGTTCACTTATCCTTGTTTATGAGTCTATTTTCACTATTGCACTTGCAGGCAGGAACTATGTTTACTTTTTTGTCATGATCTAAGTACATAGCACATAACCTGGCATGCGGTGGATATGCAGTGAATATGCAGTGAATATTGTGGTATGGATAAAGTTTCCATTTATGGAAAGCCCTCAATCTGATGTCATCAGGAGTACTGAAAAGGGATCATGAGAAGAAACATGGGCTGCAGTCTGAAGGCCTCTGAGCTGTGAAGATCAGCTTAGATCTGTCTTGACTTAGAGGCAGGGAGCTGTCTTCAGGCATGGCAGCCACAGCTCTATACCCCGTATGCCCAGACTTTCTCCCAAGAGCAGTGATACCTGGCAGCCCTCGTCTACCCACCAAAGAAAGTGCTTAGAGCGGGCCACCCAGCCTCTGTCCTGGGGTCACCAGGTGGTGGTGGGTGGGTCTTGGCATGGATCTTGCCCCAACGTGGTTAGTTCCAACTGGACTCAGCCTCTTATCTGGTCTGCATCTCTGATTGACCCTATGCTCTGACTTCGGTCAGGATTTTATTCTTTGCTTCTGCCTGACCCTAATTAGGCAGCATGTGTTCTATTTGGTTTGCTCTGAAACCATGAGAATGTTCTGCCCTTGCCAATAGTCCTGAATAATCTCTACCAACACTGAATGTGGGCTTTCCTACCACAACACCATTTCTACTACCCACAATGCTGTGCTCTCCTACGCATAATGCCTGTTCTTCTACCCACAATGCCACGCTCTCCTACCCATAATGCCTGCTCTCCTACCCACAATACCTGCTCTCCTACCTGTAATGCCTGCTTTTCTACCTACAGTGCCATGGTCTTCCACCCATAATGCCTGCTGTTCTACCCACAATGCCTGCTCTCCTACCCACAGTGCCTGCTCTCTTACCCACAATGCTATGCTTTCTACTAAGCATGTGCTCTACTAGCCTAGCCCATCCTGCAGTCTATTTCCTGGTCAGCCTGTCCAGCTGCCATTGCATGATTGGTTACAATAACAAGAGAGGATAAACAGGACCATTCAGACATACTCAGAACTACCAGAGGTATCAATAAGAATGACTTATAAAAAACTAATCAATTTGTTTACATAAATGGTTGCTTCTAGGTTAAGGACATTTGTAAATCACTTATTCTCTAGGTAATTTTATAATTTTCCCTTGGACACTTGCTTATCCTATTAATTTTATTAATTTCATTAGCTAGCCCTTCCCATATGAGATATTGCATTGGAAAATTTAGGTGGGAATGATTGAAAAAGCTGTGCAGGAAGAGATGAAGTTAATCCAACTATGTACTGTATGTACAAATGAAAATAATATTTGCTGAGCCTTTACTATGTTTCAGGCATCATCCTAGGCTCTGAGGATACAGCATTGAACAAGACAGACAAAAATCTCTGTCCTAGTGGAACATACATTCTAATAGGAGAGACAATAAGCAAATATATAAAATATATGGTATATCATACTGGCGATATGTGCTATACAAAAAATTACAATAAAGCAGGAAAGAGGGATGGGAGTTCTGAGTCTTCTTTAGGGTGGTTGGGGAAGGCTTCACTGAGAAGGTGGCATTTGAGCAAACACATGAAGAGGTAAAAGGATGAGGCTTGCAGCTATCTGGGGGAAATGCAGAGGAAGCAAGAGTTGCAGAGGGGGCCCGGGATGGAGGAGCAGCAGCAAGGAGGCCATGGAGCCAAAGAGACTGAGTGAACAGTGGAGGGGCTGGAGAAGAAGTTAGAGGTAGAACTGGGGAGGGGAAGATTGGGTCAGCTTTGTAGGCTCTTGGAAAGACTTTGGTTTTCACACCAGGTGAATGGGGGCCAATGGAGAGTTTGGGGCTATGGGGTGTGTGATCTGACTTGTTTCTGAAGGATGGCTCTGGTTGCTGCAGGCTAGGGAAGGATAGCTGCAGGGGGACCATTCAGGAGGCTCCTACAAGAATTCAGGGAAGACAGAATATTTTGGACCTGAGAGGTAGCAGGAAAGGTGATGAGAAATGGTTGAGTTCTGAGTATATTTTGGTAGGTAGAACAAACGGGATTCTTGATAGATAGGATGTGTCAGAGAAAGAGAGGAGTACCAGATGACTATTTTAGGCCTCAACAACTGGAAGGGGAAAGTTGCTATTTTTTGAAAAAAGAAAGACTGTGGGTGGATCAGATTGGAGGGGAAAGAAAGGAATTCCATTTTGGACCTGTTAATTTGAGAATCGGTATTACATAGCCAAGTGGAAAAGTAAAGCAGTCAGCTGGATACACCAGTATGGAGTTCAGCAGAATGAGTTCAAACTAGAGATAAAATCTGGAAAACAGGCCAGGTGTGGTGGCTCACACCTATAATCTCAGCACTTTGAGAGGCCAAGGCAGGCAGATCACTTGAAGTCAGGAGTTCGAGACGAGCCTGGGCAACATGGCAAAACCCCATCTCTACAAAAAATATGAAAATTACCCAGGTATGGTAGCACACACTTGTAGTCCCAGCTACTTGGGGGGCTTGAGGCGGGAGGATCTCTTGACCCCAGGAGGTCGAGGCTGCAGCGAGCCACTGCACCCCAGCCTAGGCGACAAAGTGAGAGTCTGTCCAAAAAAACAAAACCTAAAAGACGTCAGCATAGAGATCGTATTTAAAATCATGACACCAAATGATATCATCAAGGGAATGAACAGAGAGAGTGGAGAAGAGGCCCCAGGACTGAGGGATGGGGCGCCCCAATACTTAAAAGACAGAAATGTGAAGAAGAGCTAGCAAAGGAGACTGAGAACGAGAAGACAGTGACTTAGGAAGAAAACCAGAGGAGACTTGTGCCTTGGAAACCAAATGAAAAAAATAATGTAGTATGCCAAAGGAGAAGGTTCGAGAATTGAGAGGCCAGGCCAGGGTTTTGCAAGGGAGCAATTGATTCTCTGTGAATACTGAAGCCGTACAGAATTGTGACAGGAATAGTGTTGAAGAGAAGGACAACCGTGAGCCAGGGACTGAAATATTCAAGGAATGGGGGCCGAAACAAGGAGGAGCAGCAGGCGTATTATATGCTCCATTTCACTGAATCTGACCCCCATTCCTGTAGGATATTATGATCATCCCATTTCACTGGTGAGGCACAGGGGAGGTTAAATACCATATCAAAGGTCCCCGTGTGCATGAGTGGCAAAAGCAAGATGTGAGTCCCTGCTCTTCCCCATTGTGCTCTTTGGCCTCACATGCAGGAGGCCACCTGCTCTCCTCCTGCTCCAAGCTGGAGCCTTCCAGCCCTGACAATGTATGTCTCCAGGGTGACAATGTATGTATTGGGGTCCAGTCCAGTGGTTATACTTTCTCGTGTTGCATAAATGCATAGGTTCGGATTCTGGATAAACCAGAGTTTATTCTATGTACAAGTAAACATAGAAAGTGCACTTACTGGAATTCAAGCAGCAAGGAATCTGATATAATCAGACACTCCCATCAATGCTATTTCAAAATAATTTGTGCTTATTTTGATAATTTTGATGTACTGCAAGAATCTGAAATGCCATCTGGACCATCAAAGATAGTTTTAAATATAATCTGGTAGAATTTGTGTGATGAGCACATTCTGACATACTTCGATAATTGCACATTTGTATCTACTATCTATTGTAATCCTCAGTTAACCAGAATATTAATTGAACCAAAACTCATTCTGGATAAACAATCCACTGTACTTGTGCAGGCCTTTTTCATCCCATCAGTCATCCCGTCTTAGTAGTCAAGCACATTGTAACCAAAAAAGAAGTGTCAGCATTTATTTAGTTTTTAGTCTTTTAGAGATGGAGTCTCACTCCATCACCAAGGCTGGAGTGCAGTGGTGCAGTCATAGCTCACTGCAGCCTTAATCTCCTGGACTCAAGGAATCCTCTCACTTCAGCCTCCCGAGTAGCTAAGACTACAGGCATGTGGCAGCACACTCAGCTAATTTTTTAAATTTTTTGTAGAGACAGGGTCTTGCTACATTGTCCAGGCTGGTCTCGAACTCCTAGACTCAGGCAATCCTCCTACTTTGGCCTCCCAAAGTGCTGGGATTACAGGTGTGGGCCACCATACCTGGTTTGGCTTTTCTTTTTTCTTTCTTTCTTTTTTTTTTTTTTTTTAAGACAGAGTCTCTCTCTGTCGCCCAGGCTAGAGTGCAATGGCATGATCTTGGCTCAACTGCCTCCCAGTTCAAGCAATTCTCCTGCCTCAGCCTCCAGAGTAGCTGGGACTACAGGCATGTGCCACCACACCCAGCTAATTTTTGTATTTTTAGTAGAGATGGGATTTCACCATGTTGGCCAGGCTGGTCTTGAACTCCTGATCTCAAGTGATCCATCCGCCTCGGCCTCCCAAAGTGCTGGGATTATAGGCGTGAGCCACTGCGCCCAACTAGCATTTTTTTTGGAAGGATCAGATGGCAATGGCAATGAGCCCCCGACCTTGGGAACTCCTGCTGGTTCCATGCCCTGGACTGAGCTGAACAAACCTTCAGGCTGATTGCAGGTTAGAAGGGAGGCGACCACAGCAGGAGCAGACCTGTCAATGACCCAGAGCCATGGTTGCCCAGAGCACCAGGGCCTCCTGTGAGAAGCTGGTGAAGATACCAGGGCTGGCCTGGTGTTCCATCTGCCCTGACAAGACATGGCCCCAGGTGTGGGAAATGTCCCCATACCCGTGCCCTCCCAGCTGGTGTCCATCAGGGAAAGAGGTGGAAGAACAAAGATTATTTGCTTATTATCTGTCTCTGATAAGAGAGAGAAAAAAATGCAGGCTAAGTCAAAGTTCCTAAAAGGAAGCATTCATGACTTGACCCAGGCCTTGACCTGTAACTGTGGCCACCTCTTGGCCAGGCACTGGGGGCCAGAAGGGAAGGAGGAAGACACCAGGACGGGCACAACCCTACTTTTGAATAGTTTACAGCCTTGTTTTCATGTTTCTTTTTCTTGGCTCCCAAAAATTAGACAAAAAATATATGTCAAAGAAGGCTTCCTGGAGTGTAGTGTTTGAGAAGTGAGTAGGTGGGGTAGAGGAGAGAGAGAAGGTTCCCTTCCTCTCTTCCTGCCTGCCTGCCTTTCTTCTTTCCGAATATTTGACAAACATTGTCCTCGAGTCAAGGTCTCTGTCCTCATGTTGCATATGTCCTCCTAGGGGAGACATGCAGATGTAGCAAGACCTAACAGGCAACGTAGCCACAGCCTGGGACAGGCCATAAGAGGAAGGCCTCATTAGAAGTTGACAGCAGTGTTGATTAGCCAGGCTTGTGGGAGTCTGTGGGCCCCCCGTTGGAAGAGTGCACACTTGGGAGCTCCAGAACCCCTCAACCATCATACTGCCTTAGTCCGTTTGTGTTGCTATAACAGAATAGCCTAGACTGGGAAGTTTATAATGAACAGAAATGGATTGGCTTGTGGTTCTGGAGCTGGAAAGTGCAAGGTTGAGTGGCCGGCATCAGGCAAAGGCCTTCTTGTTGCATTATCCCATGTTGGAAGAGCAAAGAGAGGGTGAGAGAGAGAGCAGGAGATCAAACTCACAACCTCAGGCCCTTTTATAATCGGCATTAACCCACTGAGAGTGGAGCGCTGATGACCTAAACACTTCCCATTCGGCCCCACCTCCCAGTACTGTTGCTTTGGAGACTAAGTTTCCAACACATGTTTTTCCAGAGACCTATGCAAGCCATGACAATAGCTATGACCTTTCTACCCTGATTAGAAATCAGAAATGGAGCCAGGACTCAGGGCCTGCCTGTCCTCTCTTTCCAGGAGACTGCTGCCCTCGGGGCCATAAACACAACCCATCAGGCACATGGCCTGGGTCGGTCTGTCCTTGATAACTGGTTCTTGTCAAATACCAGTGGAAATGCTATTCCAGCTGTAGGAGGGCAAAGGTGTGATTAAATAAGAAATCTCCCCAGGTGGACAATGGAAGACCCAATTCACAGAAAGTGTTATTCAGCAAACACCGGGCTTGGCACTGTAGATGTCAGTCACAGCCTCCCCTTAGAAGGGCTGACTCTTAGAACTCTAAGGCACGTATCTAGTGTTTTATCTATATTAGGTTATTTAATTCTCACAAAAGTCCTACGAGGGTGGTACTGTTAGTATCCTGTTTTATAGATGAAGAAATTGAGACATAAAAGAGGTTAAATAATTTGCTTAAAGTTAGAATAATGACCCCAAACTGCTGGGGTTTAAATTCCCCCTGTATCCCTTTCCAGATGGGTGTCCTTGGGTGAATGACAGGGCTGAGATCTGAACCCAGGTAACCTGACTCCAGACTTGGTATTCTTAATAATTGTGTGTGTGTAGGTATGCGTGTGTTGTGTGTGTGTGTGTGTGTGTATGCACATGCATGCATATGGAGGGGGTTGCAGGACAAGCCTCTGCTTTTGAGGAGCTTAAAACTTAACAGAAAATACAAAGATGTATTGATTAAGAACTCAATTCAGGACTTCAGGCTGCAGCAAAATAAGAATATACACAATTCAGGAAAAGAAATTACTTTTCTTGTGAGGAAAGTGGAAGAGAGATATATTCAAGTGTGTTACCGGCCTACAGTAAATACCTAGACATTGACAGAACAACCTGGCACTTTAGAGAAATTCACCTGCTTTTGTTGCCTCAAAACCACTTCTGCAAAGTTAATGGAGTCTGTCTGTTGCACCTGCCCTAACTCCCTTTTGCCTTTGTGAATAAACTCATCCAGAAGACTCAAAAGCACAAAGAGGGAACCGAGTTTTCATGAACAATTGCATGTAATAGTTTAGGGTATCTGGTGTGTGCTGAGCTCACGGCTAAGAGTTCCTGAATGACTGTCCCTGTGTGGTCAGGGCCTATAGAAACAGAAAGGGCATTTAGCAAAGGCCTTGAAAGATGAGTACATATATTTTTACTCATATGTAAAATATGAGTGATTTTTAATTTTTGTGTTTGGGTAGATGGAAATGTTCATTTTTTTTTCTAATTAGAAATGTAATACTCATGCCTGTAATCCCAGTACTTTGGGAGGCCGAGGTGGGCGGATCACCTGAGGTCAGGAGTTCAAGACCAGCCTGGTCAACCTGGTGAAACCCCATCTCTACTAAAAATACAAAAATTAGCCAGGCATGGTGGTGGGCACCTGTAATCCCAGATACTCTGGAGGCTGAGACAGGGGAATCGCTTGAACCTGGCAGGTGGAGGTTGCAGTGAGCCAAGATCGCGCCATTGCACTGCAGCCTGGGCAACAAGAGCAAGACTCCGGTTCAGGAAAAAAAAAAAAAAAGTAATATAATACCTTTCCCCTGCTATCTGCCTTTCCCCTGCTATCTCAGTTGTGAAAAAAATATTAAATATTCTTTTTTAATATGTACCCAAAAGAATTAAAAGCAGAGACTCAAACAGATATTTTCACACCCATGTTCCTAATAGCATTCTTCACAATAGCCAAAAGGAGAAAACGACCCAAGTGTCCATGGATGGAGAAATGGATAAACAAAATACGGTCTATTCATACAGAAAATGTTATTCAGCCATAAAAAGGAATGAAATTCTGATCCATGCTATATCATGGATCAGCCTTGAAAACATCATGCTAAATGGAAAAAGTCAGACACAGAAGGATAAATATTACACGAGCCCACTTATCACTTATATGAGGTACACAGAATAAGCAAATTTATAGACAGACAGTAGAATAGAAGCTGCCACGGTGAGGCGAGGGAACAGGGAGTTACTGTTTGTAGGCACAGAGACTCTGTTTGGGATAATAAAAAAGTTCTGGAGCTGGCTGGTGGTGATTGTACACATCATGCATATACTCACTGCTACTGAACTGTACATTTTAAAATAGTGAAAATGGCAAATTTTATGTCTATTTTACCACAATAAAAATCAGTAATAGGCCAGGCGCGGTGGCTCACGCCTGTAATCCCAGCACTTTGGGAGGGCGAGGCAGGCAAATCACGAGGTCAGGAGATCGAGACCATCCTGGCTAACACAGTGAAACCCCATCTCTACTAAAAATACAAAACAATTAGCCGGGCGTGGTGGCGGGCGCCTGTAGTCCCAGCTACTTGGGAGGCTGAGGCAGGAGAATGGCGTGAACCGTCAAAGAAGGCTTCCTGGAGTGTAGTGTTTGAGAAGTGAGTAGGTGGGGTAGAGGAGAGAGAGAAGGTTCCCTTCCTCTCTTCCTGCCTGCCTGCCTTTCTTCTTTCCGAATATTTGACAAACATTGT
>NW_012101410.1:4831113-4878310 GCF_000951045.1 Mandrillus leucophaeus
AAAAAAAAAAAAAAAAAAATCAGTAATAAGAAAACAACCAAAAAATATGTATGGTGGGAGAAAAGATTCCATCTGCAATATCTACAAAAGCTATGAAATGGGAATCAGTGTGACAAGATTTGTACAGACTTCATTTGAAGTAATTACAACATTCTACTAAGGCTCATTTTTTAAAGGTTTCTATAAATGGAGAGACACTGTGTTCTTGGTGGAAAAACTCAGTTTGGTAAGGATGTCATTTCTCCACAAACGAATCTCTAAATATAAGGCAACCCCAATCACAATCCAAATATCTTTTCTGGAATTTAACCAAATGATTCTAAAGCTCATCGGGAAAATTGAACATGAAATAAGCAAGGGCATCTTTGAAAAGAAAAAGGGAAAAGGAGGAGGAAGAGAAGAGAGGTGAGGGAAGAGCCCTCACAAGCATTAAGAAAAGGAGAACTGGGGCCGGGCGGGGTGGCTCAAGCCTGTAATCCCAGCACTTTGGGAGGCTGAGACCGGCGGATCACGAGGTCAGAAGATCGAGACCATCCTGGCTTACACGGTGAAACCCCATCTCTACTAAAAAAATACAAAAAAACTAGCCGGGCGAGGTGGCGGGCACCTGTAGTCCCAGCTACTCGGGAGGCTGAGGCAGGAGAGTGGCATAAACCCAGGAGGCGGAGCTTGCAGTGAGCCGAGATCCGGCCACCGCACTCCAGTCTGGGAGACAGAGCGAGACTCCGTCTCAAAAAAAAAAAAGAAAGAAAGAAAAAGAAAAGAAAAAGGAGAACTGTGCTGGACATGGTGGCTCACACCTGGAAATCTCAACACTTCAGGAGGCCCAGGAAGGAGGATCGTGTGAGCCCGGGAGTTCCAGACCTGCCTGGACAATGTAAGAAGGCCCAGTCTCTACAAAACATCAAAAAACTTAGCCAGGCATGGCAGTGCGCACCTGTGGTCCCAGGTACTTGGGAGGCCAAGGGGGAGAATCACTTGAGCCTGGGAGGGGAAGGCTGCAGTGACCACTGCACTCCACCCTGGGCAGCAGAGTGAGACCCTGTCTCAGAAAAAAAAAAAAAAAAAGAACTGTCTGCGTTTTTGGTACCAGCCTCAGCATAGACAATGGATCAATTAAACAAAACATAAAATCCAGAAACAGAAGAATTTTGTCTCTGGTAAGTGACATTTCAGGAGGGTGGAGAAAGAATGGACCATTCAAAGATGGTGCTGAAGAGCCTGCTTATGAGAACTAAAGACACACTAGCACAAGTCAAACAGGGGAAAAGGAAAAAGATCTTTGGATTGTATCAATGTCAATATCCTGGTAGTGATATTATGCTGTAGTTTTGTAAAATATTGCCATTGGGGAAAACTGGGTAAAGTATAAACAGAATCTTTCTGCATTATTTCTTACAACTGCTGTCAGTCTGTAATTATCTCAATAGAAATTTCAATTTAAAATAGTGATAAGAAAAATAAACTGTTTTTTAAATGTTACGTGCCTGCAGTTAACAAGGAATTAAATATTACATTGTTTTTGAAAAGCACAGCCATAAGTGAATACTGGCGTGTTCCTAGGGTAAGGAAGGAAGGACTTTACTCTCTGTGACCCCAAAAGCCAAGAGCCACAATAAAAGAAATTGATTTACCTAAACAAAAATTAAACTTTAGCGTAGCAACAAAACATTTGTGCACAAATAAAAACAACACAAATTGGGGAAAATATTTGCAACATATATAGAAGACAAAGGGTTAACTTTCTTAAAAATATATAAAGAGCTCTTACCAACCAATAAGAAAAACCATAAATACCCTAATAGGAAAGTGGGCTAAAAACATTAGTAGGCAAGTCACAGAAGAAGAAATACAAAGGGCCAGTAAACACATGAAAAATGTTGGCAATGAAGCAGAAACTGCTGGAGAAACAATGTGCAAATTCTGGAAGAAATATAGTTTAAGGAAGCTGAGAGGTAATGTCTTATTTACTGATAACAATGAACTCCGTATCTGGCATGTAGTAGATGCTTTATTAATGTTTGTTGAATGAATAAGTGGAAATGAAGAACACGAATGGCTTGTCAAGGAGAAGGAACATTCCAGATGCAGGTAGGAGAAAAAAGTAGAGTCACAGAACAATTATTAAGGAAGAGAAGCACAAGTTAGGTGAACTCATTGTAGAGCCTGTTTTTGCCAGTAAAACTAGAAATTATGTCATCAGAAGAAAATCCCTTTGTCCCAACTCCCAGAATCCTGTGGTGAAAAGGCACTCAGATAGGAGAGCCTCTGAGATATGGTTCAAGGTTTAAATCATTCTCTTTAGTACCTTCTTTCTGCATCTGCAGCTGCTCATTCCTCTTTCTGTTGCCCAAAGGATAACAATGACTTTGCCCTTTCCTAGCCACATGCTTGAGCCACGAAGTCAGACCACACTGAGCATAACGGTGTGACTGACACAAAGCACATCAGGTGCAGGATGAACTTGAACTGTGGTTTGCACTGGGTGCTTCACACTTGCTAACTGAGTTGGCAGTTCCATCTAACTTCACGTTTCTACTTTATTTATTTATTTATTTACAGATGGAGTCTCACTCTGTTGCCCAGGCTGGAGTGCAGTGGTGCAATCTTGGCTCACTGCAGCCTCTGCCTCCTGGGTTCAAGTGATTCTCCTGCCTCAGCCTCCCAAGTAGCTGGGAGTACAGGCATGTGCCACCACCCCCAGCTAATTTTTGTGTTTTTTTGGTAGAGATGGGGTTTCACCATGTTGGCCAGGCTGGTCTCAAACTGCTGACCTCAAGTGATCCTCTTGCCTCAGCCTCCCAAAGTGCTGGGATTACAGGCATCAGCCGCTGTGCTTGGCCCACATTTCCACTTTTAAAAGTCACTTACCAAAGACCCTGGCATTTGGGGTAGCAGCCTGGAGTTCATGGGAGGTGTCTGTCTTCAGTCTCTGTTCCCTTTGTGGAAAAATAAATCATAATGAATCAGCTCCTCCTTTCCCCATGACTAACTAAAATGCCATCGCGTTACATTATTTTTTAACTTTTCCTCCGCCAGCTCATTTATTATACCCATCCCATGTGTCCCACAAATGTCACAATGCTTTTAAAGAATGGATCCATACTGGCTTTGGCCAAAGGAAAGTTACAACTTCTTTCTGACACTAATAATACTAAAATTAACATTTTTAAGGAAAGGCCCCAAAAGAAACCCCTCAGAGAACCGTTTCTTACAGAACAGTGATTCATTTAGCTATGCCCAGAAGGTGCCTCTAAAAAGAATGAGGTTTGAGTTGTAACTCTTTAAAGACTCTTTTAAAGAAATGGAAGGAAGGAAGAAGGGAAGAGAGAGACTAGAAAAGAAGGAGAGAATGGAGAAGAGAGAAGAAAAACTTAATTTTCTACCAGGCTTGGTTCCCTAGAGCTACTGTCATAGCAAATGTGAGGTGTTTGCCAAACATTTCTTGGAGATTGTAGGTAATGCAGTATACCTAGTGGTTCAGTAGTACCATAGGAAATTTCATGATTTTGTAGGAAAGAGCTACAGACTGAAGGAACACATACTGTAAATAACACATTTATTTCAAGCCTTTATGATTCTGTCATTTTGTATCCCTGGGCCATGCTGTATTCTGGACACTTAAGTAAAACCATAAAAGGTGAGAGAGCCACTAATTCTTTGTAGGTCTTTGACTTTCAAATGGGATTTCTGGAAGCATGAGGGTCCCACAAAGGGGCCTGTATTCGTTTGTTTTTACACTGCTCGTTCATTTCACACTGTACTCATTCATTTCACACTGTTCATTTTGCATTACCCTTACCCATGGGTAATTTATCCATGAAAAAGGATTTAATGGACTTACTGTTCCACGTGGATGGGGAGCCCTCGGAATCATGGTGGAAGGCGAAGGGGAAGCAAGACATGTCTTACATGGTGGCAGGCAAGAGAGCTTGTGCAGGGAAACTCCCGTTTTTAAAACCGTCAGATCTTGTGAGACTTACTCACTATCACAAGAACAGCACAGGAAAGAACCACTCCCATGATTCAGTTGCCTCCCACTGGGTCCCTCCCAAAGCACATGGGAATTCAAGATGAGATTTGGGTGGGGACACAGCCAAACCATATCAGGGCCCAAGAGGCTGCCATGGGGAGGGGGAGAGTGCTGATCAGGGTGGGGCTGGGATCCACCCTAGGCCAAGAAGTATAGCTCATCTTCTGCTCTTTACACCGACTACCAGCTCCCCAGAGGGGCCTTGTGTACCTGTCCTCTGCAGCAAGAAATTCAAAAAGGCAGGCAGATTCACATATACTTGGCTCAGAAGTCCACCAAAATAAAGATATAGTCATCGTTCCTCAAAATGTCTCAGAGCCAGATTTTCTCACTCACGTTGAAGGAAAACGCACAAAGGCACCTTTTATCAGTTACATGCCCTGCGTTGGTAACATTCTACTTAATTGAGCCATTTCTGCTTAGTCTGAGGGAGGGCAATTTAGTTCAAGAGAGAACATAATTATATCTGCTTGCTTTTAAGGAGTAGTTTCACAATTTTAGAAGTTAAGAAGCACTGGAATTGGGACACCTCCTTGAGATAAGTAAATCACGTTGTTTTTCACCTTAAATGAGGGTAAAATCAGAAATAATGACAGCATTTACTGCTTCTGGCATTCATTCCAGCCATCATCCTGGCTGACTGTGAGGAGGGAAAGCTTGTGAAAGCAGAAAACGCAGCACTAAATGCCCCCGAGATGCAGTGACTCTCTCAGGGAAATGAAATGTTTTAAATTCCTCTTCGCGAGCTGATGCACTCTGATTCCCATGCAGCCAATTTTTGTTACTTCTGTGTACAAGAACTACTGTGATTTGTAGTAATGCAGATGATTTAAAGCATCTCTATTTGTCGTTCCCTAGCTTTTAGCTTGTACAGTTAGAATAGCCATAATTTATTTTTCACTTATAAATTACTTGTTGCTGAATAGTCTAGAAACATCCCCATAGTTCAGAAGTTACCTGGAAAGCAGTTTAATCTGTGCTACGTTCATAATCTTTTGTCAGAGATGCTTTACTGTGATGGAAATGAGAGAGGAGTCATAACCCTAAAAATATCAAATTCCAAGAATATCCTTAACTTTGGGAAGAACTGGTAACCTCTGTATTGATAGCGGTAACTGCGGCAAAATGATAGCTCAGGCATAGAGTGGAAATACGTTCGCTTTGGCTTGCCTGGCAACTTTTAATATGCTTTACATCAGCCTGTAACATATTTTTTGTCGAGAAGAGTTACAGATACAAATTTTCTTTGGGTTGCTGGGTGCAGTGGCTCATACCTATAATCCCGGCACTTTGGGGTACTGAGCCGGGCAGATCACCTGAGGTCAGGAGTTCAACCTGGCCAACTTGGAGAAATCCCGTCTGTACTAAAAATACAAAAATTAGCCAGATGTAGTGGCAGGCACCTATAATCCCAGCTACTTGGGAGGCTGAGGCAGGAGAATCACCTCAACCCAGGAGGTGGCGGTTCCAGTGAGCCAAGATCACACCACTGTACTCTAGTCTGGGTGACAGAGCAAGACTCTATCTCAAAAAAAAAAAAAGAAATTTTCTTATTTATCTGGGTAGACTGTGGGTCTACCTGCCTGGCCTGTGGAAGGAGAGCTGCAGAGGCTGAGTAGGTCCTCCCCGGAATCCTGGGGTGATGGCATGAGCAGAATGAGCTCTGATTCATGCCCTGCACACACACACCCAAATCACTAGAATCACTAGAATATTGACATTGGAAGGTCCTTAGAGCTCATCTGGGACACCCTATCCTCATTTTACCAAAGGGACAACCAGAATAAGTTGTGGGCATGACACAGTTAGGTCATTAACTGGGTCTGCACTAGCACCCAGGCCCTAACTAGCTAGCTACATGATTTTTGAGCAAGTTACTTAACCTCTGTGTACTTCAGATTCCTCAAGTGTGAAAGGGGGATGAAGGGTTCCTACCTCTCAAGGTTGGCATGAGGATTGTGGGAAGCACCAAACTCAGTGCCTGGCTCTGAAAAGTACTCTGTGTGCACAGACTGTCATCATGACTGTCCTCATTATGGCACAATTCTGACAGTCAAACAGCTTTGTGCTCAGGGACCTAGAGAGGTTTAACCCTCGTACTGCAGTCACGAACCAATAGGCCAGGAGCAAAGGAAGAACTTCCCAAAGGTGATCTATTGTCATTGCTTTTCTCACCACTAGGTAACACAGATATAAAGAGTATAGTTATCCTGGAAGCATAACATTTATTGAATTACTTAATTGCCAGTCTATGAAATCATGGAGCAACCCTGTCTTGAATGGAAAACTCCAGAACAGTGATTCTCCAGCTATAGGGTAATCATGGTTCTAAATGCGGGGAACTGGGCTCAATCCCAGACATGCTGATTTGTAGGTAAGGCTCAGGAATCTGCATTTAAACAAGCTCTTCAGATGGTTTGGATACCAATGGTTAAGGTGCCACTCTAGAAAATACTGCCTAGAACACTGAGGACCCAGGCCCGCTCATTGACCGAGGCAGTCCACCGAGCTAGCCAACACCCCTGCCGAAAGCCGGTTCGCAAGTGACCACCTCAATTCTCTATCACGTTTCTGCATCTCCCTCTTCCTCTTCCTACCCCCACCCCCTGCCTATAATCCCAAACCTCACTTTACAAAAATAAACTGGGACTAACTGGGACTAGCACCTGCCTGGCTCACATGGCAGAAGGTGTATTGGCTGGGAAGTAGCACTTTCCTCTGTTCACTTCCTTTATCAACGTGTAGGAAGTAGAAGGTCCTTGAATACTTTGCAAGTCAGTTCCATCCAAAGGAAGAGAAGGGAGCAATTATTTTCCTGTCGGCCACAAGTCTCCACGGTTAACCCAGAACTTCTGAAGATAGCTCATTTTACATACTGTACCATCTGAAATCTTTTCTGCATCACATACTAACATACAAAAGAAGTGAGGGGCCGGGTGTGGTGGCTCACACTTGTAATCCCAGCACTTTGGGAGTCTGAGGCGGACAGATTGCTTGAAGCCATGAAGTCGAGGCCAGCCAGGACAACATGGCAAGACCCCATCTCTATAAAAGATACAAAAATTAGTCAGGCATAGTGGTGTGTGCCTATAGTCCCAGCTACTGAGGAGGCTGAGGTGGGAGGATTGCTTGTGCCCAGGAGGTTGAGGCTGCAGTAAGCCGAGATCACACCACTGCACTCCAGCCTGGGCGACAGAGTGAGACCTGTCTCAAAAAAAAAAAAAAAAAAAAAAAGTGAGGGTTGTTTTTGCTTCCAGGACCCCAGAGATATTGTATCCTTCGCTGGGTTTTGTTGGGGAATAGGGACACCGTTCTTTAGACTCTTCCCAGGCAGACTTGACTTTTGTTGCCTTCCACAAACCAACCCTGTCTACCCCAGTGCCGTGACTCTAGCTCATTGGTATTTCCCTGAGTGGGGTCTGTGGTCATTGCATGGGATCACTGTTAGGCACTGGTTTAAAGTGCAGGTTTTCTGGTCCCACTCAACCTCCTGAATCAGAGTATCTGGTGGTAAGGCCTAGAAATCCCAGTTTTTAACAAACTCCTGGGGGGATTTCTTGGCATACTAAAGTTTAGGACCTTTGTCCCAGATGATCTAAGTTTCCTTCTACTTTATTCACTGACATGGTTTGTCTGTGTCACCACCCAAATCTCATCTTGAATTGTAATAATCCCCACTTGTTAAAGGTGGGGCCAGGTGGAGATAATTGTATCATGGGGGGGACAGTTTCCCCCATACTATTCTCACAGTAGTGAATAAGTCTCATGAGATATGATGGTTTTATAACCTCTTGCCTGCCTCCATGTAAGACGTGACTTTGCTCCTCATTCACCTTCCACCATGATTGTGAGGCCTCCCCAGCCATGTGGAACTGTGAGTCCATTAAATTTCTTTCCTTTATAAATTACCCAGTCTCAGGTATGTGTTTATTAGCAGCATGAGAACAGACCGATACATTCACCTTTTATTTGCAGTCTAAAAGTTAACTTTTATAAACTAAAAAGTTAATTTTTAAATACTGCAAGTAAAGATGTAATCAGATCTTCCATCCTCTCTGAAGCTTGGCAGAAGTTTTTATGAAGTTTAAAGAAGTTTTAGGTTGAGCAGATATCTTTGATGTCGTCTGCAGGTGACTCAGAAAGGGAGTTGACTTGATTTTGTACACTGCCTTGTGTGGGTCGCCTTCTTGTTTGTTATTTCTAGTACTTTATTTCCTGGATCGGGTTTGAAACTCCTGGAGGGCAGAAACTATCATCTCACTACTACCTCCTCGCCTTGCTCTCAACACAGTGTTTGAAACCTACGGAATACTCAATGCTGCCTTATTTGATTGTCACGGCAGCACTTTCCTTCCATGCCTCTCTCAACATGAGAAACGAGGATGTCCTAGAGGAAGTCAGCATTGATGGGGGACCCCTGACCCTCATGTGGTAAACCTTTATCTGTAAGCATTTTCTTTAGGATACTCATAAACTTTATCTGCAGACAGGCTCTCGGTAGCCAGTGAAGTACAGATGCCCTCTGGACCTCCCCACGGGCCTCCTCCCTCTCCACACAGCTCCTAGCACACGTATCTCAAGGTACTTACTTGTCCCAGTCTCTCCTTACCTTAAGTTTCTTTAAGGGACTCTCATCACCACTCTGGCTCTCCCAAAAGTTAGGTTTCTTAAAATTTCTAACATTCTGTACTTTCTTTTTCTGCCGGGGACGGAGATGATTTTAAGGAACAGCCTCCAACTGAGGGCAGGGGTAGGAGGAAGAGAGCATTCTATTGTTGATAAATATTTGGCTGCTTCCCAAATTGGGCTATAAGAATAGTGTTTCCACAAATTTTTTTGCACATGTCTTTTTGAGATGAAGCAGGGATCCCTCTTAGGAGCCTGCTGGCCCACTCCCAAATCCACAAGCGTAGAAATAAAAGAAAATAATTGAGTTCCTTCAGGGGAATTTCCAGGTACCTAGGTACCCCTGAGAAGTAAATCATCCAAGCATTTAAGTAAGAGAAGGTTTTACCCATATGATTGTCAATCAAAAAAAAAAATTATGAGCCCCGATCATTTTATTATTTATTTTTTATTTATTTTGAGACAGAGTCTGACTCTGTTGCCCAGGCCGGAGTGCAGTGGTACAATCCCAGCTCACTGCAACCTCCACCTCCCAGGTTCAAGTGATTCTCCTGCCTCAGCCTCCCAAGTAGCTGGGATTACAGGTGCCCACCACCACACCCAGCTAATTTTTGTATTTTTAGTAAAGACACGGTTTCTCCATGTTGGCCAGGCTGGTCTCCCACTCCTGACCTCAGGTGATCCACCCGTCTCAGCCTCCCAAAATGCTGGGATTACAGGCGTGAGCCACCGCATCCGGCCTCATTTTAGGAGATTTATTTGCCAAAGTAGAGGACGCGTGCCAGGGAGACAGGTCTATGCCTTTCTCTGAAGATTATTTTGAGGGCTCCAAATCTAAGGGGAAGGGCACAATAGAGAAGTATACAATTTTCCTTTAAGAGTAGGGTAGGGAAAAATAGACATTCATGCCTTTGTCTGGCACAGTGAATCTGCATGTTTTACATAAGATGATATAAACAAATGGGGCAGAGGAAAAATGCAGGGAATCTGCATTTTATGTCAGATAACAGAGACACAATAGGGCAGGGGAACAATCAGATATGCATTTGTGTCTGGTGGGCAGGGTTGACTGCACCTGTAAAGATAAGCTATCAATTTGCATTGCCATGGTGAAATTTTAACAGCTCACTAGGAATTTCCTTGTGGGTAAAATATGGGGGAGGCGTGTAGCTTTCATCTTGTAGCTGTCTTGTTTAGGAACCAAAAGGCAGAGGCAGGTTTGCCCGACCCAGTTCCCAGCTTGACTTTTCCCCTTGGCTAAATGCGTTTGGGGGTCCCAAAATTTAATTTCCTTTCACGTGATCTCCTGGTCAACACCAGTTCACTTGCCTAATGGTGTCACCAATCCCTCCAGCGCATTTCCAGCTAGGAGAGAGGACACAGACCTGCTGAGCCCCTCCTTGGGGAGGCTCTTCTCTGTAGGGCTGGGACTGTGCTGAGCAACGGATTTATTCTGCACACAGGAGCCCCAAGGCACATGGGTAGACTATGAAGGAAAACTCATAGAGGCCAGAGAAGGCCAGTTTCACATCCCATTGTTCCTTGTTGGTGATTTTCCGGTGGTGTTGGTGAAGAAGGAACGATGCCAAAGGAGAGACATCCTTACCTTGATTTTCATAATTCATAAAGTCTGCTCTTTTTGATTTGTTTAAGACAGATTATGATAGTGAACCCTGAACATTTGAGACATGTCTGAGTTAATTTAGAAAGTTTATTTTGCCAAGGTTGAGGACACGCACCTGTGACGCAGCCTCAGGAGGTCCTGACAGCATGTGCCCAGGGTGGTTGGTTTCATAAATTTTAGGGAGACATGAGACATCAATTAATACATGTCTGGAAAAGTGGGACAACTTAAGCAAAGGCAGGAAGAATGGAAGTGGGTAGGGAGCTTCCAGGTCACAGGTAGGTGAGAGACAAATGGTTACATTCTTTTGAGTTTCTGATTAGCCTTTCCACAGGGAAGCAATCAGATATGCATCTATCTCAGTGAGCAGACGGCTGACTTTGAATAGAATGAGAGGGAGGTTTGCCCTGAGCAGTTCCCAGCTTGACTTTTCCCTTTAGTTTAGTGATTTGGGAGCCCCAAGATTTATTTTCCTTTCACATGATGAACACAAACATGGAGAAATGTGAAATTTCACAGAGACAAAACTAAGTTCTGCCTACTGGCATCATTCTGTCTTGCAGAACTCAGTGGGCAGTGTTCTTGATGGGAAAAGTTTGACTTTACAAAGTTATAGAAGGAGCCAGGTGTGGTGGCTCACACGTGTAATCCCACTGCTTTGGGAGGCCAAGGCGGGCAGATCACCTGAGATCAGGAGTTCCAGACCACCCTGGTCAATATAGTGAAGCCCCGTCTCTACTAAAAAGACAAAAATTAGCCGGGTGTAGTGGCAGGTGCCTGTAATCCAAGCTACGTGGGAGGTTGAGGCAGGAGAATTGCTTGACCCTTGGAGGTGGAGATTGCAGTGAGCCAAGATAGTGCCTCTGCACTCTATCCTGGGTGATGGAGCCAGACTCTATCTCAAAAAAAAAAAAAAAAAAAGAGTTATAGAAGGGCTTGGAAAAGGATTTTGAGTCACCAGCTTGTACCCTTGCCTTAGATTTATAGGTGTACAGGGGTTCCTCGAGTATGAGGTGACCGGAAATTGTTAATTTCCTACAGAACGTGTAAGCCTTTGGTGCACAACTATAGCTTTCAATTATAGGACCCAAACCTTGGCTTGTCAAATTTAAATCCTGATACAGTGTTAACATGAGCATGTTCTGGTGTTATCGTATTGTCTGAGTGGTAACTTAACCATAAAACACTTCAGTGTAAAGTGTTACACTAATGTTATTGTATTGCTTTGATGTTGTCATATTATCTGAGTGGTCACTTACCGTAAAACACTTCAGCATAAAGTGTTATAGTGTGGTGGCTTTGCATAAGTTCACTTCAATTTATACCTGAGAGGCAGTTGGCATGCAAGTGTCTATTTTGGAATCCATTCTAAAGAGGTTACTATTAAGCACGATCAACATTGTCATCAGAATGTGCACCACAGAGTGAATTGGCTAGGAAAAAAAACCTAGAAATAATTTTCAATCAGAGAAATGAGTGTTGTGAAAGATAAAAGGCTGGCCAAGCTGATTGTGTGAAACCCACTGCCCTTGCATGAATGAGGCAGTAAATTCACCCAGCAAACCTGCCCCCTTCCAAGCCTCACTCAAGGCCTAGAGCTTCAATGTTTCTGTGTCACCTAGAAATCAATAATAAAGAAGAGAAATGGCCAAAATAAGTGAGCAGGTGCTAAAGAGAATATCCAAATGACTGTGAAACCTATAAAAGGATGTTCAACTTGATTAGACATGAAGGAAATGCGAATGAAAACCACTATGTATCCACCAGGATGCGTGTCGCCCAGCTACTTGGGAGGCTGAGGCAGTAGGATCACCTGAGTCCAGGAGTTTGAGGCTGCAGTGAGCTACGATTGCACCACTGCACTCTAACCTGGGTGATGGACTGAGACTCCACCTCTAAAAATTCAAACAGAATATGGAGAATATGAACTGAAGCTCAAACATTGATGAGGGGAGGGTAAATTTGTACATCCATTTCACTGAACATATTCATATCCTGTGAGTCATCAATTACATTCGTAAGTATATGTATCCAAGAGAAATGTGTACATATGGTCACCAAAATGTTATTGAACTAAACTGGGGTCCATTTGCCTGGTGTAGTAAAGCCAGACATCCACACCAGGGTTTGAAATGGGGAGAAAAGAGGGTGTTTATTTGCAGGGCACTAAACAGGGAGAATCAGGCAGCTCATGCTTAAGACGCAAACTTCCCAATGATTTGCAAGCAAGGGAAAATTTCAGGAAAGTAGAGGTTACAAGCAGAATTGTGAGTCAATACATGAAGATTATACATAGGTTTGGCCTAAAAGGGCAGGATATCTTGAAGCAGGGGCTTACAGATCATAGGTAGTGTATTAGTCCGTTTTCACACTGCTATAAAGAAACACCAGAGATTGGGTAATTTATAAAGAAAAGAGGTTTAATTGACTCACAGTTCTGCATGACTGAGGAGGCCTCAGGAAACTTACCATCATGGCAGAAGGGGAAGCAGGTACGTCTTACATGGCAGCAGGCAAGAGAAAGCACAAAGAGGGAAGAGCCCCTTATAGAACCGTCAGCTCTCAACCAGGCGCAGTGTCTCACACCTGCAATCCCAGCACTTTGGGAGGCCGAGGCGAGTGGATCGCGAGGTCAGGAGATCGAGATCATCCTGGCTAACACAGTGAAACCCTGTATCTACTAAAAAAAATACAAAAAAAATTAACTGGGCTTGGTGGCGGGCACCTGTAGTACCAGCTACTCAGGAGGCTGAGGCAGGAGAATGGTGTGAACCTGGGAGGCAGAGCTTGCAGTGAGCTTAAATCGCACCACTGTACTCCAGACTGGGAGACAGAGCAAGACTCCATCTCAAAAATAAATAAATAAATAAATAAAACCATTGGCTCTCATGAGAACTCCCTCACTATCATGAGAACAGCATGGAGGAAACTGCCTCCCCACAGGTCCCTCCTTTGACATGTGGGGATTATAATACAAGGTGAGATTTGGGTGGGGACACAGAGCCAAACCATATCAGGTAGATTCAAAGATTTCCGATTTACAATTAGTTAAGGAAAAGAAGCTTTGTTTAAAAATTGGGGGTCAGGCCAGGCATGGTGGCTCACACCTATAATCCCAACAGTTTGGGAGGCCAAGGCTGGCAGATTGCTTGAGCCCAGAAGTTTGAGACCAGTCTGGGCAACATAGACCTGAAATCCAAAAATTGGTTTTGTTTGGTCTTGTACACCCTAGCTACATAGGAGGCTGAGGCAACCTCTTGCCTCAGAGGTTGAGGAGGTTGAGGCTGCAGCGAGCCATGATCGTGCCATTGCACTCCAGCCTGGGTGACAGAGCAAGACCCTGTCTCAAAAAAATAAAATAAATAAATAATAAAATAAAATAAAAATGTGGGGTCAGCAAAAAAGAATGTTAGCTCTGGCTAATGGGCATGACCTCCTCCAGGATGCTCAGGAAGAACTGTAGAACAAAGAATAGCACTCAGAGTTCAGTCCTCAGTTCCCCCTTATCTGAGATGTACATGCCTGTGGATCCATTTGGTGAGGATCCAGGTTTCTGAAAAAACAACTCGGAGACATATATTAAGATGTTATCTTTAGTTTCTATAGGGAACCAAAACTCTTGTGACTTGAGCTTCCTTAGCTATTGTTTTAAGCTACTACTACCTTCTTGGTCATCAAGTTGCTCATTTCCTTCTCAGGGATACCTAGGTAACTGGAATGTCCCCTAAAGGAACTCAAGATTTTCTTTTATTTCCATGCTTGTGGATTTGGGAGTGGGCCAACAGGCTCCTAAGAGGGGTCTCTACTTCATCTCAAAAAGACATGTACAAAAAAGTTTGTGGAAACACTATTCTTATAGCCCAATTTGGGAAGCAGCCAAATATTTATCAACAATAGAATGCTCTCTTCCTCCTACCCCTGCCCTCAATTGGAGGCTGGTCCTTAAAATCAAACAGGCTCAACAGCTTGCTTGATTTACAAGTTGCACCTCCATTAAATTCCACATCCCTTGCAGGCCTCCTCTTGAAGCTCCTTTAAGTCCCTCACACCTAATTTTCCATGGAGGATGGAGCAGGGAGCTGAAGAAGAGGAGGAAGATAGAGGGAAAGAGGTGCCTGTTGAAAACACTGAAAGTCCCAGACAGAAGATACTTCATTATCCATCGCTATGTGGCAAACCTCCCCAAATGAGTGGTTTGACCAACCATGGATGTATCTCACAATTCTGTGAATTTCCTGGGCTCAGCTGGCAGTTCTTTGGCTCAACTCAGTGTCAACTGCTGACTCTTGTGACTGCATCCAGCTGTGGCCTTGGCTGGGCTTTACTTCGTGCCTGGCACTTCATCTAGGAATGGCTGGGCCTGTCTCTGCAGCTGAGCGGTCAACCTTCTTACATGGTGTCTAGGGGATCCAGAGAGAGGAAGCTGAAGTTCCTAAGCTTCTGACAGTGTAAACCTGGAACTAGTACAGCATCACTCCCACCATATTCTGCTGGCCAGAGCAAGTCTCAGGGCCATCCAAGATTCAAGGAGAGAGAAAATAAGCTTCCTCTCTTAATGGGAAGAACTGCAAGTGCTTACAAGGATGGGAGCAGTTTGTTTGAAATAATCTTTGGAAACTATGTACCACGAGCAAGAAGAGGAGAGGAGAGAAGTCTGCATTGCAGACATGAGATCTGAATTCAGCCAAGCCTCCACAACTTGTGAAGATTGTCTGGCTTATTGATGCCTCAGTTTCCCCACCAGTAACTTGAAAAGCTTGGGCTAGAAGGTCATGAAGGTCATGAAGAGTTGTGGTTCCTTAATCCCCATAAATACAATGGGCCCAGTGAGAACTCAGGGCCTCCTGCTGATCCTCTACATCTTCCATCATTGAACCACTTCCCGTCCCCCACATCACCCTTAAGAATAATCCACAGGAGTCTGTTCTTGCCTCCTTTCTTCATCCCAGTTGAAATTGGAGGGGCTTTTTACCGAAAAAATGATCTTCCAATTCTTTTGTAGTTTCATCCCACATGAGAAGGTTTAAACTGTTAGCATGAAAAAGTTGTGGGAAAGTATATGCAAGTCAAGCTTTGGTTCCTCAGTGTATTGAGAAGAATGAATCAAGAGGTACGCTGCAGGTGTCTGTGCAGGTGTTTGACTGCAACTTGAGAAAACCTACTGAGAAACATATTTTTCTCAGTTTAAAAATAATGAAAGAGGCCTGGCTCAGTGGCTCACACCTGTAATCCCAGCACTTTGGGAGGCCGAGGCAGGTGGATCACAAGGTCAAGAGATCAAGACCATCCTGGCCAACATGGTGAAACCCCATCTCTACTAACGATACAAAAATTAGCCAGGCATAGTGGTGTGCGCCTGTAGTCCCAGCTACTTGGGAGGATGAGGCAGGAGAATCCCTTGAACCCAGGAGGCGGAGGTTGCAGTGAGCCGAGATCACACCATTGCACTCCAGCCTTGGCGACAGAGTGAGACTCCATCTCAAAATATATATATATATAAATTAACTGGGTGTGGTGATGCACACCTGTAATCCCAGCTACTTGGGAGGCTGAGGCAGGAGAATCTGCTGAACCTGGGAGGCGGAGGTTGCCATGACCTGAGATCACACAACTGCACTCCAGCCTGAGTAGCAGAGTGAGATCCTGTCTCAAAAAAAAAAAAGCAAAATACAGTAATGAAAGAGGCTGGTCTGAAGGTAGTGAGTTATTTCAATTGATTGTTCACAGTTACAGATAGCACTTTTTGTTCTACTCCTTCCCCCATTCTCACTACTGCACTTGGCTAGTTTTTTTAAAAAGTAATGAAAGATAAAACATTAGAAAATAATTAAATCACTTGTTTATCATCACCTTGAAATAACCTGATTGATAATTTTGTGTATTTTTCTCTTTTTTTCTCCCTTTTCTATGTATGTCCGTGGCAGACCTTGTCACTTCTGGGGTCCATCTCTTCCCCCAAGGGAATCTGATGAATCCTGACCAGAGGAACCCTTCGTCTTATAGATAATTGGTTTTCTGAGTGGGCTTGTAACTTGATCTGGTCAGTGGTATATAATGGCAATTTTGCCAGAGGATTTCTGGAAAGGATACACAAAGTAGGAAACCATTTTTCTGACTCTGGACACTGGTGTATGAGGGAGCGGTTCCTGTAGCTGTTGGTGTGAAGGGAGCCAGCTGACATGGTAGTGGGGCCAGAGCTGGGAAGGAGTCAGTCTTGATTCATGCATCATATTCTAAAGCCACTGTATTAACCATCCCTGGAGCTGCCCTCTCTCTCAATGTCATGTTCTAGGAGCTAGCCCCTGTATATTTAAGCCACCTTTATTTATGATTTGCTGTTCCTGGCAGCCAAAAGCATTTTAATTGCTGCAGTATATAGCTACATAAATATATTTTACAAAGTTTATTCCTTCATCCAACAAATATTTAATGAGGATGCCCCATATGTCAGGCGTGACTCATGCTGCAGACACACTGCAGACACACAAAGTTGCTCTGCTTTTTTCCACTTAACATTTTCACCAGTCATTGAGAACTGGTTAGAGATACAATTTTAATGGCTAGTTTATTTAGTCATTTCCCCATTATCTGATATTTAGGTTGCTGAGGATTTTCATTATTAAAAGTAAAGACATGGTGAACATCCATGTGCATAATTGGTCACATTAGTCATAATTTGGGAGATATATTCCTAAAAGCAAAACAAAAACAAAAACAAAGCAGAATAAAAAGGATACCCTGATGTGATTATTATGCATTATATGCCTGTCTCAAAATATCTCATGATACGCCTACTCTGTACCCATAAAAATGAAAAATAAAAAATATATAAATAAAAACAGAAAAAAAGTGTCTGACACATATTCCCAAATTGCTTTCCAGACAGTTTATACCAATTTTTATGTCCTTGTGTAGCATTTGAGAGTTGCCTCTGCATATAAGAACACTCTTGAAATACAAAATGCTCTTTTCTACCCTCAAGTATTTCCAGAAAAAAAAAAAAATCTGATTAAAGTCTACAGGACACAAGAAATCAAGGGCATACCAAATGAGAGGGGAGACTGTTAATGAATGAAAGAGGCTGAAGAGCTGTGCTAAGTGTGGGTGCAGCCTGTTGGATGCTGATTCGTACAAATCATCCGTAAAAAGATAATTTTGAGAAACCTGAATATGGACTGGATATTATTTGATATTAAGGAATTAGTATTAATATTATTAGGTATGGTAATGGCACAGTGGTTAATAAAAATAAAGCCCTTGGCAGTTAAAGATGTGTCTTTGTTCATCAAAGAAATGGTATGTTATCTGGGATTAACTTTACAATACACCAGCAAATAAAGGGGATGGGGTGGGGTGGGATGGGAGAAGCATGGTTTTGACAGAATGTTGATAATTTGGAAAATAGGAGTTTATTACACTTTTTGCTCTACCTTTGTGCCTGTTTGAAAAATACCATAATAAAAAGCTTTTACTTTTTTTTTTTTTAACCTTAATTGAATTTGGAAAAAAAATATGTAGTTGACAGCATATACATAAAAGGCTGGGAGACTATGGGCCTGCTCTTCATGGGCTCAGTGAAGTGTTCTGTGGGGGTTGACTGGGACCTTGGCAGTCCTGGTAGCTTTATTCCTAGCCCCAAGGACGGCAGAGAGCCTGGGATTGGTCCCAGAATCTGCCCTAGAATTTACAAGCACATTAACAGAGGTCTGAAATGATGTAAGGGAACTAGACCAAATCAGCTGTGAGTTTCATTGGCCTCCAAGCCAACCTCATGAACCGTTGTTTCTCGATCCACTCATCTGTGCCCAGACTCAGGGGCTGAACACCAATCAGATGACTTCAGGCTTGAAGCACAGGGAATATATTAGGTATTGAAAAGCACCACCTGTGACTGTCAGTTTCATTTGTATGCCTACAAAATATGGGGAGACTGAAATGCATGGGGCATAACAGGTTTTTAAACTGATGTAATTATATCATTTGTTGGAAGAGACATATATACATTCAGAAATATATATTTTATATGTTTTAGTACATGAAAATTTTAAGGTTTTAGCTTCTGATCCCAGCCAAACCCCCCCTGATTTTGGTACCAGGTTTGGCAGCCACTGTGGTCTGGGTGTCTGTATAAAGCATTGAACTATGGACACTTGGCTAATTTCCTTCCCTCCATTCTGCTCGTGTCTTGTACCCTTGACAGTGATGACAGTGAGCTATACTCAGCCTAGTCAGGTGGAGAAAAGCACAGGCCTGGGAGACAAGCCGATCTAGGTTCTGATTCTGGTTTTATGACTTTAGGCAAACCACTCAGCTTCTGTAGTCTTTTTCTCATTTGTCAAATGCAACTAGTAGACTAATAATGCCCAGTGTGGGTGTGAGGAGTTGCTGACAAGCACACGGCCTGGCAGAGGAAAGGCCTTTGATAATAATCCCTGAGCCCTTTTCCTCTACCAGAAAAGGACCCTGAGGGTTATTATTCACCATCTGAGCCATCTTCAACTCTCAGCATTATGGGGCTCAAAAAAGGGGAGGCTTTCTATGGAAAAGCCTACGTTATTAGCTTAATTCCACACTTTTTAGCGCTGAGAGTAGTAAAACCACTTCTCATATCTCCAACTGCAGACATGAGGAAGCTGTCTCCCTTTGCTTCCATAAATACCACCATTTGTACCATTTTCTGTTATTTTTGCTGATTGGAGAGATGGCAGTCATCCATCAAACAGTAAATAACCAAAAGTCATGATTATCCCTCCTTTAACACAATTGAGTATGTTAAAACCAAATAAATAAGAGAATCTAGAAATGTTAAATCTCTGGAACATGTCACTAGAAACCTCATTGACTGGAAAAATCAGCTCATCAAGTGTGTCTGCTGGCATCGGCACTTCACTGTCTCTACCTATGTCACTCATCCCAAAGCGAGGCTGCATTTGGGACCCTGAAGCCCAGATAACTCCATGGTGCTTCTGTGTTGGCCCTTGACTCAGAGCAGCTTGATTTTTTTTTTTTTTTTTTAATTTTTTCAGACAGGATCTCACTCTGTCACCAGGCTGGAGTGCAGTGGCGCAATCTCAGCTCACTGCAACCTCCACCTCCCAGGTTCAAGCGATTCTCCTGCCACAGCCTCCCGAGTAGCTGGGACTACAGGCACGCGCCACCATGCCCAGCTAATTTTTGTATTTTTAGTAGAGACGGGGTTTCACCAGGTTGGCTGGGATGGTCTCGATCTCCTGACCTCATGATCCACCCACCTCGGCCTCCCAAAGTGCTGTGATTATAGGCATGAGCCACCGCGCCCAGCCCACTGTGGCTTGTTTTGTAGTTAGTTTGTCTCAGCCTTGGATGCTGGGGTCAAGGACTTTGTCTGTGTCATCTTCTTTGGCTGTCTTAGTCCTCATGGGCTGCTGTAACAAAATACCAAAGAATGGGAGGTTTATCAACAATAGAGGTTTATTTTTCATGGTTCTGGAGACTGGGAAGTCCAAGATCAAGGCATATGCAGGTTGAGTATCTTGCAAGAGCCCTGCTTCCTTATACATAGCACCTTCTTGTGTCCTCCCATGGAGGAAGGAATGAATGAATCACCTCTTTATAAGAGCACTAATCCCATTCATGAGAGCACCACACTTACCACATACTCACCTCTCCCAAAGACTCCACCTCCTAATACCACCACCTTATGAGTGATGGATCTCATCATATGAATTTGGGGGGCACATAAACACTCAAACCGTGGCAGAGGCCCAGACATGTAATGCAGGGCCTTGAACTTAACAGGTGCTCCGTAAATTATTGCTATCACTGTGGCTGGAAGTAAATCCATAGCAACTCGTGTTGCTCAGCTTTCTGAGAGTAGAATGACTAAATCACCTCTAAAACAGGTGAGGACTACCTGAGAATGTTCTCTTCTAATTGTCTGAAAGGACCTTCCCCCAGCCCATACACCTCTCTTTGTGTTTCTGAACCTTCCCTATTTTCATGGACTTCATCCAGTTTCTAGAATAAATGGCCCCAGACAAATGTTTCCCCCTTTTTCTGCGTGTTTACTGCATTCAGATCCCTGTGTTTAGTAACTACAGCAGCAGTACGCTCTGGTCTTGCAGCTTTGGGGTCTACATTGAACCTCCACTGCCAAGAATTGCTGAGGGACTTTGATTTTGAAGAGTTCCCAGAGAAGAGATGATGGTCTGATTCTCTCTCTACCATGAAGAGCCCTAAGTAATTCTCAATGGAACTATTCTGTCCCTCGATCCTCCCTTCCCAAATCATCCTGGCAATTCCATTCCATCCTATCTAGCTCAAAAGCTACACTCGGAATCTTCCTCTGGTTTCCTGGTTACTTGCTGTTAATTTCTTACCCAAATGCAGCTCCTTGTGTGCTGAGAAAGGAAAATTGTATTTAGTTCTAAATGGTAATACAGAAAGTGACCTCTTGGCTTGACTTGAGCAGACCAGCAGGTCATAACCCCAAAAGCACACACATTTCAAGGTCTGGTCTGAACACTTTCAGGGTGCACTGGGAGGCAGCCATTGACCGAGCTGAAGCAACAAGGAACTGTATCAGCTTGGTGACAAGTGGGGTATTATCAGGAGGGAGGATCATGAGAGAGCTCTTGTGATCCAAATGATGGGACCCAAGTTAGAAATTTGAACTTGAAAATAAGGAAAAACTTGGCTGGGTATGGCGGCTTATGCCCGTAATCCCAGTGCTTTGGGAGGCTGAGGAGGGTGGATCACTTAAGACCAGGAGTTCAAGGCCAGCCCGGGAAACAAGACAAGACCCTCATCTCTACAAACATTTAAAAATTAGCCAGGCATGGTGTGCACAGCTGCAGTCCCAGCTACTTGGGAGGCTGAGGCAGGAGGATCATCTGAACCTGGTAGTTTGAGGCTGCATTGAGGTGTGATCACACCACAGCACTCCAGCCTGTGAGACAGAGCAAGATCCCATCTCTTTAAAAAAAGAGAGTGAGAGAGAGGTTTGATGGTTTGATTTTAATAAGAAACTGACTCAGGGAGGCATGCTCAGTATTCTTTTTATTTTTTAATGGTGTTTGTAGTCAGAGTAACTCTGATGCCAACCCCCCTTCCCCCACCTATTAGCCTTCTCATGTTCACTGAATCATTTGCTTGGAAGGAACCCTCATCCCTCTGATGAGAGTGGGTTGACCCTCATTGCCCCTTCATGAGAAATCCTGAGTGTATCACCGCTTTCTTTTCTATTTCTGTTTTTCTTAGTAACATCCATTGTTCTACAATATGCATTCTTAGCAGTATGCCTGTGTGCACAGGTAAAAGGTCAGGAGGGTGGAAATTGTGAACAGTTAGAGGCAAAGGCAAAACAGACATTTTATAGTTTATAAAAGTATAACATCCAATACTTCCGTTGTCACTCCGAAAGCATGAAGTGTGTGTTTGAAGAATTTTGTTTAAAAGATGGGTAGATCTTGAGCAAATTTCTCATTTCTATGTATGCTAGAAACGCCCGTAATCCCAGTGCCTTGGGAGGCTGCTGTTTCTCTGCCTGCAGCATCCCCACTTCCCCATCCCACCACCACACACATACACCCTTCTTGCCTGCCTAACTGCTCTTTAGCTTTCCGGTCTCCCTGCTTCATCTTTCCTAAACCCCACTTCTTAGATGGGTTCCCCTCTTAGGAGCTCCCATAGAACCCTGTACTCCGTCTAGCACCACACTTACCACACAATATCATAATCATCTTACCGGACTAGGGCTCCATGAGGGCAGGGACCAGAACTGTCTTTTCCACAGTTCTATCCCCAGGTCAATAAGTGTAGAATAAATGAATTCTGATGAGTCTGTATAAGCCTTTTCTTTGTATGAGCCTTTGCTTCTCTCTCTAAACATGGTCTGTTGGGTTGGTTGTTCAGGTTGTGGACTGTACAAGGACATCTAGCAGAGAAGGGAAGGGAGGCTGAAATCCAGCCCACATTCTCATCACCAAGCCATTTTTTGCTGGCTGTGTCCACCGTGAGGATGAGGTGCTATTCTCCTGATTTGCACAATAGCACCACACGGGCTTTCAGCAGCCTAGCTCTGAACAACGCTTAGTATGTTCAAAAGCAGGTAAGAATTCTCTTGCTCATTCCTAAAAGACTAGGGCTGAGTGATTTTATGAAACTCTCTCTTTAGGTCCTTTGCCAGCCATCAAAGCCAAGACCCAAACCCCATTCACAGCAAAGATTTCTCTTACTCTTCTCTCATTTTTCTCTCCTGCAGGGTTTGGGATGACAACTCCGGCAACAGTAGGTGGAAAAATCTTTCTTATCTTTTACGGCCTTGTTGGGTGTTCCAGCACCATCTTGTTCTTCAACCTCTTCCTGGAGCGCCTGATCACCGTCATCGCCTACATCATGAAGTCGTGCCACCAGCGGCAGCTCCGGAGACGAGGGGCCCTGCCCCAGGAGAGCCTGAAGGATGCGGGGCAGTGCGAGGTGGACAGCCTGGCTGGCTGGAAGCCCTCCGTGTACTATGTCATGCTGATCCTATGCACGGCCTCCGTCCTCATCTCCTGCTGCGCCTCGGCCATGTACACCCCCATCGAAGGCTGGAGCTACTTTGACTCACTCTACTTCTGTTTCGTGGCTTTCAGCACCATCGGCTTTGGGGACCTGGTCAGCAGCCAGAACGCCCACTATGAGAGCCAAAGCCTCTATCGCTTTGCCAACTTCGTCTTCATCCTCATGGGTGTCTGCTGCATCTACTCCTTGTTCAATGTCATCTCTATCCTCATCAAACAGTCCTTGAACTGGATCCTGAGGAAAATGGACAGCGGGTGCTGCCCGCAATGCCAGAGAGGACTCTTGCGATCACGCAGGAACGTGGTGATGCCAGGCAGCATCCGGAACCGCTGCAATATCTCCATAGAGACAGACGGAGTGGCAGAGAGTGACACAGACGGGCGCCGGCTCTCGGGAGAGATGATCTCCATGAAGGACTTGCTGGCAGCCAACAAGGCCTCGCTGGCCATCCTGCAGAAGCAACTGTCTGAGATGGCCAATGGCTGCCCCCACCAGACCAGCACGCTGGCCCGGGAAAATGAATTCTCAGGGGGCGTGGGAGCCTTTGCAATCATGAACAACAGGTTAGCAGAGACCAGCGGGGACAGATAGAAGCCAGGAGTGGATGCTGGGCAGAGGCCAGAGTAGAATGGAGGATGACTGCCGCCCAGGGGACGAGCTCAGCCCCACGCCTTGGCTCTATTCCTTCTGGGAGCTGTTCCTGGGAGCTTCCACAAGCCCATCTTTAGAAATCTGATCTGGGTTCTAACCAACAGCCACCTTCCAGGGATGGGGGGCCTGAAGCCTCAATGCTTGTCTCCTGATCCTTATTCTTTAAGTCTAAATTCAGTCTTTTCAAAATAAATCACAAAAGCAGCATTAGACATTGCCTTGTTTCTTTAATCTTGTTTCAGAGCTTTAACTGCCTGGGGAGATAGATTTTACTTAAGCCTTGATTTCCTGAGGCTTTCTCTGTTCCTTATTTGGGAACAAAAATGGTGACGACTCATTTTTCCCTAGAACTCTGAATGAATGAATTTTTTAAAGTGGGGAGAATGCTTGGGGATGTGTCTGGGCTTTCTTTTTTGCCAGGCTTCCTTCAGAGCAGACCTGCCAGTGGTGTCTGCATAGGGGAAATGTCGGTTGTACTTTTTTTTTTTTTTTTTTGAGACGGAGTCTCACTCTGTCACCCAGGCTGGAGTGCAGTGGCACGATCTTGGCTCACCGCAAGCTCCGCCTCCCGGGTTCCCGCCATTCTCCTGCCTCAGCCTCCCGAGTGGCTGGGACTACAGGCGCCCGCCACCATGCCCAGCTAATTTTTTGTATTTTTAGTAGAGATGGGGTTTCACCGTGTTAGCCAGGATGGTCTCAATCTCCTGACCTCGGGATCCGCCAGCCTTGGCGTCCCAAAGTGCTGGGGTTACAGGTGCAAGCCACCGTGCCCAGCCTGTTGTACTCTTTATACCTGTTTCTGTTTTTTGTTGTCCCTTTCTTTTTATTTTTAAGGCCTTAATGTCTGTCTGTGGCATCTGTGAGACCTCAATGTAATAAGAAAATTAAATTCAGCTTTGGGCCTTTAAACAGCAAGATGGTGGTGTAGGGGTGTGGGACGGGGAGAGACTCACTTTTGTAACTAAAGAACATAGCTTAACATTTTCCCTCTGAATGGTCGTACAACCATTTCATTTTTACCAGGGCTTGGGGGCCCAATGCAAAGATGACGACTATTTATTAAAATGGAAAATATAATAAATCCTCATTTCATTAACTAAGATTCCATGAGTGCTCATTGTGGTCAGTGGAGGACAAGCACCTAATTAAACAGGCATTTATTGGACTCACAGAAAAAGGAAATGGGAAATTGACCTTCACGGATGTGAGCGTCATTTTGGTGTCTTGACTGGAGAAACATTCTAGGCCAGATAATGAAATCTGGCCTTTTTTTTGGTTTGATGCATTTCCTTTGTGCCTTCTGAGACTGTAACGAGTCTAGTTTTATAACCTCCATCATCCACACGAGGAACAAAGGCTGTTGACCTTCATATACACAGGAGAATGCATTTGAGGGGATGACAGTAGCGTTCAAAAATGATAGCTGTTGTTTTTCTAAGGTAGGAGTGGTGCACACGCAGCGCTTTCAGAAATGATGAGGAAAGGCCGGGCGCAGTGGCTCACATCTTTAATCCCAGCACTTTGGGAGGCCGAGGCAGGCGGATCACCTGAGGTCAGGAGTTCGAGACCAGCCTGGCCAACATGGTGAAACCCCGTCTCTACTAAAAATACAGAAATTAGCCAGGTATGGTGGTGCACACCTGCAATCCCAGCTACTCAGGAGGCTGAGGCAAGAGAATCACTTGAATCTGGAAGGTGGAGGCTGCAGTGAACCAAGATCATGCCATTGCACTCCAGCCTGGGCAACAGAGCGAGACTCTGTCTCAAGAAATGAAAGACAGCCACCGTAAAGAAGACAAAGCTGAAAACCTGTGCCTCGTGAAACTGAAATGTAGAGCAGAGAACATCAGAGCTGGTGGGGGCCCCTTAGAAACCATCTCATCCAGCCTCCTGGTTTTTGACACCAAGAAACAGGTACAGGGGTTGTCCCTTGTCTGAGGCCTCAGGGGTGGGTAGTGTACAGCTGGGGAAGGAACCTAGGGCTCCTGATGGTGCAGTCCAGGCTCTTGAACCCTACTCCACACAACCTTGCCCCCTTCCTCAACAGGTCCCTCTTCAGGCTCAGTTGCCTTTCCTTCCAGCTCACAAACCCAGATATTTTCTTTACATACCAGAAGTACCTGATAGAAGTTCAACAAGCAGCAACAGTGGGCTTCGAACTTAGCGCTGCACGGCTCCAAAGTCAGAGATCTTAAAGTATTCTCTATATCACTCTTCAAGGGAAGGTATCCTGGAGCTACTGCAAAATGCTTGTTAGGAACCTGTAACCCCAAACAGAGCTTCTCATGGGCTCTGTACTATACCAGGTGCTGTGGGGATGGGAAGAGGAGCACCTATGGGATTCCTTGATCTCCATATTTCTAGTACATGGGTTGGAGTAAAGCAAGTGATTGCATCTCCAACATAGGTTCCTGGGGACCCTGGTGGTGTGCTGGGAGGCCAAGGAACATCAGTATACCCAAGGCTCATCTTCCTAGAGGGTCAGTTGTACTAAGCAATTTTTGCAGAGTGATGTTATATCAAAACACATGACTTTCTTTAAATAAGATCCAAAATGGGCATAAACTTTTTTGGGGGGATGGGGGCGGGGGAACAGGGACTTGCTCTATTGCCCCAGCTGGAGCGCAGTGGAGCAATCTTGGCTCACTGCAGCCTTCGCCTCCTGGGCTCCAGCAGTCCTCCCACCTCAGCCTCCCAGGTGGTATAAGCGAGTTGTTTAGTGTAAGGAGGTGTTAAAGACACGCTAGCCTCAAGCAGAGACTTTCCCTGTGATGTAACCAAAAGGACAGGAAGAGTTTTGCAAAGGCAATAACTTTCTCTCTGTGTGATTGATTAATTCCACACCTGAGGGCCCCTAAAATCATCTCATGTTCTACCCAAATCATTGGTACACATCCCACATTTGGGGCAACAACATTCAAATCACAAAATACCCCCCAAAAAGCACAGTTTCTGAGGTCTGGCCAACCACATAGTGAAGAACACTTGTTGGCGTCAACATACTTGGGTTTGAACACCAGTCCCGATCGTTCCAGTGTGGGAGAGGTTGGCCAAGTGTGTCGACCTCATTGTGCACCACGTGGAAATGGCAGCAACACTGGCTACCTCGCGAAGCTGGGGAGAGGGTCACATGAGATGAGCCTCAGGGTGGCTTTGTGAACCCCTGGAAAGGCACAGACAGTGGGCACTGATGGGCCACATGCTGGGATGAAGGGGGGAAGCTGCATGCCTCAGTGAAAGACTTCGTTTTGTTCTTGCACCTGGTACCCAGCCCGTGCCACATGGTTTCAAGATGGCTCTTGATTATTAAATGGTGCCACTGCTGATGATAGTTATACCAAACCACAGACCCCAAAGTATTTTTTTCTCTTCCACTGAGTCTTTTTATTTCAATATCAGCTGAGGCTATTGAACCATTTGACATAGTAAAATGTTTTAGAAAGGCTGTAGTAATACCCTGTATCTTGCTAACATTTTTACGGTTTTTAAGCCTTACCTGTTCATAATTCTAATATTTTGACCTTCATAACCACATTGTAGATTTCTAGGCTAGAAGTAGGCAGGGCAATTATCTTCAAACTGCCCTTGATCTTTTCCAGAATAAGAGGGATAAATAATTATTTTATGTATGAGTTGACTGGGACTCAGATTGACAGTGGTTCTAGAGTAAGCTCGGAAATCCTTTACTGTGGTGTTCTACTGGTAATTTTCTATTACCCTGATTTCTTCTACATGTATGAATTGGAATTCTTCTTTGTGGAAGAGATTTTCCTTCTCCCCCATTGTTTTAAAACGTTAAAGAACTTAACTTTAACATTTCTTGTAGAGTAGATTTTCTGGCAGTGAGTTCCCTCAGTTTTTGTTGGTCTGAGAAAGCCTTTGTTTCTTCTCTATTTTTGAAAGGTGTTTTTGATGGATATAGAATTTTGTATTGACAGGTATTTTGTAAAAATCAGCACTTTAATGATGTCACACCATTGCCTTCTGATTTGTATGGTTCCATATGAGAAGTCTGCTGTAACTCCTTTCTTGTTCCTGTGAATGTAATGTTCCTTTCTTCTCTGGCTGCCTTCAAGATTTTGTCTTTTGTTTTCTGCAGTTTGAATATAATATGTCTAGATGCGTGTGGTGGGTGGGTGGGGGTGTGTGTGTGTGTTGTAAAACCAAAGTAATAATTGCCACAAGCAAGATCCACCGATGGATGCTAAAAGTAAGGGTGTAGAAGTTTAAGCCACAAAGGATATTTGCAGTCTCAAAGGATCTCCACCAAAATATTTGGTAATTACAAAGAGAAAAATAGTAACTTTACAGTGGAGAATTCTGGCAGATATCAAATTAATCAAGTGACCAGAGTTAACCTCGCCATTAGCACCTACCAACATCGTGTGCCACCTGACTGACGCATTGAGAAGGCACAGCATCTCTGCGGACCCCTTCACAAGAACTTCAGTCTAATCAGGAGAAAATACCTGACAAACCCCAAATCGAGGGGCATTCTACGAAGTAACTAATCAATACTCTTCAAAAATCTCAAAATAGGAAATATAAGTAAAGCCTGATGAACTGTTGTGGATTGGAGGAGACTGAGGAGGCCTGACAAATGAGGCAGGAGCACCACGGGCCTTAACCATCAGCATATTCCATCTGGATTTTTTAAGTGGAATCCAACAGTTCATGGACTCATTTCCTTAACACAGTGTCTGTGATTCAGTCCCAATACAGAGAACTTGCACGTTGCAAAGAAAATCCACCTGATGACAGTAATTATCCAAACTTCTGACTCACCTTTTTCACTGCCTTAAAACACATCTTTTGCCACTAACCAAACACAATTCTGTCAGCGGGGAGCCAAGCTGGGGTTTGGGAGGAGGTCAGGCCTCTTTCCACACAGTTCTGGGTTTATTTTCCATGAAGCCCTCTTCTTCATCCAAGAAGAAAGTGTCCTTCGTCCAAGGCCATTCCTATCCCAATGCCTGCAGTCACACACCCTGAGAGGCAAGCCCATCTGGGACTATCTGGCATGCTTGCTGTCCGCAGAAATTGCTTGGAGGATTTCAGGAGTAGCTCCTTTGCTGCCATCACAGGAGTCTGGGGACACAGAGAACATCTACTCCCTGGAGAGAGTGAGGAAGCAGAAATCTGGTGGTGGTTGGCCACGTCTCAGGTTTACAGCCTGCCCAAAGGGTGTGTAATCCCAGCAGGTTAATTTTCTAGAACCCAAGAAGCAGGATGCATTCCAGGCCCTCTGTTTTCCTCTGGGAGCTTTTACAAGGCCAAAACATCGGACTGAAATGATGACAGGCTCAGCAGCTCCCTGATTACACTCTATCCTGGAGCTCGGAACCCATTTCTATAGGACCCATAATTGGAGAGTCTACCAAACACTCCCCCAGAAATGTACCCCCAACCCATCAACTGACGACGGGTTACATGAAGGGCACCACTTAACCATTTGCTGGCACACAAATATACCACGGGTAGGGGGTTGGTGAGAAGGAGAATGGAGATAGTTATTTTAACTCTCCCTTTCTTTCTGGGGAAAGAAAATGATTATTTTAAAGTCATGTTACTGGAGAAAAGTAACACCTGCCTCCAAGTCTAAGTTAAAGGTCACAGAACATCTGAATCACATTTCCTTTCCTTCTCCTTTTCCTTCTCCACCACGAGGGCCTTCTGGAAGATTCTCCTCTGGCTTTCCCAAATCTCCTACATGCCCAGCTCCGGCTATGGGGCGCCTCGTGTCCTTGATTGGAGGCATTTGAGGTCAGTGCTTAGGGGGCTTCTCGATGCAAAGTCTTCGGAGCCTGGGGCTCCATCAAAGTCCCTCTGAATGAGAAGCGCTATAGGTGGGCCTGGAACTCTGCATTTCTAGAGAACTTCAGAGGTGTTCTGAGAGGGAGCTGCTGGCCTGCTTCATTCAGCATCATCAGCCTGGATCTGGGCCCTGCTTTTGAGTCTGGCCCGTTCTCCCCACTGGCGAAGGTTTCAGTCTGGGTCCTTCTGACTGAGTTGCCTGAGTTGTGTTGAGAGATCTGCTCACCGTCTCCACGCACTTGCCCCATCCCTACAGGCTGCCTAGTTTGGGGCCTGCTCATCCTCGTATAGCCTCTTTGTTACAAATTCCAACACCTTTGGCCTAACTCTCCTCCATTTAGCATCTGTGCAGGAGCCTGTTCCACCAGTGCCCAATTCTCAAACATTGTCCCCTCCCCTGTCGACCCAAGCATCATCTAATTTTGCTCAGAGTTCAGGCTGGAAGCTACTTATGGCGTCAATGCTGAATGAGAAAGGGTCCCTGGAGCTGGCCAGAGCCAAGATATATGGATGGGCGGAGCTGAAGAAAGCAGACTGGACTGTGACAGAAGCATGATGTTAATGGATTGGCACAGCTAATCTGCAGAAAGAGGAGAGGATGGAGGCGAGTGGGGGCAGCGCGAAGTCTAGGGCTCAGGGTAGAGGAGAAAGGGGCAGACTCAGCGAAAGTTTCGGTCCCCACCACTTCCAGTTTTCCTGCTGGCCTATGGCAGGCAGCCCTGACACACAGGGTAAGTAGGACTAACCACAGGAGCCATACCAGGTGGGGCGATGCCAACTTATTGGGCCACTGGGCGCACCCTGCTTCTATTATCTGTCCACCTAACAAAACACCTAGCAAAACCTAGGCCTGCCCTGTGCTCTCTGGGTAAACACTTTGCCAGCCTCCCAGTATCAGAGATCATGCCATTGTCTCCAAGGACCTGCCCCACCTCTAAGGGCTGCCTAGTGTGGGGCCCACGCCTCCTGTTCTGGTCTGCTGCGTTACAAATTCCAACACCTTCAGCGTAGCTGTCCCTCCTTGCAGGAGCAAGGAGAGGGGTCCGGAGCCAACAGACAGCCTTGGTCAGTCATTTGTCATTCTTAGTGCCTCTGTTTGCCAGGCACTGGGATAGTGGTGAGTGAAACAGACCCAGGAGCAATCCTGTCCTCAATAACCTGAAGTGTTGTGAGAGAGGGCAGCAAGGGACCATGTAAATGAATATGGAACTTCTGCCCCTAACCAGTGCTGGGAACAAAAAGGACATGGAAGCCAGGTCAGGCCTCTGGCATCAGGGAAGAGGAATGGTTTCTGCTGAGCTGGTCAGAAGCCCAAGGGACAAACATAATCTAGGGGCCCTTAATCTAGGCCCATCACTAGATTAAAGGAGTGATGGGCCTCACTGGGGTCTTCATGGGCTGGACCGGATTCCCAGCTGGGGCACCTGAGAACCCTGGCCTTGAAACCTCCCCAACCAAGGCACTGGGTGTATTTGTCCATTTTGCATTGCTATAAAGGAATACCGAGACTGGGTCACTTATAAGAAAAAATAGTTGATGTGGCTCACTGTTCTGCAGACTGTACAAGAAGCATGGCACGAGCATCTGCTTCTGATGAGGCTTCAGGAAGCTTTCATTCATGATGGAAGAGAAAGGGGAGCAGGCATGCCACGTGGTGAGAGAGGGAGCAAGGGGCGGGGTGGGGGAGGGCAGGAGGTCCCAGACTCTTTAAAAACCAGATCTCCTGTGAACTAACAGAGTGAGATCTCACTCATTACTGTGAGGATGAGGATTGCACCAAGACATTCATGACGGACCCACCCCCATGACCCAGACACTCCCATTAGGCTCCACCTCCAACGCTGGGGATCAACTTTCATCCGGAGATTTGGAGGGGACAAATATTCACACTATACCATGGCACAAAAGGCTCAGGTCATCCTGAAAAACAATCCTTCAGGCAGAGAACAGGGCTAGGACAGGCTTTGGACAGGTAGGACAGGCTCCAAATTAGACTCCTGGTGCCTGCTGGGAGGGCTTGGAAAAGTGGCCACTGCTCTCTGAGCTTCAGTTTCACCATCTATGAAAATGGAACTGCACAAGGATGACACACAAATTCATGAGACGTCCCATGAGAAAAGAAAGACCCAAGAAAGATGCACCCATTCTAACCAGAAAGATGCACTCCAGCCAGGCAAGGTGTCTCACGTCTGGAATCCCAACACTTCCGGAGGTCGAGGTGGGCAAATCACTTGAGCCCAGGAGTTCAAGACCAGCCTGGGCAACACGGCACAACCCCATCTCTACAAAATATACAAAAATTAGTCGAGTGTGGTGGTGGCAACTGTAGTCCCA
Source organism: Mandrillus leucophaeus (assembly GCF_000951045.1). Classification (NCBI taxonomy): domain Eukaryota; kingdom Metazoa; phylum Chordata; class Mammalia; order Primates; family Cercopithecidae; genus Mandrillus; species Mandrillus leucophaeus. Next base: position 4,862,739 of record NW_012101410.1, read on the forward strand.
GCTGCCCAGGAGGCTGAGGTGGGAGGCTCACCTGAGCCCAGGAGGTCAAGGCTGCAGTGAGCTGTGATTCCCAGCCTTGGCAACAGAGCGAGACCTTGTCTCAAACAAAACAAAACAAAAAAAGATGCTTTCCACAGGAAGCCTGCTGGGATTCCCTCATGCGTGGACTGACTCTCCACCCCAAGTGTCCTGATGGTTGCAAGGGCTGACACATGACTCTGCAAATCAGGGCACCTTGTCTACCAGGCACAGCTAGCACTGTGCCCTGGGCCCACAATACCAGCAGGGGCCTGCAAAAATGCTTTAACCTTTTTTAAATCAGAAGAACAGGCTGGATGTAGTGGTCCATGCCTGTAATTCCAGCACTTTGGGAGGCCCAGGTGGGCAAATCGCTTGAGTTCATGAGTTTGAGACCAGCCTGGGCAACATGGTGAAACCCCATCTCTACAAAAGATACACAAATTAGCCAGATGTGGTGGTGCATACCTGTAGTCCCAGCTACTCAGAGGGCTAAGGTGGGAGAATGGTTTGAGCCCGGGAGGCAGAGGTTTCAGTGAGCCGAGGTGGCACCACTGCATTCCAGCCTGGGTGATAGAGCCAGAACTTGTCTCAAAAATTTAAAAATTTAAAATTAAATAAATCAGAAGAACACAAGAATATGATCTGCCCTTGATAATATTTCTCTCTCTACCAACACAATCATAAAATATAATTTTAATACGTTTTATAGAGAAAAGAGACCACAAAAGTCATACCACGGCTCTGCTTGAAGTGCAGGTAATTGAAATTTCACTCTTAGTGATTTCTGCATTAAATGCAGGTCCCTGAGGACCTGGGGCTTCCAGGCTCCCTCGGGGTAAATGTTTGTCAGCCAGTGCTCCTAATAACAGTGGAAAGAAACAGCCAGAGAGGGCAGGGCGAGGTGGCTCACGTCTGTAATCCCAGCACTTTGGGAGGCTGAGGCTGGCAGATCACATAAGATCAGGAGTTCGAGACCAGCCTGGCCAACATGAAACCCATCTCTACTAAAAATACAAAAATTAGCGGGGTGTGGTGGCACGTGCCTGTCCCAGCTACTCGGGAAGCTGAGGAGGGAGAATCCCTTGAACCCGGGAGGCAGAGGTTGTGGTGAGCCGAGATGGCTCCACTGCACTCCAGCCTGGGCGACCTCTAGGGGGCAGTGTTGATAGCGGTAAGGAGTGGCTGAAGGTACAGTCCACGATGTTGCTAAGGGTTGGACTTGACCTTAAGCACACTTTTTCTATTAGCTCCACTGGAACTGCCCTCACTCCATGCTAATTAGATTAATGGTAAATAGCATAAATACATGGACAAATAGGCTAACAGGTTAGTTTGAAATTATAAATGAAATTAAATGCACAGAGCCCTCATCTCTGGAGAAAGAGGCAAGATTGTAATCAGTGGAGTACGACCAGGCATCCCCACCTTCAGGGGGCTCAGTGCCTAGAGAGAAAGATGCAGAAGGAAACAAATAATCACAAACTATTATTACACTAAAGGGACAGCGGGAATGGAGAAGAGGGAAAAGTTATGCCTCAAAGAGTCAGGGATGATTTCGCGAAGAGGCTGCATTTACAGTGGGTCTTGATGGATGTCTAGGAATTTGCCAGATGAAGAATCAATGTGAGATGATGAAGGAACATGACATTTGGACTCAAGCAGGCCAACGCTTCAATCCCAGCCTTGTTCTTTTCTATCGATGTGACCAGAGACAAGTTATTTCGCCTCTCTGAGATCGTTTCCTTATCCATAAGATACCTACAATTAGGAGTTCCTTAGAGGATTAAAGGCAATAACATACATACAATCCCTGGCACCTGATAGGCTTTTTGTAAATAGTAGCTACTAAAAGGAGATGTGTTGGAAACTGAGGGTTTGTACAAAGGTACGTTGCAAGCATGAGTCACACAAAATTGGGGAGAGGGTGGGCCGGAAGCGTGGGATTCCAGAGAACCTGGGTCTGAATCTCTTGCAGTCCTTGATGTATCAGCTGTGTGGCCCTGGGTGAGTTATTAACTTCTCTGCAACTGTAAAATGGGGTAATGACGGCACAGCCTTGGAGAGCTATTGTGATGATACAATGAGTTAGTGCAAGTAAAATGCCCAGTGCAGAGTGAGCCATCAGCAAATGGCAGCTATTACTGCTCTTTCATCATCACCCTTGCTTTTTTGGCATCATTGGGAAGAGGAAGTGAGGGACTGGGGCTGAGAATGAACAGATCATATCTGACCCTCCACCGATCTTGATATGCTATATTGATTGGTTTATCATCCCTTCATTGTCTCTCCCTATTAGAATATAACCTCCAATGAGATGGGCTCGTTGTCTTGTTCACTGCTCTATGCCCAGTGTCTAGCAGAGGACCTGACACATAGGACAATCGGCCCTCCCTATCCATGGATTCTGCATCCACGGATTCAACCATCTCTGATTGAAAATATCCAGGGTCCGACGTGATGGCTCACAGCACTTTGGGAGGCCAAGACAGGCAACTAACTTGAGTCCAGGAGCTCAAGACCAGCCTGGGCAACATAGTAAAATTCTGTCTGTACAAAAATATGCAAAAAAAAAAAAAATTAGCCAGGTATGGTGGTGCATGCATGTAGTCCCAGCTACTGGAGAGGCTGAGGTGGGAGGATCACCCAAGCCCAGGAAGTTGAGGCTGCAGTGAGCCGAGCTGTGATCACACCACTACACTCCAGCATGGCTGACAGAATGAGACCATGTCTCAAAAGAAAATATTCAGGAAAACAATTCTACGAAGTTCCAAAAAGCAAAATTTGCATTTGCTATGCACTGAGTGCATTGAATCTATATAAATGAAGTGATGTGTAAGCATTGTCTCTCCTTCTGCCTTATGCCCCTCATTCAAATTCTTTCTTCTGAGGAGGCAAGAACTGAGGTTGCTGCAGACCCATATGGATTCGCCACCACTAACAGTACTATGCTAAACCCTTTTGTGTATTTTATTTCGCTTAATGCTCAAAGCAATCCTAAGGGGAATGTTTTTTATTCCCATTAGACAGATGAAAAACTGAGACAAACTAGGTGGTCCGAAGCAATAGAAATGTATTCTCTCCCATAGTTTTGAAGGCTACGAGTTCTCTCTTTATAAGAACACCAGTCACATTGGAGTAAGGGCCCACCCTACATTAGTATTAACCCACCCAACTTAATTAATTATATCTAAGGTCATGCAGTCATTAGCTGTCATTCATGTGACCATCCTCTCAATCCCCAGGTTTCTGTGGAGGGTTAAGGGAACACCTTCACTGCTATTTGAGTATCACCGCGTGTCATAGCTTCAAGTAACCAGTGTCATTTGCAAACCTGGATGGAAACCCTTGGGGGTTTGTATCAGTTTGCTTTTGCTACAGTAATCCTGCATAACAAAAAAGTCTCAAAACCTCAGTGGTGTACAACAATGAGCACTGGTTCGGCTCACGTGGCCCTGCTCTTGGCCACGTGTCTCTAATCTTCCTAATGAGTCTGCAAGCTGCCTGGAGCATTCTTCTCATGGTGATGGCAGAGGCACACGAGGGCCGGTAGAGATGCAAAAGATCAAGCATAAATGATTAAACATCACTTCCATCTGACTGCATAACCAACATCAGTCACATGGCCAACCCAAAGTCAAGGGCAGGAAAACATACACCACCCATGGAAATGAGGGGGCTGCAAAGTCACATTGTTACCAGAAAGGGGTCCCAATCCAGACCCCAAGAGAGGGTTCTAGGATCTTACACAAGAAAGACAGGGCCAGTGCATAACGTGAAAAGCAAATTTATTAAGAAAACAAAGGAAGAAGAATGCCTACTCCATAGGAAGAGCAGCCCTGAGGGCTGCTGGCTACCCATTTTTATGGATATTTCTTGATTATATGCTAAACAAGGGGTGGATCATTCATGAGTTCTCTGGGAAAAAGGTGGGCAATTGCTGGAACTGAGGATTCCTCCCATTTTTAGACCATATAGGGTAACTTCCTGATGTTGCCGTGGCATTTGTAAACTGTCATGGTGCTGGTGGGAGTGTCTTTTAGCCTGCTAATGCATTATGGTTAGTATATAATGAGCAGTGAGGATGGCTGGAGGTCACTCTTGTTGCCTTCTTGGCTTTGGTGGATTTCAGCTGGCTTATTTACTGCAACCTGTTTTATCAGCATGGTCTTTATGACCTGTATCTTGTGCTGACGTCCTATCTCATCCTGTGACTTAGAACACCTAACGTCCTGGGAAGGCAGCCAGTAGGTCTCAGCCTCATTTTATCCAACCCCTATTCAAGATGGAGTTGCTATGATTCAAATGCCTCTGACAACATGGCAAAAGGTGTGGATTCAGGGAAAAGGGGAGATTTGTGGTCGTTCTCTCTCTCTCTTCCTTGGTACCTGGCAGCATTTGGGGATACAAATGAGATATGGGAAGGTCCAGAGGACAACGGATTTGCTGACTTCTCTCCTCCCCCTCACTGGGATGAACTGGTGTTGCTTTGACTAGTCACACTTCAGTGTGTTGTGAAAAAATATTCACTGTACTTTTTCTTTACTTCATTGTATCTCATGATAATATTAATGATAATATAATTTACAGTTGTCTGGGTCTTGAAAGACTACAAGGCATTTATTGTCTTACTGTTCCTCATATTACCCTGGAAAGCATGCAGAGGGGGGAGTGAGCCCATGATGATATATAATTAATAACAACAGCAACAATAGCAGCTGGCACTTCATCAGCTCTTGCTTTGTTCCAGGCACTGATGAACAAAACGGACTCATTTAAGACAGAGTAATTGCTCATCACTGGGGCTCTAGAATCAGAATCTGCCTAGGAACCTCAGGGGGTCTGCTTCACAGCTGTGTGGACTGGGGCAACTTACTTAACCTTTCTGTATTCATTTCCTAAAGCTGCTGCAACAAATCACCACCAACTTGGTGGCTTAAGACAACAGAAATTTATTCTCTCCCACAGTTCTGAAGGTTAGAATGTAGAGACCTCATGATAAGTAAGCAACAAGGAGGAAGGGGCCCCAGGTTGGGGAGGGTTCCAGAGGGGAAGAACAATGAAAAATTGTTCTGAGAGACCAGCTCATCACAAATAAACTGCAGGCACCACAACTTCATTCTGCAGGTAGCCCCTCTGGCACAACCCATAAAACTTCCCTCCAGCCCCTGCCTCTTGGCAGACAGCCCCTTCTCTGCTGTGCTGCACATTGCTTGATTGGTCTTTCTTTTTTCCTTTCTTTTCTTTTCTTTTCTTTTCTTTCTTTCTTTCTTTCTTTGTGTCTTTCTTCTTTCTTTGTGTCTTCCTTCTTTCTTTCTTTCTTCTTTCTTTCTGCTTTCTTTCTCTTTCTTCTTTCTTTCTCTTTCTTTCTTCTTTCTTCTTTTTCTTTCTCTCTTTCTTTCTTTTTCTTTCTTTCTTCTTTCTTTCCTTTTTTTTTTTTGAGACTGAACCCAGGCTGGAGTGCAGTGGCATGATCTTAGCTCACTACAACCTCTGCCTCCCTGTTTCAAGTGATTCTCATTCCTCAGCCTCCTGAGTAGCTTGGATTACGGGCGCCCACCACCACACCTGGCTAATTTTTGTATTTTTATCAGAGACAGGGTTTCACCATGTTGGCCAGGGTGGTCTTGAACTCCTGACCTCAAGTGATCCACCTGCCTCAGCCCCCCAAAGTGCTGGGATTGCAGGCATGAGCCACTGCACCCAGTCCCATTGCTTTCTTGTAATGTATTTTTATACTGTCTCTAATAAGTCTTTTTTCTGCTTTTCTTCACCCACAACTCTCTTGGTAAATTCCTTTACCACTCATGCCACTGGGCCCAGCTAGTCACTACCTATGACATAGAAGTCCTCTCTTTATAAGAACACCAGTCATACTAGAGTAAGGGTCCACTCTGTGTTGGTATTAATCCAACCAACTTAACTAATTATGTCTGCAATGACCCAATTTCAAATAAGGTCCCGTTTTAAGGTTCATGGGTTTTGGGAGGACACTAGCCAACTCAGTACACTCTCAAAGACTTGTTTCTTTCCTTTTCCATCTATGAAATGGTGCTGTTAATAGGTTCTATGTTAGAGGATTGATACGAGGATTGGGTAAGAAATGGCTGGACAGCTCTTGGTTCAGAGTCTGTCACACTGAAAGTGCTCATCATATAGAAGCTGTCATAATCACTGTCAACATCATCTCCACTTCGTAGTTGAAGAAACCAGATCCAGAGAGGGAAAGTTGGTTGTGCTCCTCTGTGTGATGGAGCCAAGTTTTCTAATTCCTGAGCCAGTATGGCATGCATACAGTAGATGCTTAATAAATGTTCCATGACAATGTAAACCAAAATTAATATTTGAAGCCCCTCAACCAATGGAATGGACCTCTCCTCTCAGCCAAGGCATCCCTAAACTCTCCTGATGGGAAGTGGGGTTGGATGTGCCTCATTACACCCTCCTCCTTTGGGAATTCAGGCACAGCTGACCAGCTTTTAAAGACATTAAAACAGAGACCTTAAGGCCAATAAAGCAGACTCTTGGCAGCAATGAGATACCAACATGACAGATAGCAGGCCTTAGAAGAAATCAAAGCATTTTGCCCCAAAATATATTTCTTTGACATATTTTGAAATGGCCTTGCAAAGCTGTCTCTTGTGGGGAAAACTCTCCCTTTCTAGGAATTTTCCTGATCGAGGAGAGAATTAACTAAGAGTCTGCCACTTTTTAAAGTCTAATAAGAAACATTTTTTTTTTGAGGCGGAGTCTCACTTTGTCGCCCAGACTGGAGTGCAGTGGTGCTATCTCTGCTCACTACAAGCTCCGCCTCCTGGGTTCACACCATTCTCCTGCCTTAGCCTCCCCAGTAGCTGGGACTACAGGCGCCCGCCACCATGCCCAGCTAATTTTTTTTTTGTATATTTAGTAGAGACAGGGTTTCACTGTGTTAGCCAGTGAATCTGCCCTGGCTCCTGACCTCGTGATCCGCCCACCTCGGCCTCCCAAAGTGCTGGGATTACAGGCATGAGCCACCGCACCTGGCCAAGAAACATTTACAATTTAGTCTCTCTGAAGCATGCAGCCTGGAGGCTTCATCTGCCTAATAAAAACCTTGGTCTTCACAATCCCTTATCTTAACCCCGACACTTTCTTCCATTGATTCCAGGTCTTTAGATAAACTCTTTCAACCAATTGCCAATCAGGAAATCTTCAAATTCACCTATGGCCTGGAAGCACCCCCTACTGCCCTTGCCACCCCTCTCTCCACTTCAAGTTGTCCCCACTTTCTGGACAGAATCAATGTAAATCTTACATGTAGTGACTGATGACTTATGTCTTCCTAAAACATAAAATCAAGCTGTAGCCTGACCACCTTAGGCACATATTCTCAGTTTGACCACCCAATGGGTTCACCTCGCCTGCTGCCTACACAGAGCCAATTTCTCAAGACAGGGGAATTGCAAGAGAGAAAGAGTAATTCTTGCAGAGCTGGCTGTGTGGGAGACCAGGGTTTTATCGTTACTCAAATCAGTCTCCACAAGCATTCGGGGATCAGAGTTTTTAAGGATAACTTGGTGGGTTGGGGGAAGTCAGCTAGCCAGGAGTGCTGATTGGTTAGGTAGGATATAAAATCATAGGGAATTGAAGCTGTCTTCTTGCACTGAGTCAGCTCATGAGTGGGGGCCACAAAATTAGATGAGCCAGTTAATTGATCCGGTGGTGCCAGCTGATCCACCAAGTGCAGGGTCTGCAAAATATCTCAAGCATTGATCTTAAGAGCAGTTTAGGGAATGTCAGAATCTTGTAGCCTCCAGCTGCATAACTCTTAAACCATAATTTCTAATCTTGAGGCTAATTTGCTAGTCCTACAAAGGCAATCTAATTCCCAGGCAAGAAGGAGGTTTGTTTTGGGAAAGGGATGTCATCGTCTTTGTTTTAAACTATAAACCATGATAAGTTTCTCCTAAAGTTAGTTCAGCCTACACCCAGGAATGAGCAAGGACAGCGTGGAGGTTGGAAGCAAGATGGAGTTGGCTATGTCAAATTTCATTCACTATCTCAGTGACAATTTTGCAATGGCAGTTTCATCAGGACCTTCTGACGCTGTGTCATGGGCATGTCCTTAACCCTGGCAAAATAAACTTCTAAGATGATTGAGACCTGTCTTACGTACTTTTTGGTTTACAGCAACAATCTGAAATCCAGTGGGTATGGAGCCCTGTGATCACTCAGGGTTGGAACCTAGAGGCCTAGAACGCAAGCCCTCTGACTATGAGAGCTTTCCATCTCTATCCCTGCTCCCTGGCTCTTCTCTGCCTTTAAAACCAGCTTTTTATTCCACTGCTCTCTGCTGGGGGTTAGGGCTGACACACCTGGATAATAATGTTTGCTACTAATTTTGCAAATGGGATTCCATTAATTAATCAGCCTGTTGCTGGCAGCTGCCTGGCTGGAATTCTTTCAGCAGCTGGCTTTTTGGCTGTTAAAATGCCACAGGGACTTGTTGCTTAATGCATTTTCCCAGGGAGTTTGTTCTGTCAAGAAGGCTTTGCCAAAACAGAGAAAGCCCACTCTTGTTAACGAATTGCACCTAATCTTATCTCCATGTGGGCTTCACTAGCTGATTCCTCCTGGGAGTTCAGGAAGCTTGTGGGAACATGTATGTATGCACTGGAAGCGGGGGTGAGGTCTGCTGGCATAATGTGGGCAAGTTTGGGCAGAGCTGGGCCCAAGCAGGTTGTGGTAGAGATAGAGGTCAGCTCAGAGGTCAGCTCAGATGGGGCTGTTTGGCTCTTGTCCCAGCACCCATCTGTACCACCCTCCCACCATGGCCTCAGTTCTATTCTCTGTCATTTCCCCCATACACAAGCCACTGGATCAGATTAAGGTCTCAGGAAACAGGCACAAAACAGACATGGCCACTGAAATCTTGGCTCAAACAGGGGATAAGGCAAACATAACCTCCCTAATTAAGTCAATGAATGAAAAGACCTTCAGAAAAGAAGGCAGGAACGCAATCTGCTGAGAGGATCATAAAATGTTTTATTGACAGGTGGCATCTGAGTGGGTCTAGAAGGTTGAATGGGAATTCAATGGCTGCTGGCAGAGTTACAAACATGAGAAAAAGCAGGGAGGTGGGAATCCCAGGGCATATATGAGAAACATTGATTTCAGCCAATTTGGCTGAAAAACAGGGAATTAGAAGCAACTAGAGAGGCGATAACAAATAATAATAACAATCCCCTCTGAGAAGTCAATCTGTAAATCAACAAGCACTAGAAAATGTCTACAAGCTCATCAGAGTCCCAGTTTCTTAATGTGATGGGTGATCCAGAAGCTATTAGTAAGCCCTCAGCAAGAGTGTCCCCAAGGCTGTGGCTAAAACACACTTCCACCCACAGTCCAGCCCCTGGGACTCCCTCCATTCATCCCATTTCATTTCATCCTCATAGCACCTGAGGAGGTAAGACTATACGCCCACTCTACAGATGGGGAAAGTGAGGCCCAGGATTTTGAGGTGGGCAACAACATGTTCAGGGTCTTGTAGTGTGAAGTGCTGAAAAAAAAAAAAACGGTGAATAAAGGAGGCAGATTTTTCCAATTAACTTACATTACAGTCTTTTCAGAGTTTTCTTTAATAATTCAATGCATGTGTTCATTGAGGTGCTGGGGATAATAGGGTGACCCCAGGCTAGGAAGGGAACTGACACAGAGCCAATGATTACAGTAACACAGTGTTGCCATAACTTAGGGAATGGAAGGAGGGATTCCCAATGCCACCATGGAGCTCAAGGATGTCTTCCATGGAAGGTGAAGCCTGACTGAAAACTGAAGGAATCTCATCCTGTGCAGAAAGATGGACAGTGCCAGGAATTACAGGTGGAGGGAACAGCCTGTGCAAAGGCACAGAGACACAAAACACAAATTGACTAGAATGTAAGTTCCGTGAGAACAAGAGCTTTGTCTTCATCAATATGTCCAGGCCCTGGCCATAATAGGTGCTCAATGAATATTGAATACATGAATGAATAAATGTATCAACAACTGAAGTTAATTAACTTTCAGGAAGAGTTCAAACCACAAATTGTTTTAATCTTTTCCAACTTGTGGTTTCACCCATGTCTTGAGGAATCCTCCTTTCCATGCCTTAGGCAGATCCCTGCGTGTCTGTCCCTTCTAATATTAAAAACAGTCACATTTTTGGAAGACTCACTGTATTAAGAAGTTCACTCTAGTCCAAAGCATCCTCCATCCCCAGCTCAGACCCAATTCATGGCTCAAGACCTCACAGTGGGGAAGGGGTAAAGCCTTTCCTTATTCCCCTCCTCTTCCTACTCTGCTGCTTCTGGTGTCCCAGTGTCATGGCATGGGGAGGAGGGATTCGAGGAAAAGTTGCAGTCTTTCATTGAATCAGCTGTCTGCAACGAGCTGCACTGCATTTTGTTTTGCTTGTTTGTTCATTTGTTTGTTTGTTTTTCGAGACAGAGTCTTGCTCTGTTTCCCAGGCTGAAGCATAGTGGCATGATTACAGCTCACTGCAGAACTCCTGGGCTCAGGTGATCTTCTCACCTCAACCTCCCAAGTAGCTGGGATTACAGGCATGCACCACTACCCCCAGCTAATTTTTTGTATATTTTGTAGAGATGGAGTTTCACCACATTGCCCAGGCTGGTCTTGAACTCCTGGGCTCAAGCAATCTGCCCATCTTGGACTCCCAAAGTGCTGGGATTACAGGTATAAGCAAGCACACCTAGCCTGCATTACATTTTGGAAGGGCCATTCTTCATTGTCCTGAACTGTTGCATACATCACGAGATGTCCAGCACCCCTGCTCACTAAATACCAAGAGCAACCTCCCAATCACTGGGACAGCAGAAAACACAAACACCCCCTCATGCTGACAAATGCTCCCCAGGGAGTGATATCTGACTCTGAGAACAGAGTCACAGCAGAGGTATTTGCCAAGCTCTCCTGGCTGCCCCCACCTGGTAAAAATGCTAGCTCTTTCTTGAAGCACATTAGGGTTCTATAGAGGCTCCCTGTGGGGACCTTCACAAGCCCGGCCCCCTGAGTTTGGCCTTGCATTATCCAGATGACTTCTCATGATCCTCAGTTCCTGCCTGGGGATACAGACCATCTCCCTGCTGGGTTTCCCTCACACTGGCAGACAGCCTCTTGGTCGGGATCCATCAAAGGTTTGAGTCAGCTAATTTCTGTGGCATTCAGTTGTCCCAGGAGGAGTCACAGATGTGCCAGCTGCCCTGTGGCTGCCCTGTCTTTTCAGCAGCCACAAAAAGCTGACTTCATCATCATCTCTCTGCCAGTGAGGGACAGACATCAATCTCTGTCCCTGTGGGTTTTGTCCATTCTCATGCTGTAATAAAGACACACCTGAGACTGGGTAATTTATACAGGAAAGAAGTCTAAAGGACTCACAGTTCCACACGGCTGGGGAGGCCTCACAATCATGACAGAAGGTGAAGGAGGAGCAAAGGCATGTCTTACATGGCAGCAGGCAAGAGAGCTTGTACAGGGGAACTCCCATTTATAAAGCCACCAGATCTCCTGAGACTTGTTCACTACCATGAGAACAGTATGGAGGAAACCACACCCATGATTCAATTATCTCCACCTGCCCCTGCCCTTGATACATGGGGATTATTACAATTCAAGGTGAGATTTAGTTGGGGACACAGAGCCAAACCATATCATTCTACCCCTGGCCCCTCCCAAATATCATATCCTCACATTTCAAAACCAATCATGTATTCCCAATGGTCTCCCAAAGTCTTAACTCATTTCAGCATTAACCCAAAAGTCCATATTCCAAAGTTTCATCTGAAACAAGGCAAGTCCCTTCCACTTATGAATCTGTAAAATCAAAAGCAAGTTAGTTACTTCCTAGATACAATGGGGGTACAGGCATTTGGTAAATACGCTCACTCCAAATGGGAAAAATTGGCCAAAACGAAGGGACTACAGACCCCATGCAAATCAGAAATCCAGTGGGGCAGTCAAACTTTAAAGCTCCAAAATGATCTCTGTTGACTCCATGTCTCACATTCAGGTCACACTGATGCAAGAGGTGGATTCCCATGGTCTTGGGCAGCTCCACCCCTGTGGCTTTGCAGGGTACAGTCCCCTCCTGGCTCCTTTCATGGGCTGGCATCAAGTGTTTATGGTTTTTCCAGGCTCATGGTGCAAGCTGTCAGTGGATCTACAGTTCTGGGATCTGGAGGATGGTGGCCCTCTTCTCACAGCTCCAGTAGGCAGTGCCCCAGTGGGAACTCTGTGTGGGGACTCTGACCCCATAATTCCCTTCCACACTGCAGTAGCAGAGGTTCTCCATGAGGGCCCTATCCCTGCAGCAAACTTTTGCCTGGACATCCAGGCACTTCCATACATCCTCTGAAATCTAGGCAGAGGTTCTCAAACCTCAATTTTTGTCTTCTGTGCACCTGCAAGACCAACATCACATGGAAACTGCCAAGACTTGGGGCTTGTGCTCTCTGAAGCCACAGCCTGAGCTATACCTTGGCCCCTTTTAGCCACAGCTGGAGCAGCAGGGATGCAGGGCACCAAGTCCCAAAGTTGCACACAGCAGGGAGGCCCTGAATTCAGCCCAGGAAAACATTTTTCCCTCTGAGACCTCCAGGCATGTGATGGAAGGGGCTGCCATGAAGGTCTCTGACATGCCCTGGAGACATTTTCCCCATTGTCTTCTCAATTAGCATTTGGTTCCTTGTTACTTATGCAAATTTATGAGGCTGATTTGAATTTCTCCCCAGAAAGTGGCTTTTTCTTTTCTATCACATCATCAGGCTGTAAATTTTTCAAACTTTTATCCTATGTCACCTCTTGAATGCTTTGGTGCTTAAAAATTTTTTCTGCCAGATATCTTAAGTCATCTCTCTCAAGATCGAAGCTTAACAGATCTCTAGGGCAGGGGCAAAATGCCACTAGTCTTTTTGCATAGCAAGAGTGACCTTTACTCCAGTTTCCAACAAGTTCCTAATCTCCATCTGAGACCACCTCAGCCTGGACCTTATTGGCATTTTGGCCAAAGTCATTCAAGAAGTCTCTAGGAAGTTCCAAACTTCCTCACATCTTTCTGTCCTCATCTGAGCCCTCCAAACTGTTCCAATCTCAGCCTGTTACCTAGTTCCAGAGTCACTTCCACATTTTTGGGTATCTTTACAGCAGCATTCCCACTACCTAGTACCAATTTACTGTATTAGTCTGTTCTCATGCTGCTAATAAAGACATGCCCAAGACTGAGTAGCTTATAAAGGAAAGAGGTTTAATGGACTTATAGTTCCACATGGCTGGAGAGACCTCACAATCACAGTGGAAGGCAAAGGAGGAGCAAAGGCACATCTTACATGGTGGCAGGCAAGATAATTTGGGCAGGGGAACTCCCGTTTATAAAACCATCAGGTCTCCTGAGACTTATTCACTACCACAAGAACAACAGTATGAGGGAAACAGCCTCCAAGATTCAATTATCTCCACCTGCCCCCACTCTTGACACATGGAGATTATTACAATTCAAGGTGAGACTTGGGTGGGGACACAGCCAAACCATATCACTGTGGGTCCCCCGACTCCACTCATATGTGTCAAGTTCCACCAAAACTTCTCCCTCCCCATGCTGCAACCCGGTGCCCACACATGTCTGAAACTTAGCAAACCTGTAGCCAGGGACCAGATGCCAGTCCCCCTTTCTTACAGGAACCCCTGCCTCAAAGATGATTCTCCTTAAGCCTCACTCACTTAGCTTGGGAAGGAAAAGGGAAAATCCAAGCACTACCTGCCTCCATATGTACTCTCCTCTCTACAATGTCTAGTCATCTGTTACAGAGGTTGTTATGGCAGCTGGTGGGAGTTGATAAGACTAAGCCCTGCAGGTGCAGGGCATATCTGGCACCTATCTTGGCACATGGAAAAACAGGTTTTGACCCAATTTCTGAAACAGCTGTGAATGTCTCCTTCCATCTCCTCTTAAAAATGAGTGAATATACACGATGTGTTTGGGGAACTGTAAGAAGTTTCTTGTACCTAGAAGTCAAGTTGCGTATAGAGAAAAGAGTGAATGAGTCAGTTGGAATTCCAAAATGTGTGTACTGTTTATTATGTGCTCAGCTCTGCACTGTGGGCTCCCTATTAATTATCTCATTTAAAATCTAATTTTACAGAGAAAGAAACTAAGACTCAAAGAGGTCAAGTGACTTACCCAAAGTCATCCCAAGGAGGTGGTAAACAGTTGGGCTATGAACCAGGATGGTCTGGGGGCAGGCTTATTCTGAACTCCTGCTCTGATTAAAGTCGGGCTCTAGGAAGATCTATCCCGCTTGACTATAGCTGGGACCACAAACACCCATGGAGAGGCTCAGCCAAAAAACCAGAGGCTTAGTTACCTGAATGTCTATTATACCAACAACCGTCATTCTCAGCCTGCAGGAAGCAACACTGCCAATTTAATAACAAACTACTCCCTTATAAAACGAGTCCCACTAAGCCATTCTTCCCCTACACATCCTCTCCCTACACATGGGGTCAATATCTCTGTCCTAAGTCTCTTGCTGATGTCTGATTGTCAAATGTTGTCAAATGCAAATCAAATGCAGAGTAAAACTGAGAATCTTTCCAGTGATGCAGGACTTTGGGAAGCCCGTAGCAGTGATGTCAGGAACTGCTCCCATCACAAGCAACAGTCTGGCCCAGGGAGGATCTGGTGGAGACAGATTAGTTAATGCAACAAGATGAGGACTTCAACAGGGGGTCTGGGAGTAGAGACACCAAAAGACAAAGATTGTACTGTGAGAATGTAGAAAGGCCATCCGGTATTAAGTTTTTTGCTAAAGTGACCTTTCTGTGTGTGTCATGACAATCAAGAGGGAGTGAAAGATTTAGTATCAAACTCTCATATAAACTTGTCAGAGTAATTACTCTAAGAGGCCATCTCCAAATAATCAATATCGGATTTATTCTTTCTTCACTTTTAGAATTCATGCAGAGAGGTCATTACAACCTAAAATGTTATTATGTGTTAGTTTCATAATTACTATTTTTCAAAATTGAGTCCCAGTCATATTTTTTTCTCTACTTCCACCTTCTATTTCATTTCAGTCCTTGCTTTAAGGGACTAATAGGATTAGAACGGAGAGAAAAGATTAAGGTTAGAGAGACACAAAAGAGTCAAAGCTTTCATACTTCACCTGTGCCATGACAGAAGCAGTGAAGGTGGGAATGGCAGCTCGTGAGGGGTGTTACCAAAACTTGGTGGACGTGGCATGACTCTGCTGGGTCTGGGGAGGCTTCAGCCATTTCTTTATCCACATATATTCATTGAGTGCCTACCGTATGCCAGGAGTGGCACTGGGAACTCAGAAATGAGAAAGACCTTACACCTCATAATCTATTAGGAGAAGGAGATACACAAATAGGGCATTACTTTTCTTTTCTTTTTTTTTTTTTTTTTTTTGAGAAGGAGTCTTGCTCTGTTACCCAGGCTGGAGTGCAGTGGCACAATCTTGGCTCACTGCAACCTCTGCCTCTTGGGTTCAAGC
>NW_012101410.1:4879295-4880226 GCF_000951045.1 Mandrillus leucophaeus
GAGTCCCAGCAAACTAATGCATACGCTGAATGAAGAAGAGACAAGAGCTTCCTATTTATGCACAAAACATAAATAGAAAGAATTCAAGGCATACCGCTACAAAAAATGGTCAAACCACCAAGGAAGACAAGATAGGAAGAAACAAATTATCTACAAAACAACCAGAAAACAAATTACAAAATGGCAGTAGTAAATTCTTACTTACCAAGAATTACTTTGAAATTAAATGGATTAAATTCTCTAGTAAAAAGACATAGAGTGGCTAAACTGATTTTTTTAAAAGCACCAACTCTATGCTGCCTACAAGAGACTCACCTCACTTTTTAAGGATACACAGATTAAAAGTAAAAAGATGAAGAAAGATATTCCATGCAAATGGAAACCAAAAGAGAGCAGGGATATCCCATATTTATATCAGAAAAAAGTAAGCAACAAAACTATAAAATAAAGGGCAAAGAAGGATATTACATGATGATAAAGCGGTCAGTTTATCAAAAGGTCAGTTATCAAAAGGATATAACTATTTTGAATATATTTGCACCTGACTTAGGGATGCATATATAAAGAAAATGTTTAAGAAACTGAAGGGAGCCCGGGCACAGTGGCTCATACCTGTAATCCTATCATTTTGGGAGGCCAAGGCAGGTGGATCATTTGAGGTCAGGAGTTCGAGATCAGCCTGACCAACATGGTGAAACCCTGTCTCTACTAAAAAATCCAGAAAAAAACACAAAAAAATTAGCTGGGCATGGTGGCATATGCATGTAATCTCAGCTACTCAGGAGGCTGAGACAGGAGAATTGCTTGAACCCAGAAGGTGGAAGTTGCAGTGTGTCGAGATTGCGCCATTGCACTCCAGCCTGGGTGACAGAGTAAGACTCCATCTCAAAAGAAGAAAGGAAGAAGGAAAGAAAGAAAGAAGGAAGGAAGG
>NW_012101410.1:4885262-4886403 GCF_000951045.1 Mandrillus leucophaeus
TTTTTGAGAAGGAGTCTTGCTCTGTTACCCAGGCTGGAGTGCAGTGGCACAATCTTGGCTCACTGCAACCTCTGCCTCTTGGGTTCAAGCTATTCTCCTGCCTCATCCTCCCAAGTAGTTGGGACTACAGGCACATGTCACCACACCTGGCTAATTTTTTGTACTTTTTAGTAGAGAGAGGATTTCACCATGTTGGCCAGGCTTGTCTCAAACTCCCAGCCTCAAGCAATCTGCCCACTTCAGCCTCCCAATGTGCTGGGATTTACAGGCGTGAGCCACCACACCACACCAATCATTACTTTATAATGTGATTAGAAAGGAAGAAAGCTAATAGTCAATGTCCAGGGAATTCTGTTGTTAGGGGTTGAATTGTGTCCCTCTCCAAAAGACATATCTTGACCTCGAGTGCCTCAGAATGCGACCTTATTTGGAAACAAGGTCATTATAGATGTAATTATTTAAAATGAGGTCATATTGAAGTGGGTGGGCCCCTACTCCGATATGACTGGTGTCCTTCATTTTTATTTTTATTTTTTTATTTTTTGAGGCAGAGTCTCGCTCTGTTTCCCAGGCTGGAGTGCAGTGGTGTGATCAGCATGCATCAGCATGCTCAGCTAATTTTTGTATTTTTAGTAGAGATGGGGTTTTGCCATTTTGGCCAGGCTGGTCTCAAACTCCTGGGCTTAACCAATCTAGCCACCTCAGCCTCCCAAAGTGCTGCGATTACAGGCATCAGCCACCTTGCCCAGCTAATATGACTGGTGCCCTTTAAAGAAGAGATTTGTGTGAAGGCAGAGACACACAGGGAGATCACCATGTGATGATGGAGGCAGAGACTGAAGGTGTGCAGCTGCAAGCCATGGAGCACCAAGCAGTGCCAGCAACAGCAGAAATTAACAGAGAGGCATAGAACGGATTCTCTCCTGGAGCCTTCAAGGGAGAGCATGGCCCTTCCAGATCCTTGATTTTGGACTTCTAGTCTTTGAAACTGTGAGACAATACATTCCTGTTGTTTTAAGACACTTAGTTTGTGGTATGTTTTTACAGAGTCCCAGCAAACTAATGCATACGCTGAATGAAGAAGAGACAAGAGCTTCCTATTTATGCACAAAACATAAATAGAAAGAATTCAAGGCATACC
>NW_012101410.1:4890342-4901970 GCF_000951045.1 Mandrillus leucophaeus
AAAAAAAAATTAGCCAAGCCTGGTGGCAGGCTCCTGTAATAAAAAAAAAAAAAGAAAAAGAAAAAAAAAAAAAAATTAGCCAAGCCTGGTGGCAGGCTCCTGTAATCCCAGCAAGTCGGGAGGCTGAGGCAGGAGAATTGCTTGAACCCAGGAGGTGGAGGTTGCAGTAAGCCAAGATTGCACCACTGCACTCCAGCCTGGGTGACAGAGTGAGACTCTTTCTCAAAAAAAAAAAAAAAAATTAATATTTTTTAAATGTCCATACTACCCAAAGTGATATGCAGATTCAGTGCAATCCCTATCAAAATTCCAATGTCATTTTTTTACAGAAATAGAAAAAAAATTCCTAAAATTCATATGAAACCACAAAAGACCACAAAAGGCAATTATATTAGTCCATTCTCACATTGCTATAAAGAACTACCTAAGACTGTGTAATTTATAAAGGAAAGAGGTTTAATTGGCTCACAGTTCCAATGGCTGGGGAGGCCTCAGGAAACTTACAATCCTAGTAGAAGGGAGAAGGGGAAGCAAGCACATCTTCACATGGCAGGAGTAAAAAGAGAGAAAAGGGGGAAGTGCAACACACTTTTAAGCAGTCAGATCTTGTGAGAACTCACTATCACAAGAATAACAAAGGGAAAAATCTGCCCCCATGATCCAATCACCTCCTACCAGATCCCTCTTCTAACATGTGGGGATTACAATTCAACATGGGATTTGGGTGATAACATAGAGCCAAGCCATATCAGCAATCTTGAGCAAAAACAACACATCTGGAAGCATCACACTACCTGATTTCAAACTATATTACAAAGCTATAGTAATCAAAACAACATGTACTGGCATAAGAAGAGAAACATTGCCCAATGGAACAGAATAGAGGATACAGAAATAAATCTATGCCTTTATGGTCAATTTACTTTCAACAAAGGTGCCAAAAACACATGATGAGAAATGAATAGTTTCTTCAATAAAGTGTGTTGAGAAAATTGAATATCCACTGCAGAAGAGTAAAATTTGACTCTTATCTCATACCATATAAAAAAATCAAGTCAAAAAGGTTAAAGACTTAAATGTAAGACATGAAACTGTACAACTGCTAGAATAAAAAGGAGAAAAGCTATGTGACATTGGTCTGAGAAGTGACTTTTTGGATTTGACCCCAAAAGCATGGGCAACAAAAGCAAAAATAGCGTGGGATTGCATCAAACTAAAAAGCTTCTTCAAAGCAAAGAAAATGATGAACAGAGTGAAGAAACAAACTACAGATTGGGAGAAAATGTTTGCAAGCCATGCATCTGATAAAGGGTTAATATCCAAAATATATAAGGAGCTCAAACAGTTCAATAGCAAAGAAAAAGAAACTCAGATTAAAAAATGATCAAAGGACCTGAACATACATTTCTCGAAAGAAGACATACATATGGCTAACAAATACATGAAAAAATACTCAACATTATTAATCATCAGGGAAATGTAAATTAAAATCACAATGAGATATCACCTCACACCTGCGATAATGGCTAATATCAAAAAGAAGAAAGATAACAAATGCTGGTGAAGATGCAGAGAAAAGGGAACTCTTGTACACTTGTTGTGGGAGTGTAAGTTAGTGCAGCCATTATGAAAAACTGTATGGTGGTTCCTCAAGAACTAAAAATAGAACTGCAATATGATCTAGCAATTCCACTTCTGGGTATATATCCAAAGGATTTGAAATCAGTATGTCAAAGAGATAGCTTCACTCCCATGTTCACTGCAGCATTTTTCACAATAGCCAGGAGATGGAACCCACCTAATTGTCCAACAGATGATTAGATAAAGAAAATGTGGCATATATACACAATGGAATACTATTCAGCCTTCTGGAAGAAGGGAACTCTTTCATTTGCAACATGGATGAACTTGGAGGACATTATCCTAAGTGAAATAAGCCAGGCACAGAAAGACAAACTCCACATGATTTCACTTATATGAGGAAACTAAAACAATCAAACTCACAGAAGCAGAGAATAGAATGGTTGTTACCAGAGGCTAGGGATGGAGGGAATGGGGAGATGTTGGTCAAGTGGTACAAAGTTTCAGCAAGACAGGAGGAATAGGAAGAAATTTTTTTTGAGGCAGGGTCTCACTCTGTTGCCCAGGCTTCAGTGCAGTGACATATCATGGCTCTCCACAGTCATAAACTCCTGGGCTCAAATAATCCTCCTGCCTCAGCCTCTCAAGTAGCTGGGACTACAAACATGTGCCATCACACCCAGCTATTTTTTTTACAGAGACAAGTTCTTGCTATGTTGTTTAATTTATCGATAAGCTGATTCTCAGAGAGAAAAGAAAGGAAAATGGAGTCAGAGATTGACTGCAAAGGGCATGGGGGAACTTTAGGCTCTATAAAGTGTTCTAGAACTTGATCGTAGTGGTAGTTTCATGAGTGTATACTTTACCAAAACTCATTCAACTATATACTTAATATGGGTAAATTTTATGGTATATATATTATAGCACTGAAAAGGTGCTTTTTTTTTAAGACAAAATACTTAAACAGACATGGCACTTCATAGAAGAGCCCATATAAATAGCCAGTGAACCCATGAAAAAATGATCAACATCATTCGTCATCAGGAAAATACAAATTATAACCACAAATTATAAATACATTCCCACCAGATTGGCTAAAAGCAAAAGGACAGGTAATACTAAGTGATGGAGAAGATGAGGAGAAACCAGAACTTTTGTACACTGCTAATGAGAATGTAAAATTGTACGACAACTATGGAAAATAGTATCTCTTA
The DNA here is from genome assembly GCF_000951045.1 of Mandrillus leucophaeus. Classification (NCBI taxonomy): domain Eukaryota; kingdom Metazoa; phylum Chordata; class Mammalia; order Primates; family Cercopithecidae; genus Mandrillus; species Mandrillus leucophaeus. Next base: position 4,893,138 of record NW_012101410.1, read on the forward strand.
AAGCTGTGACCCAGCACTTCCACCCAAGAGACATGAGTGCATGTATCTACCAAAATATATGTATAGAATGTGCATAGAGATCTTATTGGTAATAGCCAATGGTCAGAAATAGCCCATGTGTCCATCAACAGATAAACAGATGAACATGTTGGGGCATAACTATTCAAAGGAATACTAGACAACAATAAAAAGGGAATGAATTGTTCATACATGCAACAACATAGATAAATCTCAAAAAGTATATTGAATGAAAGAAGCCAAATACCAAAATGTATGTGCCATTTGGGTCATTTATATGAAGTTCTAGAACAAGCAAGACTAAGTGATGGTGTTAAAAATCAGATCAGTGAAAGAAAAAAAAAACTCAGATCAGTGTTTGTTTCTGGATAGTATATGTATAGACTAAAACGATGCATGAATTCCAGCATTTTCAGGGGCCAACGCAGGGAGATTGCTTGAGCCCAGGAGGATCACTTGAGCCCAGGAGTTCAAGATCAGCTTGGGCAACATAGTGGGATCCTATCTCCAAAAAATAAAAAAAATAAATAAATAAAAAATAAAAAGCATGAAGAAAACTTCTGGGGTACTGGAAGTGTTTTATATCTTGGTCTGCATGGTAGTAGTAGTATGTCGATATAGACATATGAATGTATACATATACAATTTGTCATGCTGTGCAATTTATTTTTACTTATTTATTTTTGTACTTCATTGAGCACCTCAATTTTAAAAGTCCAATTTTTAGAAGTGGGTAAAGCTAGGAGAGAAAGTGGAAGAAGTAGTGGGAGCTGTCTTCACTGAGTTGCTGGCTCAAGTCACAAGCCTCTCCAAGGGAGATGGAGAAAGTAGCCAGTGAGGTCCACGACCGACTCTCCAAAATGGCTGTTATTGGAGAGGAGGGAGCCAGGCATGAGGAGGGGCAGCCAGTTGGATGAGAAGAAAGTCCAGATAAAGTGTATGCCAGGGAAGCAATAGACAGGGAGACTTTTCAAGCAGGTTAGTGATGTTGAATGGAACGCAGTGATCTAGAAGGATAAGGGCAAACATCAATATCTCAGATATTGTCCTATGAGAATCTCTGAGGTGCCTTCCACCAACACCTTCATATTCCCCTGGTGGGAGGTAGCCTCGTCCTGCCCTCCCCAAGGGCAATTTGGAATGTATCAATGCTTAAAAAAAAAAAAAAGGCTAGGTGCAGTGGCTCATGCTTGTAATCCTAGCACTTCGCAGGGCCAAGGCGAGTGGATCACTTGAGGTCAGGAGTTCGAGACTAGCCTGACCAACGTGGCGAAACCCCACTTCTACTAAAAATACAAAAAATTAGCCAAGAGTGGTGGTGGGTGCCTGCAATCCCAGCTACTCAGGACGCTGAGGCAGGAGAATCGCTTGAACCTGGGAGGCAGAGGTTGCAGTGAGCCAAGATTGTGCCACTGCACTCCAGCCTGGGCAACAAGAGCCAGACTCTGTCTCAAAGAAAAGAAAAAAAAATGCTAACTTTGACTCACTCATTCTACTTCTAGAAATTTTTCCTACAGAAATTACTAAATGTGGGCACAAAGCTTTCTGTACATGGAATGCAATAATAATAACAGATAATTTGTGCTGAGTGTTTTACAGGTATTATCTCATTTTATCATCAGAAAAGCTCAGTTAGATCAATGCTGATTTTATACCTATGTTTAAAATGAGGAAACTGAGGCATAAGGGGGTTGAGTAACTCATTAAAGACACACTGTATGTAGGAAAGTTTGGATTTTAGCTCTGATCTTTCTGACACAGAGTCTCTGCTCTCAAATGTGAAAGCAGTATAAATGTCAAAAAATATAAGCTTAGTATAAATTATGGTATATCCAACAGCCAAAGTATTGCTTTATCATATATTCTTTCCCACTGGAAGGTCAGATTTGTGAGGACAGGGACTTTGTCCAGCTTTTTCCCTCAATGCTTAAAACAGTGCTTGGCACACAGTAGACTTTCAAAAAATATTCATTAGCCTACATAATAAAATATTGTGGGGTTTTTTTTCTTTGAGAAAGAGCTGAAACTGTGGAAAAACAGACACGCAGACACTCTTATCATGCGAGTGGTTGACCTTCAATGAAAGGTGCATGCACAGCCTTGCCAGGTATCTATTGTTAAAGTGAGGGCATTGATTGGAAAAGAATGGGACGTGGCAACTTGGAATGGGGATGTGTGGGAGGACCCTGATGAAGCTGGGGACACTGAGTTTATAAACTCTGATGAAACTTTTTTACCAGAAGAAACAGCTTCCACATCCCCAGTAGTGGCAACATCCCCTTCACAATCCATGCTGCCATCAATCAGCCTTTCCACCTTTGTCTGAGGAGATAAACCCTGTGCTGCCTAAGGCAACAGTGATGGCCTCTCCTGAGGCAGTTGCCAGGTTGATTACGATAATATTGATTCTCCTCAGGAGCCACCCCCAACACCCCTGTCTGCTTCTAAACCTCCAACTAGGCTAAAGTCCTGTCGGGCCCCTAGAGGTGAGGTTGAGAGTGTGGCCCCAGAGGAGGTGTGCAACACTCAAAAAGAACTGCTCGAGGTTTTTGATTTATATAAGCAGAAATCTGGAGGACAGGCATGGGAATGGAAATTAAGGGTGTGGGAAAATGGTAGAAGGAACGTAGAATTGGATCAGGCTGAATGTATTGATTTGGGCCCACTAAGTAGGGTGTCTGCATTTAATGCTGCAGCTTGGGGAGTTAAAAAAAAAAAAGGTTCTAATAGTTTATTTGTTTGGTTAGCTGAAATATGAATTAAAAGATGGCCGACTGCGAGTGAGCTGGAAATGCCTGGTCTCCCTTGGTCTGATGTAGAGGAAGGGATCCAAAGGCTTAGGGAGATTGGGATGGTGGAGTAGATTAGTCACTTTACACCTACTTATCTCAACTGGGAGGGTCCAGAAGATATAACCTTGACCAATGCTTTGCAAAACAGATTTGTGAGGGCAGCACCTGCATCTTTGAAGATCCCTGTAATTGCTCTTCTCTGTATGTCAGATCTAAGTGGAAATCACAGGCACTCAACTACAAAATTTAAATGCAATAGGAATAATTGGATCCCGAGGTGACTGGGGCCAAGTGGCAGCACTCAACTGTTAAAAGTAAAGTGGGCGTAGCTACCATAATGGACAGCAGAGACAAAGCAGCAATCCAGAATAGTCTCACTCGTGTGGCACTGCCTAATTAATTATGGTGTTCCTAGAAGTGAACTTGATAGAAAGCCTACTGCATTCCTACTTAATTTATATAAGCAGAAAACTTCCAGGTCGAATGAACAAAAGGCTAATTTGAATTATAAAAACAGAGAATCATGGCCCCTCAACAATTTCCAGACTTGAGCCACTTTACAGACCCAGAACCCCTTGAACAAATGGGGAGGCTGGGTCCCATTGAGGAAGGACCCCACTACATTGTCGACAATTTATGCTGTTAATCTTTCTCCATCCTTCCCCAAGGAGACCTCCAGCCTTTTACCAGGGAAACTGTGCACTGGGGAAAGGGGAATGATCAGACACTTCGGGGACTAGTGGACACTGGCTCGGACTGACGTTGATTACAGGGGAACCAAAATGTCATTGTGGTCCTCCAGTTAAAGTAGGGGCTTATGGAGGTCAGGTAATTAATAGAGTTTTAGCTCAGGTCAGACTTACAGTGGGTCCAGTGGGTCCAGTGGGTCCAGTGGGTCCCCGGACTCATCTGATGGTCAGTTCCCCAGTGCCAGAATACATAACTGGCATTGATACACTTAGCAGCTGACAGAACCCCCACATTGGCTCCCTGACTAGGAGGGTGAGGGCTATTATGGTGGGAAAGGCCAAATGGAAGCCATCAGAGCTGCCTCCACCTAAAAAAAATAGTAAATTGGCTGGGCGCGGTGGCTCATGCCTGTAATCCCAGCACTTTGGGAGGCCGAGGCAGGCAGCTCACGAGGTCAGGTGTTCAAGACCAGCCTGGCCAACGGAGTGAAACCTTGTCTCTACTAAAAATACAAAAAATTAGCCAGGTGTGGTGGTGGGAGCCTTTAATCCCAGCTACTCGGGAGGCTGAGGCAGTTGAATTGCTTGAACACGGGAGGTGGAGGTTGCAGTGAGTGGAGATAGTGCCACTGCACTCCAGCCTGGGCAACAGTGCGAGACTCTGTCTCAAAAAAACAAAAAAGTAGTAAATCAAAAACAAAATTGCATCCCTGGAGGGACTGCAGAGATTAGTGCCACCATCAAGGACTTGAAAGATGCAGGGGTGGTGATTTTTACCACATCCCCCTTCAACCCCCTCATTTGATCTGTGCAGAAGACAGATGGATCTTGGAGAATGACAGTGATTTATTGTAAGCTTAACCAAGTGGTGACTCCAATTGCAGCTGCTGTACTGCTGTACCAGATGTGGTTTTATTGCTTGAGCAAATTAACACATCTCCTGGTACCTTGTTTGCAGCCATTGACTTGGCAAATGCTTTTTTCTCCATTCTTGTCCGTAAGGCCCACCAGAAACAATTTACCTTCAGCTGGCAAGGCCAGCAATATACCTCTACTGTCCTATCTCAGGGGTATATCAGCTCTGGCTTTGTGTCATAATCTTATTCAGAGAGAACTTGATCGTTTTTCATTTCCACAAGATATCACAGTGGTCACTGATGACATTACACTTACTGGATGCAATGAGCAAGAAGTAGCAAACACACTGGACTTACTGGTGAGACATTTGTATGTCAGAGGATGGGAAATAAATCCGACGAAAATTCAGGGACTTTCTACCTCCATAAAATTTCTAGGGGCCAAGTGGTGTGGGGCCTGTCGAGATATTCCTTCTAAGGAGAAGGATAAGTTGCTGCATTTGGCCCCTCTTACAACCAAGAAAGAGGCACAATGCCTAGTGGGCCTATTTGGATTTTGGAGGCAACACATTCCTCATTTGGGTGTGTGACTCTGGCCCATTTATCAAGTGACTAGAAAGGCTGCCAGTTTTGAGTGGGGTCCAGAACAGGAGAAGGCTTTGCAACAGGCCTAGGATGCTGTGCAAGCTGCTCTGCCACTTGGGCCATAGGACCCAGCAGATGCAACGGTGCTTGAGGTGTCAATGGCAGATAGAGATGCTGTCTGGCGCTTTTCGCAGGCTCCCCTAGGTGAATCACAGTGGAGGCCTCTAGGATTTTGAAGCAAAGCCCTGTCATCTTCTGCAGATAATTATTCTCCTTTTCAGAGAAAGCTCTTGGCCTGTCACTGGGCTTTGCTGGAAGCTGAACGTTTGACTCTGGGTCATCAAGTCACCATGTGACCTGAACTGCCTATCATGAACTGGGTGCTTTCTGACCTATCTAGCCATAAAGTGGGTCAGGTACAGCAGCATAACACCATCAAATGGAAGTGGTATATACGTAATTGGGCTTGAGCACAAGCCCTGGCTGAAGGCACAGTTAAGTTACATGAGGAAGTGGCTCAAATGCCCATTGTCTCCATTCCTGCCACCTGCCTTCTCTCCCCTAGCCTGCACCGATGGCCTCATGGGGAGTTCCCTATGATCAACTGACAGAGGAAGAGAAGACTAGGGCCTGGTTCACAGATGGTTCTGCCTAATATGCAGGCACCACCGGAAAGCTGCAGCACTACAGCCCCTTTCTAGGACATCCCTGAAGGACAGCAGTGAAATGAAGGGAAATCTTCCCAGTGGGCAGAACTTCGAGCAGTGCGCTGGTTGTGCACTCTGCATGGAAGGAGACATGGCCACATGGGCGATTATATACTGATTCATGGGCTGTAGCCAATGGTTTGGCTGGATGGTCAGGGACTTGGAAGAAGCATGACAAGGAAATTTGGGGAAGAGGTATGTGATGGACCTCTCTGAGTGGTCAAAACTTGTGAAGCTATTTGTATCCCATGTGAGTGCTCACCAATGGGTGACCTCAGGAGAGGTGGATTTTAATAATCAAGTGGATGGGATGACCCGTTCTGTGGACACCACTCAGCCTCTTTCCCCAGCCACCCCGTCATCACCCAATGGGCCCGTGAACAAAGTGGCTATTGTGGCAGGGATGGAGGTTATGTATGGGCTCAGCAACATGGACTCCCATTCACTAAGGCTAACCTGGCTACAGCCACTACCAAGTGCCCAATTTGCCAGCAGCAGAGAGCAACACTGAGCCCTCAATATGGCACCATTCCGTGGGATGATCAGTCAGCTACCTGGTGGCAGGTTGATTATATCGGACCTCTTCTATCATGGAAAGGGCAGAGGTTTATCCTCACTGGAATAGATGCTTACTCCAGATATGGCCACATACGGGTTTGCCTATCCTGCACACAATGCTTCTTCCAAGGCTACCATCTGTGGACTCATGGAATGCCTTCACAACCATCACGATATTCCAACGGAATTGCCTCTGACCAAAGCACTCACTTTATGGCTAAAGAAGTGCAGCAGTGGGCTCATGCTCATGAAATTCACTGGTCTGACCCTGTTCCCCATCATCCTGAACCAGCTGGATTGATAGAACAGTGGAATGGCCATTTGAAGTCCCAATTACAATGCCAACTAGGTGACAATACTTTGCAGGGCTAGGGCAAAGTTCTCCAGAAGGCCATGTATGGTCTGAGTCAGTGTCCAATATATGGTATTATTTCTCCCATAGCCAGGATTCCCACATCCAGGAATCAAGGGGTGGAAGTGGAAGTGGCACCACTCACCATCACGGCTAGTGATCCACTAGCAAAATTTTCCTTATTAAGGAGTTTAATACTCCTTAATAAACTCCCCTTTGTGTGTGTGTGTGTGTGTGTGTGTGTGTGTGTGTGTACACACATTCTATTAGTTCTGTCCCTCTAGAGAACCCTAATACAGATGGGCTTACTGGGACATAACCCCGTCGTAAGTTAAGGGGCATCTGTATACCTAACATAGTACAGAAAAGGGAGCGGGGAGAAAAAGCTTCTATGGGAAGAACGAATGGGTTTCTTTAGAAAAGACACAACGGTTTATAGGAGAACAAATGGGAAATAGAAAAGTCTGTGATTGTTTATGGAGGAGTGAGTGTCTTTCCATTTTCTTCACACCCATGAAACTCCCCCAGAGTGGGGATTTTTGGTAGGTTTACTCTTGGTCTCTATCCTGGGAGTAGGCCCACCCATGAGAAAGGAATTTCTGGCAGCTTCGTTTCCCAGAAGTTGCTGCTTTTAGTCAGATAAGGGAAGTTCCAAAAGGGCTTCTTTCTGCATCTGTTGACTCTCAAATGTCTTCATATAATCTTAGTAATAAATTAAAATAATCTTCATATCAATTCTGGGGTTCTGAGTAGTCCCCACTGTGTTTAAGCTGAGATCTGAAAGTTAAGCAGGAGGAAGCCAGGCAGAAATGTCTCCAAGCAAAGGTTGTACCTCCCCACCCAGGGCTGGCTGAGGTATTGAGTACCTGGATGGGAAGTGGAGTTGAAGATACATCCCAATCGGCTGGGCGCAGTGGCTCACACCTGTAATCCCAGCACTTTGGGAGGCCGAGGTGGGCAGATCACCCGAGGTCAAGAGTTCAAGACCAGCCTGACCAACATGGAGAAATCCCGTCTGTACTAAAAATACAAAATTAGCCAGGCATGGCGGTGCATGCCTATAATCCCAGCTACTCGGGAGGCTGAGGCAGGAGAATCACTTGAACCTGGGAGGTGGAGGTTGCAGTGAGCCAAGATCGCGCCATTGCACTCCAGCCTAGGCAACAAGAGCAAAACTGTAAAAAAAAAAAAAAAAAAAAAAAGATACATTCTAATCCTAAAACTCTGGATTTCCTTGAGACAGAAAGGAGATGAGAATTAAAATTGGGGCTCAACATTAGGCTTGGAGCCAGAATGTCTGAGTTAGACCTGACTGCCCATCAGCTGTGTGGTCCCAGACAGGTGATTTAATGTCTCTGAGCCCCAATTTCTCATCTGCAAAATGGGAGTGACACACCAACCTCAAAGCACCGTTGTGAGGTCGGATGAGCCGGTCTAAGAGAGCAGACAGCGGGCATTCAGCAAGTTTAAGTGGAATCTGAAGTCTGGCTTTAGCTCATCTCTTGGTATCAAGCGCCCAAGGCAGGTTGGGGGTGGGGGGCCTGGGGTCCGAAGACATGGAGTGGTCTGGCTCCAGTCTGGCAGTGCCAGTCTCTCTCCAGCACGGGTGGCCAGATGGAACCTGGACAGAGGGAGGGAGGGTGAGCCTGCAGACTGCAGAAGCAGCCCTGAAGACCAGGCTGTGAGGAGAATAGAGGCTAAATACCAGGCTTCTCGGCCAAAGAGCTCAAGGGCCACGGTGAGAAAGAGCAGGCCAGCCCCGGGAGTGGGTGGGCAAGGAGCGTCCGGTCCGAGAGCGCCCAGGGCGGTTGGAGGCTCCGGGGCAGAAATGTGCTCCACAGTGCGCTTCTTACCCGGGGAGGAACCGGCTCCTGCAAGGTATTTGGTTTGTGGCGCCCTCTGCTGGTGAATGTCTGAACTGCATGCACCTGTCAGAACCCGAAAAAATTCGTTCCTTCTTCACAGGACGCACTCAAGACAGTCACAGGCAGCCTGGGCTCTAAAGCTGAGTTTAGTTTTGGTGGCAGATTACCAAGCCTCAGGTCATTTTACCCAAACACTTCAGTTGAAAAAAATCTTTTAACAAACTTGCCTGCCAGGCACTGTTTTAATTACATTACAAATGCCACCTGAAGTTATGTGAGTAGGGTCTATTAGTATACCCATTTTACAGATGAGGACACTGGCGCCGGGGCTCACACGCTGACATGCCATGCCAGCGGCAACCGGGGGGCACCCAGGAAACCCGGCCACAGGGCGCCTGCACTTCACCATT
>NW_012101410.1:4902335-4905283 GCF_000951045.1 Mandrillus leucophaeus
TTCTTCCTCAAAGTGTCTCTCTGTTGCCCAGGCTGGAGTGCAGTGATGCAATCACAGCTCACTGCAGTCTTGACCTCCCAGGCTCAAGTGCTGCTCTCGCCTTAGCCTCCCAAGTAGATGTGTCCAAAGGCACACGCCAGAACACACAGCTAAGTTTCGTATTTTGTAGAGATAAGATTTCACCGTGTTTCCTAGGCTGGTCTCAAAATTTTGAGCTCAAGGGATTTGCCTGCCTTGGCCTTGCAAAGTGCTTGGATCACAGGCATGAGCTACCATGCCTAGCCCACCAACCTACTTTCTGTTCTCTATGATTTCACTTAATCTGAACGTTTCGTATGAATGGGGGCAAATAGTATGTGCTGTTTGGTGACTGACTTCTTTCATATAACGCAATATTTTCAGGGCTCATTCATGTAATATATGCATCATACCTCACTCCTTTCATGTCTGAATAATATTCCCATGTATGGATATACCACATTGTGTTTCACATTCCTCAACTGATGAACAGTTGGGTTGTTTGCACTCTTTTGCAATTATGAATAATACTGCTATAAAATTTCATATACAAGTTTTGGGGGGACATATGTTTTCAATTTTCTCAGGTATGTACATAGGAGTGGAATTTCTGGCTCATATGGTAATTATGTTTAACCTTTTGAGAAACTTCTAGACTGTTCCCCTCATTATTCTTTTTAAAGGTAAAAACACTGAGTAAGGCCCCCAGATTCTCTTCCTACTTTCCCCACCCACCTCCAACCCCCAGCGGTCTGGGGAGGGAGAAACTTCCTGCTTACTATGGGTGGTTTCTGTCGAATCTGCTTTCTATGTCCTGAGGTCTCCCTGAAGCTTATGAAAGTCAAGAGCAGGTCAGGTATGGTAACTCACGCCTGTAATTCCAGCACTTTGGGAGGCCGAAGTGGGTGGATCATGGGGTCAGGAGATTGAGACCATCCTAGCTAACATGGTGAAACCCATATCTACTAAAAATGCAAAAAATTAGCCAGGTGTGGTGACACGTGCCTGTAGTCCCAGCTACTTGGGAGGCTGAGGCAGGAGAATCACTTGAACTCGGGAGGCAGAGGTTGCACTCCAGCCTGGGCAACAGAGCAAGACTCTGTCTCAAAAAGAAAGAAAGAAAAAAGAAGAAGAAGAAAGTCAAGAGCAGAGACTCCCTGTCCTCTGCTTGGTGCCAACCTCCCCATCCCTTCCTGCAGCAATGAGTCCAGGACAGCCCAGCTGAATGGAGGAGATGGCAAAGAGCAAAAGAAGATGTTGGAGAAACAGGCGTTGGTGAGTATTTAGAGGTGATTATCCCACCACGCCACCTAATGGGGGAACAACATGAACAAAGAGCAAAGGCAGGCTGGGTGCAGTGGCTCACACCTGTAATCCCAGCAATTTGGGAGGCCGAGGCGAGTGGATCATGAGTTCAGGAGTTCAAGAGCAGCCTGGCCAAGATGGTGATCCTGTCTCTACTAAAAATATAAAAATTGGCTGGGCATGGTGGCAGGTGCCTGTAATCCCAGCTACTTAGGAGACTGAGGCAGGAGAATCACTTGAACCCAGGAGGCGGAGGTTGCAGTGAGCAGAGATCGAGGCACTGCACTCCAGCCTGGGCCAGAGTGAGACTCTAACTCAGAAGGAAAAAAAAAAGAACAAAGGCAGGAATGGAGCAGGAGAAGATATAGGGGAAGTCCAAGGAGCCAAGAGAGGAGAGGAGAGGTGACAAAATAAAAAAGTATGGAGGCCAAGGGTGACTGCCTTAGCCGCTGCTCCTGGAGGCTGCCTGTGGTCTCCAAGATGCTTGGATAACTTACCCATCAGTGTCTTTTTTAAAGTTGAGCACCAAGTCTCATTTGCGTATGCATGTACTTATTATCTGTTTGTGTAAACAAATCCCCATATGTGTATTTATATACAGATGCCACCATAGAGGTCTTTCCACTTGGACATGCACTCCACTAGGGTCTTGGGATCTATTTCATGTTCCTCAGTTGTCCCTGTGTTCTCTTTCCTAAAATTTGATCTGTGGACTAAGCTCTGATTTTTATCTTGCCCAAATTCTCACCTAAGGGGCCTAGGGAGTCATGTCCTACACCCCATAAATTCTTATCAGATCTGTTTTATGTGGCCCTATATATCATGACTTACTTTCCAGTCTGACTTTGGAATAACATTATGAGACAAGGAAAAAAATATTTAATCCCAAAATTATATTTCCTTGCCATACCTTGAAATTGCCCTGCAAAGTCTCTTGTAAGAAAAATCCACATTCTATAGAGAATCCCCTTCCCCCTTTGTTTACCTTCCTTTCTTTCCAGATCTAGGAGATAATCAGCTAAGATCCAGGCACCCTTTTAGGGCTAATAAGAAACATTTTATAACCTACTTTCTCTCTGAAGCCTGCTATCTGAGATTCCTCTGCACAACAAATTTGGTCTCCACATCCTTTATGTTAACCTGAACATTCCTTTCTATTGATCCCAGGTCTTCAGATAAACTCAACCAATTGTCAACCAGAAAATGTTTAAATTTACCTATAGCCTGGAAGCCCCTGCTTTGAGTTGTCCTGCCTTTCTGAACCAAACCAATGTATTTCTTAAATGTATTTGATTGATGACCCATGCCTTCCTAAAATATGTAAAACCAAGCATTACTCTGACTGCCTTGAGCACATGTTCTCAGGATCTCCTGAGGACTGTGTCATGAGCCATGGTCACTCATATTTGGCTCAGAATAAACCTCCTCAAATATTTTACAGAGTTTGACTCTTTTCATCGACAATAATCTGGCGCCCAACATGGGGCCTCTGAGAAGACTCAGGACCCTGAAGGAGTTGCCTGAAACTGGAGCTAAGGAACCAGCAGGAGCTCACTGAAGCCTTACTAAGTTTGAGCTTCTCCTCTGGTGGGACTGGTAAGTCCTCCTGAGCCTTGGACCTCCCA